>NW_016815484.1:1661924-1733418 GCF_001698545.2 Rhinopithecus bieti | reverse complement strand
AAAAAAAAAAAAAAAAAAAAAAAAAAAAAAACAGGTAATTCCTACATAGTGTAATCTGATTTAGAGCATTAAAAAGATAAAAATTTCTTTTCTTTTTTTTTTTGTTTTTTTGTGTTTGAGATGGAGTCTCATTTTGCCACTAGGGTGGAGTGCAGTGGCACGATCTCAGGCTCACTGCAACCTCCGCCTCCTGGGTTCAAGCGATTCTCCTGCCTCAGCCTCCCAAGTAGCTAGGACTACAGGCACCTGCCACCACGCGCAGCTAATTTTTTTTTTTGTATTTTCAGTAGAGACGGGGTTTTACCATGTTGGCCAGGATGGTCTCCATCTTTTGACCTTGTGATCCACCCGCCTCAGCCTCCCAAAGTGCTGGGATTACAGGCATGAGCCACTGCACCTACAAATTTCTTATTATGTAACTAGCATTTTATGTACATGTACAGATACACATATACCTAGATAGATATATAATTAGAAGGCTACTTTGTTAGCATTCAAGAATATTTGTCTCAAATCAACAATCAATGCTATTCTTAATGGTGAATTTCTACAAATACCACATCCTTGTAACTATTAGCATTATTTTAAAACTTTTAGCCAGGTTATTAGCCAAAATAATAAAATATGTGTATATATTGGAAAGGAGACAGTATTACTTTGTAGATGGTATCTTCTATATAAAAAAACTCAAGTAAAAACCAACTTAATTTTAGGTAGTAGGACTATGTGAAAACACAGATTTGACAGATTTTGTGTTTCAACAGTAATCAGTAATTAGAAAAGCAATACTATTTTAAAGTAGAAAAGAAAATATATAAGACAAATTTTATAAGAACTGTGTATGACTTGTTTGTGTGTTTGGGGAGTACTTTTGACTTTGTCAAATTGATTCTTAAGAAGACGCAACTAATCTGTAAGGGTACAAATGAGAACAGTAGCGGCCTGTGCAGTGGAGGAGGACTCACTGGAAAGTAATGTGAGAGATCTTTCTAGGATAATGAGAGTTCTGTATGTTGAGTGGACATCTTTGGAGCAAGAAATTTCTGAGCTCAAAATTACTAAACTGTGTGTTCTGTGTGTGTGTTTAATAAAAACATAGAGAAATCAAATAGACCATTTTAAACAAAATCTGAAGTTAAAGCACAGATGAAAGATTTGAGACAGATAAATGGCTAATATCCCTACCTTATAAAGAACTCCCTGCAATTGATAGGAAAAAAAAGCCATTCTAGTATTATATGGACAAAGGGTATGAAAAGACAATCCAAAGATATTTTAAAAATCAGGTTTTGGTTTTGGGGAAGTATATTCAGTGACTCTTTATCCACTTGTCCTTTTATCTACCTGTTCTTATAAATGTTGTTATTAGAAAGTTTTCAAGTCAGAAAGGCAATTAAATTTTAAAGCCCAGATTTTTTATTACTTTTAATAATTACCCCAAATATAATATGTTAAGTTTTTCTCTTTTATTTTAGCACTTCAGAATCCAGAGGTGGTGGCCCTTCGAGGTGGACTAAACACCATCTTGAAAAATGTGATCGATTGCCAATTAAGTCGAATAAATGAGGCCCTAATTACTACAATTTTGCACCTTCTTAATCATCCAAAGACTCGACAGTATGTGCGAGCAGATGTAGAATTAGAGGTAGGAACTTTAATATTCTTTCCTAGTTTTAAAATATGATTATAAATGTATACTTTTACTTTGAAGTACTAAATTCTATAGATGCAGTACTACATTAATTATCAAACCTAAATTAGCCAAGACTGATTTGTTCCCAGCTCTATTTTACAGATCATTCAGTTTGGACTGAATTGAAAACATTACTCTTAATATTTCGTCAATGTGTAAAGTAAATTTTATTTTTGTATTATATATGAAAAGTTTATGAACCAAATTAGAGTACAAATAAAGTTATGTAAGAAATTTACCTATTTAACATTACCATTTGCTTTTAAGGCCTTTAGTACATTGTGAATAGCTCCTGCCAATTATACCATATGAAACCTACTAAAATTATCTAAAGTTGGAAGCACTTTGTTAGCAACTAATTATATCTACTAGAAAGAAAGCATATATGTATATTTTGTAAATACCTTTTAAATTTTTTACTGATTCAAGTAGGGTTTATTACAGTTAGTCAAAAGTAATAAGGCTACTGTATACTTTTCTTTATAAGAAAGTATGTAGGGGAGGTTGGAACAGAATTATGCACTATATTATAGTTTCTTCCTGTGCATGTATTGCATTGTTGTCTTTTGAATATAGTATTTGGAGTCAGTTTAAATCAAGGATTTGTTTGTATTTAGATATGAAATCATGTGTGATATAAATGATTGATTGTCCCCTAATTTGTTTTTCCAAATCATTTTTTGAAACTGAAGTGTTCTGTTTTTATCAGGACTATTTTTAAAAACGCTTCACGTTATAAAATTGACATCAGCCTATGTTATTAACTGACAGTGTTAGTAAAATATTCTTAGTAAGTGATTTCAAGTACATTATTCGTTGGAATCCTATGGGAATAAACTGGCACTGTTGATATTTTATAATTTGTTTAGCTTTACTTTTTTTCTTATCAAGTAAGAAAACTATAATTTTAAAATCAGAGAGATGAATAAAAGATAATATGTATAGGCTTTGTGTTTTGTTTTCTGTTTTGTTTTGAGATGGGGTCTCACTCTGTTGCCCAGGCTTAAGTGTAGTTGCACGATCATGTCTCACTGCAGCCTAGACCTCCCGGACTCAAGCGATCCTTCCATGTCAACCTCCTGAGTAGCTGGGACTATAGGCACGTACCACCACACCTGGCTAATTTTTGCATTTTTTGTAGAGACAGGACTTTGCCATGTTGCTCAGGCTGGTCTTAAACTCCTGAGCTTATGCAATCCACCCACTTCCGCTTCCCAAACTGCTGGGCTTACAGGTATGAGCCACTATGCCCAGCCAGCTGCGTTTTTATTCCTATATATCATACAGTGGATTAGCAAAGCCTTTATATAAATGAAACAAACCTCAAACACAGGAAAACCAGAGGTCTGCTTAGTCTTATCAAAATTACATTGTAGCCTCAATTTAACTTAGTTGGGCATTAGAATAAGGTAATCATCCCCTTAATCTACCTGTCTAGCAGAGGAAAGAATAAACCATCTTGAGTGGGAGATAACATCACTTGGAGCCTTTTATAAAGTGCACATTCAGTCAGAAATTAGTCATTTAAAAAGACATGACTGTATGACTGAAAACCCAAAAGAAAAAACAATCCATAGAAACATGCTTGCAGGTAATTCAGATAGAGGAAAAAGACATTAAAACAACCCTGATTAATTTGTTCAAGAAGATAAATAAAATACATGAAATAATGGAGAATTTCACCATATAATTGGATATGTGAAAAGAATCAAATGGAAATTCTAGTACTGAAAATATGATATCTGGAATTCAGAGCACAGTGAAATTAAAATTCAGTTTGAACAGGAAGATATTATTAGTAAACTGAAAGAGAAGTCAATAAAAATATCCAAGGGTAAAACAAAAATAATGTTAATTCACACACAGTAAAGCACAGAGAGAAAAAAGAAAGAAAATTGAACAACACAAAAGGGATAAAACATAATTGCAGTCTTTGGAGAGAAAAAGTTGGCAGAAGCAAAGATCCAAAAAGACAGTGGCCAAAACTTTCTTTCTAAAACTGATAAAGCTTCATGTTATAAAGCTCAGAAAACAAATGAGATAATACATAGGGAGGAACTGAGCTCTCTTGCCAACAATCAGCACCTTGTGAATAACACTTCTTGACGCAGATCCTCTAGCTCCAGTCAGGCCTTCAGATGACTACAGGCTTGGCTAACACTTGGACTGAAATCTTATGAGACCCTGAGCCATAACCATATAGCCAAGCCTCTCCTAGATTCTTAAGTCACTGAAACTGTATACATTAATAAATATTATTTGTTGTCAAAAGGAGACATAAAGAAAGGCTAAAGGGAATCCTCAGTTAAAAGGAAAATGACCCAAGACAGAGAAATGCAGGAAGGAATGAAGAGCACCAGAAAAAGTAAATATATGACTAGATTTAAAAGAGTCATGACTGTTAAAAGCAATTATTAATCTCTTATATTTTAAATTATATTTAGAACTAAAATTCATGTCCACAGTAATGCCGAAGACAAGATGGGAAGTTTGTTAATAAAATATAGTAGTTCTAAAGTAGCCAGTAATCCCAGCTACTCTGGATCCTAAGGCGGGAGGGTTGCTTGAGCCCAGGAATTCAAGGTTGCAGTAAGCTGTGATCACACCACTCACTACACCTTAGTCTGCACAGTAGAGTAAGATCCCATCTCTTAAATTCTAAAGTAATGAGTTATTTTAGCAAGGTTGCTGAATACAAACAACAACACACAAAAATAATTTGGATTTTCTTTATACCAGCAACAAAAGGAACATGCAGTTCATTAATAGAACTATCTAAATTTTCAAAGACAGGCAAAACTAATTATAGTGTCAGAAGTCAAGATGGTTATCTTGGGATAGATACTGATTGTGACTACAAAGGTATAATAGAGCTTTGAGGATGCCTATAACGTTTTCTTTAGTGCTAGTTACATGAGTGTGCTCAGTTTGAGAAAATGAGTTTTAGATACATATTAAATCTCAATTTAAAAGTTCAGAACTTCAATTTGTACATATAAAAAAATCACCCAACATGTTCCCCGACGATGAGTTAGAAGAAATAAGTCCCTCAGGCGGTAAACCCATTAAAGATAGAGAGAAATGGAATGAATTTTAGTTTGTTACAGGAAGGACGCATTTTAAAATAAAGACTTTTCTTCTTCTTCCTTTTTTTTTTTTTTAAAAGAGAATTTTAGCACCCTATACTGATTTTCACTACAGACATAGTCCAGATACAGCTGAAGGACAGCTCAAGTAAGTAATATTGGTTCCTAATAATTTTCAGATAATGTATATGTTAATACTAAAGCTTTTAGGTTTGCATGATTGCATGTACAGCCAGAGAAATGTGAGTTTAAATAAATTTTCTGTTTTATAGAATTATGTTGTATTTCTCTCATAATTTACTGTGGTTTAAAAAATTTAAAGCTTTGAGAAATGTAAAGAATAATTTCTTATTTCAAAAAATATATGATAGACTGTGACAGAAACCAAGGTCATTGTTTTTGTATTGTATATATTTTAGTATAATTACATTAAAAAACTAAAAGAATGAAATAACAGTAGGTAGAATGAAGAGTGACCTTAACTTACTGAGTCAGCAGAATGATGTAATATGTAGACTTCTGAGAGTAAGCTTAATACAGAAATAAATGAGAGTAGAGTAAAGATTATAATCTAGAAATGAGAGTATAATTTTCAGGGTGTTTTTGGAGAGAAAGGCACATGTTCACTAGGTATTTGGAGATAACTTTAAACTAATTTGGGGATCAAATAAAGTACTCTGTAAAGATTTTGCAAATGACACATTTCCATTAAATGTGCTATCTAGTGTTTTTCTGGTAGACTTTATTGCACTTCAATTAGTTTATTGTCCACATAAACTTATTGTGATACATAGTATAGGTTTTAAATTCCTCCCTAAATTTTATAACATTGCCAGGGAAATGTTTTTCATTTTTTCTCCTGCGTTAAAAATAGTGATTCCTGTAATCCTAGCACTTTGGGAGGCCAAGGCAGGCGGACAGCCTGAGGTCAGGAGTTTGAGATCAACCTGACCAATCTGGTGAAACCCAGTCTCTACTAAAAAATACAAAAACAATTAGCTGGGCATGGTGACATATGCCTGTCGTCCCAGCTACTCTGGAGGCTGAGGCAGGAGAATTGCTTGAACCCGGGAGGCGGAGGTTGCATTGAGCTGAGATCGTGCCACTGCACTCCATCCTGGGCGACAGAGCGACACTCTTGTCTCAAAAACAAAATAGTGGTTTCATACCTTTAGTCACATCCATCATTGTGAACTCAATTATCACACCCTAACATACCATGATTTACTTTAAGCTAAGAGATCCAAGCAGACGTCCTCTAAGACTTCTCAGACTTATTCTTGCAAACTTTAGTTATGAATTGGAATTTGTAAGACCCTTTATTGGCTTCTTTTGAAATATAGACATTCTCTTATTGACGGAGAGTATATGAGTTTTCTGTTGCTGCACACCAAATAACAATAAGCATGATGGCTTAAAACAATACCAGTTTATTAGATTACAGTTTGATAGGTCAGAAGTCTGGCTCAGCTCTTTCCTGGAGGCTCTGGTGAAGAATCCATTTCCAAGGTCATTCAGATTGTTGAGAAAATTTAGTTTCTTGCTACTGTACAACTGCTATGCCTTTTTCCTTACTGGCTGTCAGCTGGGGCCACTTTCACCTTCTAGGCCTCCCACATTCCTCGGCATGCGGTCTCCTTCCTCTGCAAAGGCAACAATGCTGGAATCTTTCTAGTGCCTTCAGCCTCTCTGACTTTTTCTTTGACTACCAGCTAGAGAAAGCTCTCTAATTAGATCAAGCCTGCTATATGATATATACCCTGTCTTATGCTCTACTAGACAATATAACATAAACATAGTCACAGTCATAGCAGTGATATCTCATCATGTTCACAGGACCCAGAGATCAGGTCATGGAATCTTGGGATAGGGCCATTTATAGAATTCTGCATATGATGATGGACAATAGGTGAACCTAGATATTTTTTAGAGTTGGGAAGGTGAGGCTATTCCATCAGAATCCTTCCTTTCCTGTTTGGTTCTATACTTTCTTCTGAGTTTCTGGAGTATATAGGCAGGTAGATATCAGGCCTGTAAATAAGGGTACATTATGACCAGGGAACAGGGAAATGACTGATTTTTAAAATATTACAAGTTTAATAGGTTAGAGATGGATTACCAGACAGTCTATGTATGTCACCAGCTTTTTCAAGAGAAAGAGCGCTGAAAGCTTAACATAGGTGTCTGATTCTCCCTTCCAAGCCACCCCCGCCCCCATTTTCTTTTCTGTTATTTTCTCATTTTAACTGGTGCTACATAGCTTAGTCTTTTTCTTTGAGCTTTTCAATCCACTTTTGTAGACTATGTAATTGCTCACTAATATGTAATTAGATTTTCTGTCATTGCTCTTTATTCCTTCTACTTTTTGTTGCTGTTTTTCCCAGTTCTGTGATTTTCTGTATGCTCACAACCATTAAGAATTTAAGCAGGAAAGATAAAAAAAAAGGTGGCACAGGAAAAAAGAGACAATCGACAGGGCAGACATGATGGTTGGAGTGACGTGAATAGAGACACAAAATTGCTATTAAGTATTGAAACTGGCCATAAACCAACCATGAAAAATGTTTAACAGATATAAAAATATTCAATTGCTTAATTAATTGTCATAACTATTATAGAGGAAGGAATAATGGACACAGTTGGGTACATATTGTCAAGGAAGAAAGTAGCTGGTGATGTTAATATGTAGTTATTTCATAACATTTCAGTGACTATATAGGTTGTTGAACTTGCTTGTTGGAAACATTCAAATAAGTTTAGAGCAAAGATTGTGAAGTAAAGAGTGTGTGTGATTAAAATTAAGAGGTTTATGTGATAATTTTCTTTGCTAAGGGGCAGCCTAGTACCACAGATGCTTATTAAGCAGACTTAATGCTTAATTAAATCTTATCTACGAATAGCTTTCAGAGAGAGCAGGAATATAGAACTGAGTAGAAAAGCAGAATTTATGACTTAAACGATGTTGTGAATTTAAGTTCAAAGTCAGTTTATAATTGGCTGATTTGCTTTAGTGTAGATCTGATCTTTTGTGTTAACGTTTTGTTTTAATTTTATGTGTAAATGTTTAAACATTAATGATAGCTCTTATGATTTAGTAGCAGGAAAAAACTCATTTTAACATTTTATTTCATTGATTCTCCCCCCTGCCTCCCACCCCCAACAGAGAAGACAGAGAAGCACGATTTCTAGCCAGTAAAATGGGAATCATAGCAACATTCCGATCATGGGCAGGTAGGTTACTCTACATTGCTTTATAACATCCAAGAAGAAAAACTAGACTGCTTTTTCAAATGTTAAATTATTATTGTAGCATCTAATTTAGATGCTAATCTAGTCTTACTTTGTGTGTTATTATTAGAACCAAAGGAATTCGTACAAAATTATTAAAATATGGTGAAGAAAATTTGTAATAGTCAATAGGAATTAGCTAATATTATGATCAGTATACACATATTTATCAATTATTTGCCAGTCACTGTGCTAATGATTACCTGGACAATTAAAAAGATTTAAGCATGATCTTTACCAAAATAACCTACAAAACTTGAGTGTTAGCTGTATATGTAACTAAAGTTTGTTACTTAAAGTACAGTGTAGTGTCATAAATACAAAATAAGCAAGATAGGTCATTAATAGTTCCAAATTTCTTGAGAATAGTGATTGTACATGTTTTATCTTTCCATGGAATAAAAGTAAATACTATTTTAAAATAATACCACCATTAAATGTGTTGTTAATAACATTGGGTTTTGCCGTCAAGAGTAATTGAGAGTAATGGCAAAACCGCAATCACTTTTGTACCCAATGTATTAATGATTATCTTTTTCCTTCTTGATTTTGTATTATTGTGAAGGGGTAGCATGGAAAAGAAGTAGCAATAAGCAAAAAAAGAAGGAAATTCACCTAAACATTTCTGTGAACCTAGGTAACCCTAACTTACAAATACCTTTTCCGTACAAATGTTTACTCCAGCCTTATGTATGGAAGGGCCACTTGGCTCCTAACCAGTATGTTTCCAGGGATTTTCTCTGTTCTCTTAGCAGCTTGGTAAAAAGCTCTGCCTTGCTATACCTCATAAATGCCTATTTTCCTTATGCTGATGGACAACCATAGGATTCTATGATGACTCAACAGTCATACATACTTTTTAAAAATACTTCATCAGCTCCCCAATACTTTGTTTTCTGTAGTTACAGTCATCTTCCTTTGCCACTCTTCAGCTTCCTTGTCATTAGAGCTGTTTGTATCTTACCAAAAAAATCAATTCTATCCTGCATCCTAGCTACTAACTCCTTATTCTTCCTACATACAGACTCTACACTTCCTGTAATGATTTCTATTTCTGTCAGTCTCTTTCCTTATTGCTCTTAAACATTCTTTCTACTGTGTTTCAGTTTCCCCTGGAGCTCTTTTATACTGATTCATCATTAGAAACTTAGAGGGGTGGGGCCGGGTGAGGTTGCTCATGCCTGTGATCCCAGCACTTTGGGAAGCCAAGGTGGGTGGATTACCTGAGGTCAGGGGTTCGAGACCAGCCTGGCCAACATGGTAAAACCCTGTCTCTACCAAAAATACAAAAATTAGCCGGGTGTGGTGGCGGGCGCCTGTAATCCCAGCTACTCGGGAGGCTGCAGCAGGAGAATCGCTTGAACCCAGGAAGTGGAGGTTACAGTGAGCCGAGACTGCGCCACTGCACTCCAGCCTGAGCGATAGAGCGAGACTCCGTCTCAAAAAAAAAAAGAAGGAAGGAAACTTAGAGGGGTGGGAGTCTTTTACCTTTCTATTGAAGTAAGAAGAGAAATATCATAATTACAAGTTAAAATCTTGAAAGCATTTGTCTCATGGAAATAACTTCCTAAATAATATTTATATTCTGTAGTACTGTTTATAAGTTAAATAAAGTTTTGTGTACTTGTAACATTATTTCTTTGATGTATTTCCAGTTCCAAATAACTGATTGAAAAATGATCTTTTAGAACACATTTTTTAATGAGATGCAACAACAGCCTGTTTTCCATATTAGCAGAGTACGATCTTTTGGGACTATATCTTATCTGTAATTTCTCAAACTACTATCAGACATCAAAATTTGCGAAATACTATTTTGATACTTTAAGCAAATAAGCTTATCTGGTATGTTTTAATTTGAATTTTGATCCTGAATCAAACATAGAGAACATAGAGACTGTTCATAAATAATCTGTATGCTTAGCTAGAAGTACAGGGAACTTTAGAGTCCTATAAGACATTTTAAAGAATGTTTTCCCTAACATGTCATGAAAAATTTGAAACATGCATAAAAATTGAAAAAACTATACAGTGAACACCCATATACTTCCACCTAGATTTTACTGTATTTGCTGTATTATGTATCTGTCCATCTGTCCATCCCCCTGGGCATTCATCATTCCATCTGTGTTATTCTAATATATCTCAAAGGAAGTTGCAGACATAGTCTTCTTCACTCCTGAACACTGCAGCATGCACATTATTAACTAGAATTAGATGTTTGTTTATGGTCCTGATTTGTTTTCGGGGGGAGAGATTTGAGGTAAAATTTATCTAGAGTGAAATGCACACATCATTAGTCTACTGTTTGATGCATTTTGACAAATGCTTACACCTTTGTAATTCAAACCCTTTTCAATGTATAGAACGTTATCATTGCCCTAGAAAGCTCTCTTATACTCTTTCCTAGTCAGTTTTTGACTCAGTACTCCCAAGAAGGAACCACCATTATTTTTGTGGCTTAGTTTTGCCTATTCTGAAACTTAGTGGAATCATACTGATACAAAGGCTTTTTTGTAAGACTTCTTTCACTTGACATAATGATTTTGATACTCATTTATGTTATTGTATATATCATAATATATTCACCTTTTTTGCTAAGTAATATGCAATGAACATTTCAGTTTTTTTTGGTTTTTTTTTTTTTTTGTACCCTTCTCCTGTTATGGAACATTTGACCTGTTCCTAGATTTGACTATTCAAAGCTCTTTTATCAAAGATAAAGCTTCTTTGAGCAATTTTATACAAGCTTTTTTTGTGGACATGAGTTTTTATTTCTCTTGAGTAAATACTAAATGAAATTGCCGGGTCTGAGAGTGGATGTATGTTTGTGTCCATGAGAAACTGGCAGACTTTTTCCCAAAATACTTACACTGTTTTATACTCCCATTGTCAGTGTATGTGAGTCCCAGTTGTTCTTCATCCTTGTCAGTATTTGGTGTTGTAAGTCTTTAATTTTAGCCATTCTAGTAGGTATATTTTGGTTTCTTGTTATTAATATAGTTTGCATTTCCCTGATGACTAATGGTATTGAGCATTTTGCGTGTGTTTATTGGCTATTCATACATCTTTTGTGACATGATTTTAATGTTTAAAATTGTTCAACTTAGTTCTGTAACTTAAAAATTTTGAATCATATAATTTATTTGAAGTCTATTGCTTATTGTGCATTCAATATATTTTAGAATTGAACTTCTAAATAATAAATGCCAAGTAGAATTTTTCACTTTAAAGTGAGGAGCCTAAAAGAGGGGAGACAGACCATTGTCTTATTTTCTCCCATGTTCTTACTCCCAGAGAAGCGTTCATCAGGCAGTCAGACTCATGAACTTTTTGGATATGAAACAGATACTGAAGATGGAATTTAAGTGATGAAATTACTGGTAATCTCTAATCAATAGAGAAATATGGAGTATGCTTCAAATATATTTCAGTTATATAATAGCTCTTATGATGACCAAATAATATCATAGATAATCGTATAATTTTGCCTGGAAAAATATAACAGGTTTTATATTATACCTTGCTATAGAAATTTTTTTGAAATTCATGTCAGTGACTTTTTTTTCTTTACATCCTCTTTAGGTATTATTAATTTATGTAAACCTGGAAACTCTGGGATCCAGTCTCTAATAGGAGTACTTTGCATACCAAATATGGAAATAAGGGTAGGTAAAAGTTACTAGGATTGTTTCATTCCTGGACCTTTAACAGTGGGAATTAATTATAAAACAAAATTATTTCAGGTGATGCTTTTTCCTCATTAGTTGTTGATCTATATCATATTTTTAAAATACACAAGTACGTATTTACTACTTAGTTAAACCCTAAATATAATAGGAATCATTTAAAATATTGCTGTTGTTAGGAATAATGGCTGTATTAAAAATTGAGTTGAGACTGGATATGGTGGCTTATGCCTATAATCCCAGCACTTTGGGAGGCTAAGGCATGTGGATCACCTGAGGTCAGGAGTTCTAGACCAGCCTCCTCAATATGGTGAAACTCCGTCTCTACTAAAAATACAAAAAATTAGCCAGGCACCTGTAATCCCAGCTACTCAGGTGGTGGGTGCCTGTAATCCCAGCTACTCAGGAGGCTGAGGAAGGAGAATCGCTTAAACCTGGGAGGTGGAGGTTGCAGTGAGCCAAGATCGCACCATTGCACTCCATTCTGGGCAACAAGAGCGAAACTCCATCTCAAAAAAACAAAAATTGCGTTGAAAATATGAACTTAATTATGCTTTATTCATTAAAACAATGTAAACAACACACACAGGCATTCTCACTATAAAAGATTCAAGCACTACAGACTACATTTAACAAAAAGTAAATGTGTTTATGCATTCTAACTTATGTTTTGTAATATGTGGTGAGATTTTATTTTAATGATGGTTTTGATTAAAATGGAGTTGTAAATATTTCTATATTTATTAGATATATTTCTAAATTATTTGTAAGAATTTGTATTATACAGTAAAATTGAATTTGAAGGAAAAGAGAATTCTTAAAGTGATTTTTTTCCTTTCTCCTTAAATGCTTTTATTTGTTTTAATTTTGTTTCTTCCTTTTGCCCTTCCTTATATGAACCAAACCTGGAGCTGAAAAATATTATTAGAAAATATTAGCCAGGTGTGCCTTGTTTAAATGTGAAATAAAAAGTATTTAGATAATGGAAATGAAAGGATATGATTATAAATGGAAAGATCTGTAAGCAGGTAACAAACTGTTGAGGTAATTCACTTCTTACCCTATAGGTGGATAAAGAACATGGTCTTTGGAGAGTCTGACCAACTGAGGTTTAACCTCTGGTTTTATTTATTTTTTTGTTAGCTCCATGACCTTGGGAAAATTGCTTTTTTGCACAATTAGGTTAATGAAAAATTTAATGACTAGATTAAGTGATGAATGTCGTAGTAAGCATTTAGTTATCCCTTCTCTAATATAGGCCTTATACAGTTTCAAAATATGGTATAGTCATGCATTGGTTAATAACAGGAATATGTTCTAAGAAACTCACTGTTAGATGATTTCATCCTGTGAACATCCTAGAGTACACTTACACAGACCTAGATGGTATAGTCTACTACATACCTAGGTTATGTGGTATAGCCTATTGCTTCTAAGCTGCAAACCTGTATAGCGTGTTACTGTATTGAGTACCGTAGGCAGTTGTAACACAGTGGAATTCGGGTATCTAAACATCTAAACATAGAAAAGTTACGATAAAAATACAGTATAAAAGATTAAAAATACTGGCCGGGTACGGTGGCTCATGCCTGTAATCCCAGCACTTTGGGAGGCCGAGGCGGGTGGATCATGAGGTCAGGAGATCGAGACCATCCTGGCTAACACGGTGAAACCCTGTCTCTACTAAAAATACAAGAAACTTAGCCAGGCGGGGTGGCAGGCACCTGTAGTCCCAGCTACTTGGGAGGCTGAGGCAGAATGGCATGAACCCAGGAGGCGGAGCTTGCAGTGAGCCGAGATCGCACCACTGCACTTCAACCTGGGCCACAGAGCGCAGCACCTATATAGGGTACTTACAGTGCATGGAGCTTACGGGACTAATAGTAGCTCTGGATGAGTCAATGCATGAGAAGTGAGTGAATATTAAGACCTAGGACATGACTGTACACTACTATAGACTTCACAGACTTGTACACTTAGGCTACATTTATTTTACTAAAATTTCTTTTCTTCAGAAATAATTAACTTTAGCTTACTGTAACCTTTTTACTTTATAACTTTCAAATTTTTTAAACTTTTGACTCTTTTGCAATAATATTTGCCTTAAAACACACATTGTATGGGTGTACAAATTTTTTTTTTGGTTTTAATATCCTTATTGTGTAAGATTTTTGTTTTTTAATTTTTTTACTTTTTAAACTTTTTTGTTAAAAACAAAAACACAGGCCAGGCGCAGTGGCTCACACCTGTAATCCCAGCACTTTGGGAGGCCGAGGCGGGCAGATCACCTGAGATCAGGAGTTCGAGACCAGCGTGGTCAACATGATGAAACCCCATCACTACTAAAAATACAAAAATTAGCCGGGCGTGGTGGCAGGTGCCTGTAATCCCAGCTACTCGGGAGGCTGCGGCAGGAGAATCGCTTGAATCCAGGAGGTGGAGGTTGCAGTGAGCCGAGATCGCGCCACTGCCCTCCAGCCTGGGAGACAAGAGTGAGACTTTGTCTCAAAAAAAAAAAAAAAAAAAAAAACAAAAAAATCACACGCACACACACTAGCCTAGGATCATCAGTATCACTGTCTTCCACCTCCATACCTTGTCCCACTGGAATGTCTCCAGGGGCAATATACATGAATGAAGCTGTCATCCTCTGTGATAACCATGTCTTGTTATGGAATACCTGCCTGAGGCTGTTTTACAGTTAACCTTTTTTTTTTTTTTTTTTTTTAAAAGAAGGGGTTTTCTCTTTCCCCAGGGTAGGGGCAGGGGAATGATCATAGCTCACTGCATCCTCGAACTTCTCGAATCAAATGATCTTCTTGCCCCAGCCTCCCGAGTAGCTAGGACTACAGGAAGGTGCCACCACACCCAGTGAATTTTTAAATTTTTTGTAGAGATAGGATTTCACTATGTTCCTAGTCTCAAAATTCTGGCCTCCAGCAATTCTCCCACCTTGGCTTCCCAAAGTGCTTTTTTTGTTTTTTTTTTTTTATAGTATAGGAGTATGCTCTAAGATAATGATAAAAGGTATACTAAATAGGTAAACCAGTAACACAGTCATTTATTATCAAATATTATGTAATTGTACATAATTCTATATATAATACTTTTAAACAACTGGCAGTGCAATGAGTTTGTTTACTCCAGCATCACCACAAACAGTTGAGTAATATTGCCCTGTGACAGACAATATGACTGCTACAGTTTCACTAGGCAGTAGGAATTTATCAGCTTCATCATAATCTTAGGGAACTACCATTGTATATATGGTCCATCATTGACTAAAATGTTATGTGGCATGTCATTGTGTTAACAGTTCTGCTTTTATCATTTTTAAAATTGTGTGACTAGGACATTTAAAATTTTAAATTGTTTCATAAAATAAATGAGGTGTATTTGCTATTTTAGCGAGGTCTACTTGAAGTGCTTTATGATATCTTTCGTCTTCCTCTACCTGTTGTGACTGAGGAGTTCATAGAAGCACTACTCAGTGTAGGTAAGTATTGAAGTACATTTGTATCTTTTCATATATTGTAATTTTTATATAATGGAGACAAAGTTCCTAAAAGGAGAAATAGTAAATATTGAATACGATTTTCTTTTCTTGCTGCATAATTGTGGTAGGAAATTAATATAAAAATAAAACCTGAAATTCCTAAGACTGAGAAATTTTAATTTCTTCTTTATCACCTTGGCTCTTAGAGCAATTAAATTAATAGGAATGGGCGGGCCAACAAAGGAAGAGTGGAGACAGTAAGAAACCTATGTAATCCTCAGATTATCTAATTCTCATCTTACATTAGTTGAGCCAAATGACTTAAAGTACCGAAGTCCCAAAATGAAGGAAATTAGATCTGCGTGTATTTACTTAACTAGTTTTGTTTATATCTTTTGAATGTATGGTATTTAACCAGCACTTTTTAAACTTTGTAGCCTGGCTAGCTGATGATTTTATACTCATCTGAAATGTTTCAGTGATATCTAATCTTTTCCTTACCGTATTTTAACTGTTTTAGATCCTGGGAGGTTCCAAGACAGTTGGAGGCTTTCAGATGGCTTTGTGGCAGCTGAGGCAAAAACTATTCTTCCTCATCGTGCCAGATCCAGGTAGAATTTAAATATAAAAAGGATTTCAATTTATTAGAATTAGGGTTTTTATGTTAGACTGTATAATCTATGAAACTTTATTTAAATTGTTTCTCTGCTGTTTTTTTCCAGGCCAGACCTCATGGATAATTATTTGGCATTGATACTCTCTGCATTTATTCGTAATGGACTTTTAGAGGTAAGACTTATAAACCTTATTTTATTCCATTTGGTTTATTTTCTCTAACAGATTCTTTCAGGCCAGCCATGGTGGCTCACATCTGTAATCCCAACACTTGGAGAAGCCAAGGCAGGCGGATCACTTGAGGCCAGGAATTCGAGATCAGCCTGACCAGCATGGTGAAATTCTGTCTCAACTAAAAACACAAAAATTATCCATGCATGGTGGCACACCCCTGTAATCCCAGCTACTCGGGAGACTGAGGAATGAGAATTGCTTGAACCCAGGAGGCAGAGGTTATACTGAGCTGAAATCTTGGCATTGCACTCCAGCCTGGGCAACACAGCAAGACTCTTGTCTCACAGAAAAAAAAAAAAAAAACTTGCAGATTGAAAAATAAATCTGATGCATAAATGTTTTCATATGTATTATTTTGCAACAGTCATGTTATCTTTTTATTTTCAAAGGGCCTAGTTGAAGTGATAACAAACAGTGATGATCATATCTCAGTTAGAGCTACCATCCTTTTAGGAGAGCTTTTACATATGGTAAGTTTAACAACTTCTGATTATATGTTTCATATCTTTAATGTTTGAATTTATAAAACAGGTTATTTTAATGGTGTTGCTTTGTATTATCTCAAAAAAATAAATTTGCATTTTTTATAAATGTTTATCTTTGCGTTACAAAAAGCGTTTGGTACTATATCCTGAGATAGATACATATGTGCACGCGTGCACATGCACACACACATATTTCTATCGGTTTTGTAAATGGAATAAATATACAACATACAAAGTACTGAAATGTTGATTTTTACAGTCACTTTCAAAGTTGCCATTTTCATCCTGTAAATCTTAATTGATCTCAGGAAGACTTCCTAAGAAGCAAGAAACTGCAAAACTATGGATACTACTTCAGTCTGCTAAGAATGTACTTGATATGTGGTAGTCAGTGCCTGAATTTTAGAAAGCTTTGTGCAGAAGCTTTAAATATAGTCTTGGTTGAGCATTATAGTCTTTTCTGGAAACTTGTAGTTTGAGGTTCAGAAGATGGGTTTTTTTTTTTTCTTTTCACCATGATTTTGTGATTACAGTAACTTTTGGAAAGTAGGAACTAGGAAAGACTTGACAATTCTTTACTCTCAGCAAATCAGTCGATGAGAGATCCCTGATAGTTTGCAAGGTAGAAATTTATATTTTTGGATTACTTACTAGTTAGTAAAATACAAAATAAAAAGAACCATTTAAAACTCATTGAGGAAATATTGATTCTATGGCAAATCTTTTGAAATTATGTCACAGTTTGCTATTTTTAGCAGGTGTTTTTTGTTTAGGTTTTCTTTCTTGATCTCTTCCCCTCCTCCTTACCCTTTTCCCCTTTCATAGCAACTGGGCTATGTGAGTGAAATAAAGAGCATTAAGTAGAATTTAATTTAACTGTCTTTTTTTAAATAAGTGAATTATTTAGGTGCTTGCTCTGTTCTTTTTTGGCCCAGCTGTGAAAAAATTATATAGTGTCAGAGGCTTTCAGGTCTGATTATTTGTCTTTTAATTCTTAAGATATCATTTCCTATTCAAGAATACCAATACTCAGAGTTATTTGCATTTATATGAAGGAATCTCTATACATTTTGTCTTTTTCCCTTTTCCCATACCCAGAATTCTGTAATTCTCTTGAAATAAAAGAGCTAGTTATTTTGCTTATTATTCTTACATTTGCTGTCTTCCACATTTGATTGATGTACTTGTCTTCATTGATAGCTAGTTGGGTGGTGAGGTTTTTGTTTGGAAAGTAGAAATTAATATTCCTTATTTTAAAGATTATGGCATATGGGACAAACCTATTTTGAGAAAGTAGTTTTTAAAACTTAAAGTCAACTCATAAATTTAGATATGGCATCTAGCATTTTACACGTTATTTTAAACATAACTTAGGTTGAGTCCTGTAATGTTTTGACATATAATCCCTTCTGGTCATTTAAGAATTGAGTTTAATTGGGTATCACTTGAAAACCATATTATTATAATAAAGAATCTGTGAAACTTAATGGTTATGTTAATATAATGTGTGTATCTTTATGTTTCATCCATGTTGAAAGTATTGTAGATATGATATAAATAAGCATGTATTGGGGAAAAAAAGAATTTTATGAGTAAAACCTCAGAATTTGTAATAGTCTTGAATACAGCATTATATGTGCAGGTAATCTATAACAAACTATTTCTACTTCTGAACACTCATGTAAAATGTTATGCTTCATTTTAGGCAAACACAATTCTTCCTCATTCACATAGCCATCATTTGCACTGCTTGCCAACCCTAATGAATATGGCTGCATCCTTTGATATTCCCAAGGAAAAGAGACTGTAAGTTATCAGAGCTTTAGCAGAGTTTTTGTTTGATATATTTAATATTGAATTAGATTATTGTCTCTTTAAAAAAAAATAGTACGGATAGGTTATGCCGGGAAATTCTTTTAAGGAATTTGCGAAAGAAAAAATAGTTCTAAAAATATTTAATTTGTTTTTTAGACTACAAAATACTAATAGTGTAATAAAATCACTTTTTTTCTAGCATGTTTGTAGACAAGGACATAGAGTTGTTATCATATTACTAAAAATGTTAGCTGAGAGTTTTTTGGACTCCTTTACGTCGTGAGCAGCAATTCTGGCTCTTTTTTTTTATGTCTATGAACTATTTCAAATTAAAGCTTTACAATATTAATATATTCTTTTATTTGCATAGTTAAAAATGTTGGAATTTAGTAACAAGTACTACTGGGCCACATAGCAATAAGCTGAACTCTTACTACTGAAGGAGATATTGCAAACATAGAATTTACAAACAAAATTATGGTAATACAACTGTAGCTCTGCTGGAATTCCAGTGCTAATAATAAAACATATATAAAAGGCAATGATGGAAGGGCTCAATTGGGAAGTGCTAGGAGGAACTTAGTTTGACTTGGCGAAGATTATATCTAGGCTAGGAATGTCTTTTTGTGGTCGTTATCTTTTTTTATTTTGTTATTATGATCAGAAACATATTTTTTTGTTTTTTTGCTTGATGTTAGCGAATGGAGTTTTTTAGCTATTCAAAATTTATGTATTTTGTTAAGAGTTATAGTACATTTTTGAAAAGTTTACTTAGCTTTAATAATAAAGTACACTGAATAATCTATTAATTTTCATTCTGCCATTGGAAATACTGTTTAACAGACCAGAGTTGTCCTATAAACTGAGGGCATTAGGAGTCATCTCAGTTCTGTCTCTAGGCTTATATCAGTAATAGTAGCTTTTAGCTTTTATATTAGTAGTTTCATGATGGAAGAATGTACTTTCCCAATACCTGATAGACCTAAACTCTGGGTTAGATTTTGGCCACAAATTCCAGGGTTCATCAGTAATTCAGATTTATCTCCAGAATTCCAGTAAGAATAGTCGTCTTAAAATAGTTTTATCTTTAGCTCAATAAGCTTTCTTTATTAATAAATACTTGCCAGTCAGCACATCCCAATGTTTAAAAATTCTACCTACTAGAAATTCTGAAGGTGAGAGTTGCTACCATATTCTTCAAAATGGCACTTTTATGTACCACAAAGAATTAAATATAATTTATAAAAATATACCATTTACAATTACAGACCAATGGTGGAAAATAGAGACTGTTCAGTTGATACTGGGATCATTGATTATCCATGTGGGAGTACAGTGAAATTATTTCAACCTCATATCATAAACAAAAATAAGTTTCAGGTGGATTAAGGATTTATATGTGAAAAGCAAAGCTTTAAAACTTTGATAAGAAAATATAGAAAACCAGGTTTCTGACCTTGTAGGAGTTCCTAAAACCAATATACAAAAAATACGTACCACCATAGAAGAAAAGTATAGTAAGTACGTGTTCAATTGAGTCTAAATAATCAGTGTGTCTTTATATAAATCAGTAATGTTGTTTATTTTTTGTCTTTGGCTCTCCAAATTTGATGAAATAATTTACTTTATCAATAATAATTTCTAGCCTTGAACTTACGTAAGCTTTAATAATTTACCAAGGTAATCTCTTAAATTGTGTTGGTCTTGCTACTGTATTCATTGAATTGTTTTTCTTATTAGGCGAGCCAGTGCAGCCTTGAACTGTTTAAAACGCTTCCATGAAATGAAGAAACGAGGACCTAAGCCTTATAGTCTTCATTTAGACCACATTATTCAGAAAGCAATTGCAACACACCAGAAACGGGATCAGTATCTCCGAGTTCAGAAAGATATATTTGTTCTTAAGGTGCTGACATGAAATCATGATTTTCAACTTAAACACAACATCTTAATTCCTTAACCATTGGATTTTAGTATCCATGTATTTGAGTTTGCACTTTTCTTCATGCATATGAATTTTCAGATGGCTTCTGAGTTTTATAATTTAGAGATGGGTTTTATAACTTTAAAGTTAAAAAAAAAAACCTTGATCGATGGGATCCTTAAATGGAAAACTGCCTTTCAGTTTTCAAATTTGAAGTTAGTTTTCTGATATGAGGACAGTTTGCCTTAATTTTCTTATTACTTTCTGATGATTTTAGGATACCGAGGAAGCTCTTTTAATTAACCTTAGAGACAGCCAAGTTCTTCAACATAAAGAGAATCTTGAATGGAATTGGAATCTTATAGGGACCATTCTTAAGGTATGAAAAGATACTTCATGGCAATGGCTTGTCTTTAATTTTATTGTTAATTATAACATAATTACGTGTTTGAGAATTGATAAGTACATATGTAATATAACATATTATGTTTTTCTAGTGGCCAAATGTAAATCTAAGAAACTATAAAGATGAACAGTTACACAGGTATGTAAGAACTATTTTGCATTTAAATTTAAAGAACTTAAATATGGATATTAGGCCTAATGCCTGCTAAAATATGTAATAATTTTAAAGACATATACATAGATTTTAACAATGTCTCTTCAGTAGGTACATTCATATATTTTTAAATATAGTCTTATTTTATAACCAAAACATATTAGCAAATTCTTTTTCTAGTTATTTACATTCTGCTTTTAGTTTTGGAATAGATGAAGTAGTTGAGATAAAAGTTTTTCAAATTGGGGTAATATCAACTGCGTAGTGGGTCTTAGCCCTAACATATAAGGATGACATAATAAGGACTTATATTTTTAATATACAACTTTTATTCCTGTTTGACTTTGGAGTTATCCCTTATAACTGCTGTTTACTTTCTCCTTAACCACACCTTCCATAACCTGTGCAGGTGTTTGTAGCGTGAAGAACACTTGAAGCTACTTTGCCATTCTTCATTACACCCATATGTTTTTACTCCCGAGTTTAGACTAACCAGCTATTACTACTGATCTCAGAAAGAGGTCCTTCGTATGTTCAAGAAATTCATGTCATTAACGTTATTATTTGATTGCATTCTCTATTCATGATATGTAACCTAATATCTATAAAAGTTTTAACAAATATAGATAACTTATAAATTGCACTGAAATAAAAAAGCATAGTACTAACTTTTTATATTGCTTGAGAACACAGATGATGTCTTACTCAACTTTGTTTTCCCAGCTCCTGGATTGGACGCCTCTATTGGATTGAATTGTAGTACACTACATTGAACTGAACTAAATTCAATAGAAGCTTAGAACATAATGTTGAAAGATATAATGTTGAAAGATCATAAATTATGTTTATAAATTCATTGGCCTAAATTGCAACTTTTATGCTTGACCTTTTGCCTAATTGTGAAAAACCAACAATATCATAGTGTAGTATCTTACAATTATCTTAACAATAGGACATTTTTGAGCCATGGGACAAAGTTCTTCATGAATACAATAGAAGAAAATTTAAGTTCAGGTGACATCCTCATTTATCCAGTTTTATATTCTAGCTACGTTAAATCTACATTAATCCGGCCAGCATCTTTCTTCTACTTTATTTCTTCTAACCATCTCACCATAAAATTCTTACTCCACAGAGATATTTTTTTAAATGAAGGTTTTTTGTTTGTTTGGTTTTTGGGTTTTTTTTTTTTGGTATGAAATGCTGCTATAAATAACTGCCTGAGACTGGATAATTTCTATAAAGGAAAGAGATTTAATTGACTCACAATTCCACATGGCTAGGGTGGCCTCAGGAAACATAATTGTAGCAGAAGGGGAAGCAAACATATCCTTCTTCATATGGCAGCAGGAGAGGGAAGTACAGAGCACAGGGGAAAAAGCTGCTGATGAAACCATCAGATGTGAGAACTCACTCACTGTCACGAGAACAGCTTGAGGGTAACCGCCCCCGTAATCTTATCTCCTCTCATGAGGTCCCTTTCATGACATGTGGGGATTATGGGAACTACAGTTCAAGGTGAGATTTGGGTGGGGGCACAGCCAAACCATATCATGTACCAAACACTTTTTTTTTTTTTTTTTTTTTTTTGAGGCGGAGTCTCGCTCTGTCGCCCGGGCTGGAGTGCAGTGGCCAGATCTCAGCTCACTGCAAGCTCCGCCTCCCGGGTTTACACCATTCTCCTGCCTCAGCCTCCCGAGTAGCTGGGACTACAGGCGCCCGCCACCTCGCCCGGCTAGTTTTGTATTTTAGTAGAGACGGGGTTTCACCGTGTTAGCCAGGATGGTCTCGATCTCCTGACCTCGTGATCCGCCCGTCTCGGCCTCCCAAAGTGCTGGGATTACAGGCTTGAGCCACCGCGCCCGGCCACCAAACACTTTTAATACATCTCTTGCCATTTGTCCCAGTGGGTCAGACCCAAAACATATTCTGAAAGCGTTATTATGTCATAAGCAATGGTTAAGATTCTAAAATAATTACTTCATTTTTTACTTTGTTGCTACTTGTGTTTTGATTTTAGGTTTGTACGAAGACTGCTTTATTTTTACAAGCCCAGCAGTAAATTATATGCCAACCTGGATCTGGATTTTGCCAAGGCCAAACAGCTCACAGTTGTAGGTTGCCAGTTTACAGAATTTCTTCTTGAATCTGAAGAGGTGAGCATTCTGAATATTTTCCAGAGCAAATTTTTTTTATTGAATTTGCTTCCCTTCCCCTCCCTCTATTTCCACCTTCTGTTTTGCTTTTATTTCTGAATATGCATAAGCTGTATTTGAAAACATAGGAAATGATCCCAGACCTAGAGTTGAATCTGGACTTAGTCACTAGTTACAAGACTGGGCAAGTTATCTGCCCTCTGGAAGACCTGGTTTACTCTTCTGTAAAATGGAGAGTAATATCATCTCCATGCAGCATTGTGTTGAAGCAGATTAAAAAACAGCAGGTACTCACTGATTGATAGCTATTATTGGTAACTTCATCATTATTAAGTTTTTGTACTTGATTGAAGTCGATTTTCTAATTACAGATTTTGAATGCTTTTCTCACAGTATCACAATGTATTTACTTTTAGGATGGGCAAGGTTACTTAGAAGATCTAGTAAAGGATATTGTTCAGTGGCTCAATGCTTCATCTGGAATGAAACCTGAAAGAAGTCTTCAAAATAATGGTTTATTGACCACCCTTAGTCAACACTACTTTTTATTTATTGGAACACTTTCTTGCCACCCTCATGGAGTTAAAATGCTGGAAAAATGCAGTGTATTTCAATGGTGAGCATTCCTAAATTTTGTTGCAATTATACATAAACTTTATTTTTAATATAGTTAGATATGGTATGCTTTTAGTCTGTGTACATGTGTTTGGTTAAGTTTTGTTTTAAATTAGCATTATCTTTGCTTTAATATTCTTTTTTACATGATACTTGTTATTAAATGCTTTCTTTCCAAAAGCTTGTTTATATTAGGAATTTTAAAATATACATTGAACTGTCTTCATGCTCTTCCCACTCCAGCATTCAAAATAGTAACTATGTGTGATGATTGATGTGTTCATTGATTGTGGTAATTTTCACAGTGTATGTGTATATCAAATCAAGTTGTACACCTTGAATAATACAATTTTTATTTGTCATTTATACTTCAGTAAAGCTGGAAAAAATGTTTGTTTAATGCATCAATATAGTAATTTCTTTTAACCTTTCTTATTTTTTTTTTAAGTCTCCTTAATCTTTGCTCCTTGAAAAACCAAGATCACTTGCTTAAACTTACTGTTTCCAGCTTGGACTATAGCAGAGATGGATTGGCTAGAGTCATCCTTTCCAAAATTTTAACTGCAGCTACTGATGTGAGTATAATATAGCCAGTAAAACTATTTCTATAAACAGTTAATTTGCTACTTTATGAATTTTGGGCTAAGTAAAATTAATTTTAAATTCTAAGAATATGATATGGAAATTGAGTTTACTTTAAAATTTTAGTTTCTCCAAGGAACCCCATATAGTACTCATATTTTTATATCACGGAGAATAAGCTGCTAGGTAGAAAGGGAAGTATTTTATTTTACAAGAACCACAAAAGTATTCGTATCAAGGGCTAGACCACCAGTTCCTGTCATGCTTCCCTTTTCAAGTAGCAGCACTCTCCCAAAATAAAATCAAATAGGTTATTTATGGTGAAGGTTTTTTTTTTTTTTTTTAAATGTATTCATTTATCTTTATAGGCCTGCAGGCTCTATGCAACAAAACATTTAAGGGTATTATTGAGAGCTAATGTTGAATTCTTTAATAATTGGGGAATTGAGTTGTTAGTGACCCAGCTACATGATAAAAACAAAACGATTTCTTCTGAAGCTCTTGATATCCTCGATGAAGCATGTGAAGACAAGGTAAATGTTCATTTTTTATAATTTAATACTTATATTTTTTTGAAATACTCATTTGACAGTTTTGTAAAAGTATATAATAGGCATTTTGGAACTAAAACATTTTCTATTTTTATGCAATTATAAACAATAATGATAATCTCTTTTAGGCCAATCTTCATGCTCTCATTCAGATGAAACCAGCTTTATCCCACCTTGGAGACAAGGGTTTGCTTCTCCTCCTGAGGTAAATTTTAAGTAAATTTTCAATTATGTTTTTTTATTGTGTTCTTTGGCAGTGTATATTAAAGATAAATTCAAATCCAAATAGGAAGTACTCTAAAGAGTTTACCTTTTAACATCTGAAATAAACCTTTTTTAGACCTTGTACATCCTTTAATATTGAAATATTGTCNTTTTTTTTTTTTTTTTTTTTTTTTTTTTAAAGACAGAGCCTCACTTTGTCATTCAGGCTAGAGTGCAATGATCCAATCTTGGCTCGATACAACATTTACTGCCTCCCAAGTTCAAGTGATTCTCCTGCCTCAGCCTCCTTAGTAACTGGGACTAAAGGCTCACGCCACCACACCCAGCTGATTTCTTGTATTTTTAGTAGAGACAGAGTTTCACCATGTTGGCCAGGCTGGTCTCAAATTCTTGACCTCAGGTGATCCACTCACCTTGGCCTCCCATAGTGCTGGAATTACAGGCCTGAGCCACTGTGCCTGGCTGACATTTTCTTTATTGTGATTGGGTTCTTGTGTTGTTGCAAAGATTGTGAAAATTTATTTGTAATTGAAGTTATAATAAATTATAGTTGACCTTTTAGTTTTATGAAGGAACTGTTCCTAAAGTCTTTTAGCTCCTTATACTTTTTAAAATTTTAGTTATTTTAGCTTCTTAAGACACTTTTTTTGCCAGACTCAATGTTAAACTATTGCTTGTTTTAATTTGCAGATTTCTCTCCATTCCAAAAGGGTTTTCCTATCTGAATGAAAGAGGTTATGTAGCAAAACAATTGGAAAAGTGGCACAAGGTAACTTCTTATTTGAATAAGGTTGAATTTGTGTGTTTTTATCTTCTGAAATTGATTTGTGAATTTAGAAGGATGGTTTTTTATATCAGTGTTTTGAAATTAATAAGGTTAAATATTTAAACATCCATATCAAGTTATCAAGTTGAGTCCTAAATTCTGCATAATTGTTAGTATTTATAGTTATACATTTTTTTAAACTACAGTTATTTATTTTATTCTGAACTGTTGACTGTATTCATTCTATTGAAATTTGACTTTCAACTCATTTGATTTTATAATCTAATTTATTGGCCCTATTTATCATTTCTTTCATTCTTGGGTCCCTTAATATAACCTACAACTCTGCTTGTGCCCTTTTAAGCTAAAATTAAAATAGTTTTTTTAAATGAAGGGAGATTGAAATCCCAAGGAGATATAATCATTTAATTAAACTTTATTTTAGGATACTACTTTACCTAAATCTGAGAATGAACTTCTTGCTGTCATAGGGAAACCTGATAAGAAGGGAGTAGTTTGAAGATACGAAACAACTTTTCTAGCTTTTCTTTAGCTGGTGATTGCTGTGGCTTCATTATTTTGTTTGAAGTATTATAAGTCATCAAAGCATCTTGGAAACCCATGGTCAGAATGATCTTTACCAATATAAATGATTTTTAGATTTTTCGTCATTTCAGATCAGTTATCCTATTTTCTCTTTTTTGTTAACATAGTTACAGATTCTTTTATAGTGTCTGTATTGAACCGTATTTCATAAGAGATACTCCTAAATGGACTAAAACTTTGAAGCATACAACTTAAGGCATGAAGACTTTTAGTATTTGATGAGTTATAGAACTGAGACAAGATGTGATAGGTTTGTTTCCTAGAAGATATATTTAAATCATCCTAATAAAATTTATTATACAAATCATAGCAGTAGAAAATTGCTTAGAATATTGGTGCAGTGCTTACAAATAGTAAGCATAAAATATTTAAGAGCTATAACAAACTCATATGCAAGGTATAAGGGGGGAACACAGAGGAGAGGTTAATGATTGAGCTTTAGGGATTATCAAGAGAAATGTTGGATAGGCGCAGTAGATGTGATACTTGAAATGGTCTTGAGGAGTAAATAGGCAAATAAATTATAAGAAGGGTATCCACGGAAGGAGCAGAATAAAACTGTATAGATTATTGGAACATTATAGACTTATGAAGAAAGTCATATTCCAATGTAGTTGGAACTAAGATAAGTGTGGAGTGGCAAGATGAGGCTGGAATGGTAAATTAAAGCTGGATTGTAAAAGGCCTCATAAGCCATATTATATCATCCTAAGGGATTTCAATTGTGTATGTAGGGGGGAATCCTTAACAGCTTTTAAAGAGTTATGAGTTGTACTTTAGTAATCCGACCGGTTGCAGTGAAGAGGCGAAATTTTGATCATTGAAGGGAAAGTCTAGGAATACTGACACGAGTTTAGAAACCAGAATTGATGAGTGCCTGAACTTCACTGGTAGTTAGGTTAAATAGATAAGGACACATTTTCTGGGCATTTTCAAAATAAGATGGACAGAATTTATGGACTGATTGGATACAGTAAATAAGAGGTCCAACTTGGCTCATAAGGTTTCTAATTTAATGAGTGAATATATAATGGATCACTATTAAGAGATCACATTTATAAAAAGTGGTTTGCTAAGATTAGGATAATGAATTTTCAGTATGTTGAACTGGCATTGCCTGTGCGATGACCAAGTGATGGCTTAAAAATGTAGATCTGGAGCTCAGATTTGTGAGGAAGATGGCAGATATGGGGGGTCATTAGTATATAGTAGTAGTTGAAACCTGAGCCGAAAGCTTATGGGTATGATAGAACATTTGCATTCATAATACCTTCATCTGTCTACCCTTTGCTAAATATCTGACATATTTTAAATTTAGTGACTGTCATTGTGATACTACGTGCAATTAAAACAATATTATCTTCTAGGAATATAACTCAAAATATGTTGACTTGATTGAGGAACAACTCAATGAAGCACTTACTACTTATCGGAAGCCTGTTGATGGTGATAACTATGTTCGTCGGAGTAACCAAAGGTGTGTACCCAGTGCTAGTTCTCAGTTATCAGATTTAAAACCAGTTCATCATAAATTGTTTTAACATTTCTGAGTTTTTGTACATTCTGTTTCTTACATGATATAGGAAGAATCTTAACGTGCAGCATTAATTGCTCAAAAATTCAGTGGCATTCATAGCATGTTGAATATCCTTACTGATAACGCATTCAGATATACTCCATGCTGGCACCCCAGTATGTATCTCTAGCCCTAGATTCTCTTACCAGTACTTTGAGATCTGATAAACTGTTACAGGTTGAACATCACTTATCCAAAATGCTTGAGTCCAGAAATGTTTCACATTTCAGATTTTTTCACATTTTGGAATATTTGCATATATATAACGAGGTATCTTGGGAATGGTACCCAAGTCTAAACATGAAATTAATCTGTTTCCTACACACCTTATACACATAGCCTAAACATAATTTTATGCAGTGTTTTAAGTAATTTTGTATATGAAATAGTTTGCATTAAATACTAATGTGTGGAATTTTCCACTTACAGTGTCATGTCGGCACTTAAAATGTTTTGGATTTTGGATCATTTTGGATTAGGGATGCTCAGCCTGTATTTTACCTGAGAAATCCTCATTCCTTCTTACTTTCATATTTTTATTTATGCTGGAGAGTTGTATCTAATTTTATTTATCAAATACTTATTAATACTCTTTTGTTCTGATTAGCATATTTAAATTAACCAGGAGATATAATAATCTTCTTTATTATACTAGATTACAGCGTCCTCATGTCTACCTGCCTATACACCTTTATGGACAACTAGTACACCATAAAACAGGCTGCCATTTGTTGGAAGTACAGGTAAAAACATAATTCATTTATTTTAAGTAGCTACAATAGTAAAAAAACAAAATCTTAACATTGCTAAAGTATTACCTTTGCAAAAACTTCTCAGTAGCCTTAATATCAGTGGTGTAATTGCTTTTAAATTCATCTATTTTGTAATTGACTTAGGCATTCTATATTTATTAACCTGAGAAATATTAATGGCCTTGCAGTCCATTAACTGACTTGTGTATGACCTTTTGAATAACTAACTTGTTATGTAGAGTAAGCAGTCCAATGAAGGTCTGAGTTCTTTTCTTACAGTGTATTGGAGAAATTCAGATCTCCAAAACCGTACTGAAAAACTGAGTTTTTCTTCCACTCGTTGGGAAATTAAACTGAACCTGATGCAGATTAAGTTATCCTTGTTGAGCAGTAAATTGAAAGTTGCTGGTTGTGAGCACATTTTATTCTCATGTACTTCATGAAATGTAACAAGCATAGGCAAGCAGTTGTTCTTTGAGTTACGTACACCACATTTATGGTTCTGAATACGTCATGCAACTGTTTTCAATAAATGTAACTTTTCTCTTATTTTAGAAATAAATAGTTACAGGAATATTTGTTTATGAGACAGAACAATAGTTATTTAACAATTTAGTTCCTTTTTGTATCATTGTTCATCTCAGGAGCACAAAGTTTTACATAAACGTACTCTCTAGTTTCATGTGTTTTTATATTATGTCTGTGAAAACTATTGGGACAGGTATTTTCATATTAACATTTGAAAATTTCACCAAAAATTTAAATGATTTTCTCAGTATTACTACTTACATAGTATGATAAAACCTAAGCACTAATTTACTTTCTGCTTTAAAGAATAAGTATGATTGTTTAGTAATACTAAGTGCCAAGTACTTTGGTAAGCACTGTATGTGCAATAATTTATTAAATCCTGAAACCTTATGATGCAAATGTTATTATCACTCTTCTAAATATTAGGAAATCAAAGGGTGGGGAGATGAAGTAACTTTCCCAAGGCCACGCAGTTAATAAGTGATGATTCTAGAATGTGAATTCAGAACCCCTGCCCTAATGCTGCTTCTCAAGAAATTTTACATAAAATTATTTAGAACTTTAAGTATGCAAAATGACAAAAGCAAGCCTTATATAGGTTTTATGATGCAATAAGAAAATAAATACATAAATATATTATTACTCATGCTATTTTTTTTATTTCTCCAGAATATTATTACAGAACTCTGTCGTAATGTTCGTACACCAGATTTGGATAAATGGGAAGAAATTAAAAAACTGAAAGCATCTCTTTGGGCCTTGGTTTGTAATAAACACTTCTGTAAGATCTTTACAATTTTTAGATTTTTCAGGTTTTTTTTTCATTTATACTAAATAGATAAATATTATTTTCTTTGGGACTTCTTCTTAGATTAATATTCAAGACTGGATTGTTCCTGCCAATTTAAGTATTATCTCTATGTTGAAGAATAGTTGGTTGAACTATTAGTTTTGTGACTTTTGTTTTGTTGCTAAGACAACTAGAATTAATTCATGCCTAATGTTCTTTACTTGAGGTTTTTACATTTTTTTCTGTCTCAGAGATGAGGTTAAATTTGTTTCTTAGTAGCTTTCCAAATCTTTTGAAAGAGTTACTCTTGTAAATCTATTTGATGTAAGTGATTTCTTTTCTTTCAGGGAAATATCGGCTCATCAAATTGGGGTCTCAATTTGCTACATGAAGAAAACGTGATTCCAGATATACTAAAACTTGCAAAACAGTGTGAAGTTCTCTCCATCAGAGGGTAGGGCATTTAACTCAGAAATCTTTCTAATGTAGACATTGTTATTCACAAATGGATGTTAGGGAAAAGTATTTTATGATTAAGTGCAGTGCATAACTGTTAATCCACTGAAAGTTCTAATGATACAAGATTATTAACTGTATTAAGTTAAACATAAATAAACTCCTTGTTTACTATTGTAATTTGATTTTTATTATGATATTGAAGTTTGCCTTGTAGGTAACAGGTAAGGCATAGTGTTATACAGATATTCCAGTAGTCCAGTTTGCCCAACTGTTCCAGATTTGTACTAGAAAAGCTAATATATATCTTTTTGCTTATATTGCATTGTGTTCTTTTTGTTTTGTTGTAATTACTATCTTTATTGGGAAAGTTTGCTTGTTTTTTATTGCTGTTAGTTTATTCCTAACTAGTTTTAATAAATTTTTTTTTTTTTTTCCACAAATGAAACCATTTTGGTGGGTTTTAGAGAAAGTTCAAAGTACATATAGCAAATGAATCTGGTTGCTTTAAGAAATCTCAGCTTGGAATTATAACTGTTTTTACTGCATCTTTTATATACAGGACCTGTGTATATGTACTTGGGCTCATAGCTAAAACCAAACAAGGCTGTGATATTCTAAAATGTCACAACTGGGATGCTGTGAGGCATAGTCGCAAACATCTGTGGCCAGTGGTTCCAGATGATGTGGAACAACTCTGTAATGAACTTTCATCTATTCCAAGCACTCTAAGTTTGAACTCAGAGTCAACCAGCTCTAGACATAATAGTGAAAGTGAATCTGTGCCATCGAGTGAGTATCCTGACAGGTTCATTTAAAGTTAGCAAATGTTAACATTTATATTTGAATTTTAAAATTTAAATGTATTTGTTACATTCCTAATTTGCGTTTGTCTAAGATAATTTTTTGGCAATAATAGCCTCTTGGAGAATGTATATCTTTTCATAACACAGAGTATAATCACCAGCTTACATTATTCTCTCTCCTTCTTAGTAGCTTTTGAGAATTCCTACAAAGTTATGTAATAAGCCATGTGCCAGAAGAACCAGTCCTCCTTTTTTCGGCAGAAAAGAAACAAATATAATAAGTATTTATTTATCTACCTTCTTTATTTAATCTTTTACTCATTTTCAGATACCGAGATTATTTGAGCCAGAATATATTTTTAACAGATATTACATTCCCATCTTCATTTTTCGAGAGAACACTAATTTTAAAATAGTTAGTGAAATTGTTAATAGAGTAGCAAAAATAGTTATACATAAAATGATTTGTGGTTTTAAGTCCCATGCTAAGTGGTGTTAGGTGTATAAAATTTAAGGCATGGTTCTTCCTTTTAAGAAGATAGTGTCAGATTTACTGTGTATTTCACCAAATCTGAGATGCCATGAATTATGAAATGTACCAATATTTTATGTACCACAAAAGAAGAAGAAAAAGTGCTGCCTATTAAACTAGGACATACTACTATTGCAAGATGCATTCTGATTTTAGAATCAGATTCTGTGTGAAAATAGAAGAGATTAAATGTGAAAAGTGTGCATCTTACAATTGACAAAATATAGAAATGGCAATGCAGTATGCAAGTTCACTTAGGATTTTCTTTTACCTTCTTTCAAAATTTATTTGAAGTAGTTTATAATTATTCAACAGAGAAGTTAAAAATAAAAGAAAAATCCTATTAGATGTCATTAGGCACTCACTTGAGTTGCATCTTCTAGTAGAGTTGGGCACTAAATTTAATGAGTTTCTTAGTGTCTAAGGTAAAATGGGAAATAAGCATAATTTAAACATGAATTTAAAATGTTATCACTTGGTTCTCTGTAAGTATATTTTAAGATTGGGAATTCATTTCTTACAAGATGAATTTCTCCTGCCTATAGTAATTTAAAGATGAACTACCAGGAATCTGTAGTAACTGAGTAAGCATCCTTGGTCAAGTCTCCTTTTTCCCTTTAATTTCATCATGAATATTCTCATAAATTACATAATTTTACTTTTTATTCAAGTCCAAACTCTGGGTTTCAAGAAGGATATTTTCATGTAGCTGAATGGTTTAACCCTTTATTTTTAAATTTTTTCCTCTAGATGACTAAAAAAATATTTCCTGAAATGTGATGTCACTAGTAGTTACCATGAATTTGTCATTTTTTATGTGTTTTTATTAATTGATCCTTCAATCATAGGTATGTTCATATTGGAGGATGACCGGTTCGGCAGCAGCTCTACTAGTACGTTTTTCCTTGATATCAATGAAGATACAGAACCAGCATTTTATGACCGATCTGGACCCATAAAGGATAAAAATTCGTTCCCTTTCTTTGCTTCTAGTAAACTTGTGAAGAATCGTATCTTAAATTCGCTTACTTTGCCTAACAAAAAACATCGTAGTAGCAGTGATCCAAAAGGAGGGAAACTGTCATCTGAAAGTAAGACAAGCAACAGACGAATCAGAACACTTACGGAGCCCAGTGTTGATTTTAATCATAGTGATGATTTTACACCCGAATCCACTGTACAGAAAACATTACAATTAGAGACTTCATTTATGGGGAATAAGCACATTGAAGACACTGGTAGTACACCAAGCATTGGAGAAAATGACTTAAAATTCACCAAGAATTTTGGTACAGAGAATCACAGAGAAAATACAAGCCGAGAGAGGTTAGTAGAAAGTTCAACAAGCTCACATATGAAGATGCGTAGCCAAAGTTTTAATACAGACACTACAACAAGTGGCATAAGTTCAATGAGCTCAAGTCCTTCACGAGAGACAGTAGGTGTAGATGCTACAACTATGGACACAGACTGTGGAAGCATGAGTACTGTGGTAAGTACTAAAACTGTTAAGACAAGCCACTATTTGACGCCACAGTCTAACCATCTGTCTCTCTCCAAATCAAATTCGGTGTCCCTGGTGCCTCCAGGTTCTTCACATACGCTTCCTAGAAGAGCACAGTCCCTTAAAGCACCCTCTATTGCTACAATTAAAAGTCTAGCAGATTGTAACTTTAGTTACACAAGTTCTAGAGATGCTTTTGGCTATGCTACACTGAAAAGACTACAACAACAAAGAATGCATCCATCCTTATCTCACTCTGAAGCTTTGGCATCTCCAGCAAAAGATGTGCTATTTACTGATACCATCACCATGAAGGCCAACAGTTTTGAGTCCCGATTAACACCAAGCAGGTGAGCAAATACATGTTTAGAAGTGACCAACCCTGTCTCTACTAAAAATACAAAAAGTTAGCCGGGCCTAGTGGCGGGCGCCTGTGGTACCAGCTACTCGGGAGGCTGAGGCAGGAGAATGGCGTGACCCTGGGAGGCGGAGCTTGTAGTAAGCTGAGATCGCGCCCCTGCACTCCAGCCTGAGCGACAGAGCAAGACTCCGTCTCAAAAAAAAAGAAGTGACCAATAGTGGTTGCATTTTAACAGATTTAAATACAAAACGTTAGCCAGGTTTTTTTAAACACTACATAAGCCTCATAACTGACCTATTATAATTGTTTACTATGGTAGGCTATAAGCTCCTTGTTACCCGATATGACTTGAAATAGATTCTTGCAGCTGCGAGGGGGGAAAAAGTCCTATAGGCCCTGAAAATAAACACACATGCTTTGCAAAGGACATACAAGTCACAAGCTTTTTTTTTATTTATTTCTCGCTTCTGCAAGGATCGATTTTAAAAGAAGCATGTCGGGGAATCAGGAGCTTAAGACCTACAATAACAAACAACCTTTTCAGGTAGGTCAATTTAAGGCTCCACAAGTTGACCTCTTTATTATTTTTTTAAAAAGATAACTGAAAATTGCAGTGAAATTATTTTCACTTTAAGTAGCTGTGATTATTAAATAGGAACCTAATAAACACTAAATGAATTACTTGATCCTCATGACTCAGCAGGGATTTCGATACCATATTTAGATTATATCAAGCTAGTCAAAGTGAATAGTTTAGATTTTACTTTTAAAAGATACACATTATTTGTTGCAAAAAAGTTTTGTACCTATAATTTTTGTGATTGGACCAAATGCTTCTAAACAGCTTTCCTTAGTTTTAAATTATTCATTTACATTTATTTAAGTGGATTAATATATGTCAACTACTTGTTTGTCAACAATGTATGTTAGAATACGGTAGCACATATTAAGCACTCAATAAAAGTTAGCTATTATTTTTATCATCATTGGTTGTTATTTAATGTAATCCATCTAGCCCTTAAATTATTCTTAATAACATTAGGCAGTTTTGTTTCAATAATACTTAACACATTTAATAGAATGTTTCCTGGTAGCAGATGACAAATTATGTACCCTTGTAGGATTTAAGAAATGGTGCAGCAATGTCTCATCTATCTGGAACTCACTAGCTTTCACAACCTTGTCCAGGACAAAGCCAAGGAAACTTCTCAACAGCTCACTGCAGTAAATCTATGCAGTAAAGTTCATGAATTTCAAAAATTCCTAAGCCTCAGTTACCTTATCTGGTGAAGATTGCACTAGATCAGTGGTTTTAAGCTTTTGTATTGTTGTTTTTTAAGCAGAGAAATTCCTCTTCCACATAAAGGTTTATATGGAAACCCAATAGGTAGAACAGATAAAAAGGGAGCTATACTGGTTGAAATAGGAATTGGGAAGGGGAATTATCCAATAATTGTTTTCCTCCCACTCCAGTAATCCTTGAAGAGTTTTATGGAATCAAAGAAATGTAACAGATTACAGTTTGAAAGACTGTTTTTTTGGGTGAAAATTAGGAGCTTCTTTTTTGCTATGATAATCTTAATAGCTACTATTTAGAAAGCGTTTATTTTGTGTGTTTTACAAAATAGTTCTTTGATTTAATATTAGGCTGCATTCATACATTTTAAAGACTTGGTTTTCCAAATAAAAATATCTTCATATAAATGTATATAAATGTGGAACCTTGCATAGTGCCTTGTATGTATACAGCAGATGCCAAGTAAATATTTTAGCATGTCTGTTGCATAAGTAAGAATCTGTATGAGAAAGATGTATCTTATGGAAATACCAGTGTATCATATTTGTTATGGAATCTCTAGTAGTAAGGAGTATGTTGTGGAAATATCAGTGCTTTATGCCAGGATATCTCTTGTTATAAATGACCATTTTGCTCTTGTGTCTGTCTTGTGTGCTACATAAACTTATGTTGATAATGAAGGCATTAAGGTAATTATCACACAAATAATGATATATAATTGATCTTATTTTTTATAAATATAATATTAAATAGAGTTAATACACATATCGTTAATTACATAAATGCCAAATCTAGTAGTCTCAAGTGATTATGAAGATAGTCCTTGGACCATGCTCTGACTTCTGAGGTCAGTTTCTTTTTTTACTTCTAAATGTTGAAAGTTATTCTAATTGCCCACCTTTTCACCTTTACCTGAGCGACCGTAACAATTGTTTTTGATAACAGTCAACATTACTGATGACCTTTTACATAGAAGTCTATAACAGCTAATATTTTAAAGTGTTTATGTGTTCCCAGTAAACAAGATGACACTGCTTAATACATGACTAGCTGCTTGTCTTTTATGAAGGTAGGAATATATGTTATTTCTTCATATAATTAAAATAACAGGTCAAGAAACTAATGCAAGTGGTTTTTTTTATGGTTTTATAGGTTCATGAAAGCCTTAAGTTATGCATCATTAGATAAAGAAGATTTATTGAGTCCTATTAATCAAAATACCCTGCAACGATCCTCCTCAGTGCGGTCCATGGTGTCCAGTGCCACATACGGGAGTTCAGATGATTACATCGGTCTTGCTCTCCCGGTGGATATAAATGATATATTCCAGGTATCATAATACATTTTATTGTTTTCCTATGAGTTGGTTTCCTGTTTTTTCATGTTCTATAACTGCTTACTAGAAGTCATAATTTAGAGTGGGCACTAGTTTGGGGCAGCATGATTTTTAAGACCGTTTTGTTTAAAGAAACTTTAAGATTAAAATTATTTTACCTTTTTCAACTACTCTGTACTCTTTTATTTAGTCCTTAGAACATTATCCTTCCCTCTCTTCCCATATTAAATCAGTATCTCATTTGATTTCTTTATCCATAGAAATTTATGTAGAAATTTGTGAAATTTCTAACTTGTTTTTTAGTCACTTTTAACTTACACTTCATTTTAAAATCCTCATTCCTATTTATCCCATGAAAGGTAGCCACATGTGGTACCCAGTAATTTAAGGTGACCCTAATCCCAGGAGATGCCCACAGATCTCTAGATGGTATATAGTACTAAAGAACACATTTTCTTAGAAGTTTAAAGACATTTTAGATAAACACTAAAATAATTATTTTAATGTCCATTTACTCACTAAGAATATAATAAAGACTTTTTGGGTTACTTTGTTAAATTTTGGTAGTTGAACCTTCAGTAAACTTGATTATAGGTTCATATGCTATAGTAATTCTATTTTAATTGTATTTTGTTTAATTTTGCTAATTTTCATAAAGTGGGCTTATTTTTATATAGCAGGACTTACCATGGTTTATATCTTTTTTAGGTAAAGGATATTCCCTATTTTCAGACAAAAAACATACCACCACATGATGATCGAGGTGCAAGAGCATTTGCCCATGATGCAGGAGGTAATGCATTGTGCTTTGTACTTGTGAGATGCCTCTTTATATTAAAAAGAAAACTCTTAGTTCTGTCTAGTAGGATAACACTAAAAATTTAGGAAGACTCTCTTTTGGATCAACTTTAAAATTATACCAAAACAATTGTTAAAGTCAGCTTAAAATTAAACCACATTTTGTGTGTGTGTGAGGGACTTAACATTGTTTTCAGTGAAGTACTCAAACTTTCAAGGAAATAAAACCAAATTAGTTGTTTCTGTTTTTAAAAAGTAGCACATGAACAATGTGTAACACAAATCCTCATAGATCCAGGAAATAGCTATTTGTTTAGAGTAAGGAGAGATAGAAATGTACTTATAAAATACATGATCTTTGTTACGAACTGTTATATTTTAATATGTAAATATAAGCCACAGGTTTTATAGCTTTATGATTTTGATGACTTTTTAAACAGATGCTTCTTTATACTTAGAATTGTTACATATCTTTAGACAAATATTGAAGATAGTTGAAATGATGCATTATATAATCTCAGTTTTTCCATTTTGTATTTAAAACTCTATATTAAAATAACAAATGTCTGCTAGCTTTCCTTATTTTATAATTTAAGGCAAATTATTCATTTTCTTTCCAGTTAGATTTTAGTCATAAAATGTGCTATTTAGCTTTCTTTAAAATTTCACATAATTTACGATACCTTGAAAAGTACTATCTTTATTGGATTATGTTTTATATTTACTTATGCACAGGTCTTCCATCTGGAACTGGAGGTCTTGTAAAAAATTCTTTTCACTTGCTACGACAGCAGATGAGTCTTACGGAAATTATGAATTCAATCCATTCAGATGCCTCTCTGTTTTTAGAAAGTACAGAAGACACTGGACTACAGGAACATACAGATGATAACTGCCTTTATTGTGTCTGTATTGAAATTCTGGGTTTCCAGCCCAGCAACCAACTAAGTGCAATATGTAGTCATTCAGGTAAGTGATCATGTCCTTTGAGGTAAATCCACTTGAATTTGAATCTGGCCACAAGTCATCTCCCAGCCCTATTAATCATATATATCCTCTTGCTCCATTCTCACTATCTCAGCCTCAGTTCAGTCACTTAGCGTCTCCCTATTGGAGTGTTAGTATTTTAGCCTCTAATTTTGGTCTCTTCCAATTCATCTTTCATACTATATCCTGGAATTAATCTGTGTGCAATTCTTTAATGGCTATTCATTCTTAACACACAAGACACTCTGTCATCTGTCTAGTGGTCTTTTTCACCTTCCTCCTTTCCTGCAGTTGACATGTCTTTACTAACTGACCTGAAGTTTTTGAACAAATTTCTAGGCATGAAAAACGTATTTTCCCTGCTGTCCTCTCTTTGCTCTTTACCCTCCCTACACATACGTGGTCTATTTGGCAAGTCCACCTCATCCTACATGTCAGCATTATTTGGCCTGTGACGTCTTCTCTGACTCTCTGAGGCAGGTGTTGACACTCCTTCCTGTTTCCTCTCATTGCCCTTTGCACATAGATCTCTTATGACAATTATGATGATTACAACTTGGTTATTTTTGTTCTTCCACTCAGTTAAGTTCAGTTAGGGTATGGTCTGTCAGTCTTTACATTTTTATATTTCTGATACCTATGTATGTACTGCTTTGTACAGCAGGCCGGCCCATAGTATGTATTTGTTAAGTAAATAAAGTAGACCTATACTGAGCTTTTTTTTTTTTTTTAATCAACAAGTGACATATATTAGCAATTTTAAATAAGTATATGTGTGTTTAAAGAATTACCTTTTCTTGGTGAATATCACTTAACCACCTTCAGAAAAACTGGTGATGACTAAAGTTCTCTGGTTTACTTTTCCAAATTCCTTTTTGGTATTCTAATTCAGAGTTTCCCAGCAGGTGAGTTGCAGCACACTGATATGCCAAATTATGTTATGCTGAGATGCTGATGCTCTCATGGTTCCAGGTCACAGTGGGGCCTGAGTCTGACAGATCCCTGGAGTAGGCCTTTTCCACTGTGAACAGCCCTGTCCAGGCCCTTTTCATGCTATAATCATTTTCTATGAGGAAAAAAGTTTTGGAGTGTTTGGTGTATTGCATACAATTAGAGAAGATGTTATTTTATATTCTTTCTTTTTAGTGTGCAATGTAAGCACAGGAATTAAGCCATTATGGTGCTTTAATTGAAATAATTATTTTTTTTCTTCAGACTTTCAAGATATTCCATATTCTGATTGGTGTGAGCAGACCATCCATAATCCCTTAGAAGTGGTTCCCTCTAAGTTTTCGGGGATTTCTGGATGCAGTGATGGAGTGTCTCAAGAAGGCTCAGCTAGCAGCACCAAAAGCACGGAATTGTTACTAGGTGAGTCTTCGGATTCAGATCCAATCATTATTAGTAAAACTGTTATTAGTTGGTTTTGTTTTTCGTAAATACTGTAAATTAAAGTTGTCTTAAAACAATAATACATCCATTTTAGTGAAGCAATTTAACACTGTTAAATATTGCACCTATATCACCCACTGATATAGAGCCTCTTAGCTATCTGCTTTTATTAGAGTTTTGCTCCCAAAATGATAGGCAGATCATGTGTAATTGATCTCAGTTCTAGGTGTTTAGGTGAAGTTTAAAAATAAATTTCATGAGTTTTAATTATTTTTGTTGTGATATAGATAATATTTAACTTCTCCCTGAAATCTTTTTAGGTGTTAAAACAATTCCAGATGATACACCAATGTGCCGTATACTCCTTCGCAAAGAAGTTCTAAGATTAGTCATTAATTTGAGTAGTTCAGTTTCAACTAAATGTCATGAGACTGGGCTTTTAACGTGAGTAAACTATGTGCATAAGTATTATTTGTTTATTCTGTTTTTTAAGTTGAGAAAAGATTCTTGAAATACTTCAAAAGTTAGGCTAGTTAACTTACATCAGTAGTTCATCAGTAGTTCTAAACTGCATTGCATACCTGTGTGAGGCTAGATTTTCTTTAATACTTCAACCAAAACAACATATGGCAACAGATGGAATGCAGAAGCGAGTATGAGAATCCAGCTATCTTCTATTAAGCCACACTTTTGAAGAGATCTGCAAAAAATGTAAAATAATGCCACTCTTCTCACCTTTTTACTTTTGGAAAATAGTTATTTTTATTAAAATATATGTTATTTATGTTAACATGTAGTGGATTTATTTTTAAAATAAATTAATTCATGTTAGGAAATTCTCTCAATTTTAATTTCTAATATAGTAGTTAATGGTCACTATAACCCACACAAAATAAGCTTTTTTGGGTCCTCAGTAATTTTAAGAAAGTCCTGAGACCAAAAGTTTGAGGAAAGTGGGCTTACATGTAACAAGTCATATTTTCTTGGTTTAATTTTTTTCTTATTATTTAAAGCAGTGATTCTCAAAAGGAATGCACCTCAGTGTCTCCTGCTGTAGGGCTTTTTTTTTTTTTTTTTTGGAGACAGAGTCTTGCTCTGTCACCCACACTGGAGTGCAGTGGGGCACAATCTCGGCTTACTGCAACCTCCGCCTCCCAGGTTCAAGCAATCCTCCTGCCTCAGCCTCCCGAGTAGCTGAGATTACAAGTGTGCACCACCACACCCAGCTAATTTTTGTATTTTTAGTAGAAACATAGTTTCGCCATGTTAGCCAGGCTGGTCTCAAACTCCTGACCTCAGGTGATCAACCTGCCTCAGCCTCCCAAAGTGCTGGGATTACAGGCAGGAGCCACCACGCCCGGCCAGCTGTAGGGCTTTTTTAAAGAGTGATATAGGTATTGGGGTCCCACATAGGTATCAGGGTCCCACAGCAGACCTCTGGACCAGGAGCTCTGGGAGCGGGCCCTTAACTGGTCGCCCACCCAACCCACAGCTGATTCTGAGGTGCTCTCCTAGCTAAAAGCTGTTATTTGAAGTATCCAAAGAAATAGCCTGGTCAGGGATGTTAATAACTTAACTTTAAAGATGTATTTCTATTTTAAAACTTCATTTTGAACATATTTTAATCATCCTAGGCTGATAAATACATTTTGCAGTTTCTCACGCCAATGGAAAAGAATGCTTCAACTTTACAAGAAGTATTCAGGTTTTGATAATAATTTTTTTTTTAAACCCAAACTCAGAATATCTAAGTGTGTGAGAGAAATATTTAATATTTTATATTCTCAAGTCATCACCCCAAGTATGCTATCTAATCCATATCTGTAGGGAAATATATTTTTAAAGTAAGTGATACCTTGGAGGAAAAATAGATACATCATGATTACAGTTTTCATCACACCGTAATCTTTTATTTTAGAATTAAGGAGAAGTATCCTCAAACATTTGATGACATATGCCTTTACTCTGAGGTTTCCCACTTGCTGTCACACTGCACATTCAGACTTCCATGTCGGAGGTTCATACAAGAATTATTTCAAGATGTACAGTTTCTACAAGTAAGTATGATTAGTACTTCTCAAATTTATCTTCCAAGAATAATTCAGTGTTTGAATTGAATTAAAATACACATTATAGTTGGGTGTGGTGACTCATGCCTATAATTCCAGCACTTTGTGGGGTCAATGCGGGAGAATTGCTTGAGCCCAGGAGTTCAAGACCAGCCTGGGCAACATAGTGAGACTGAGTCACTACAGTTTTTTTTTTTTTTAAATTAGCCAAGGGTGGTGGCATGTGCCTGTATTCCCAGCTACTTGGGAGACTGAGGTGGGTGGATCATTTGAGTCCAGGAGTCAGAGGTTGCAGTGAGCAAAGATGGCAACACTGCACTCCATCCTGGGAAGACTGAGCAAGACCCTGTCTCAAAAAAAATTATATATTTATATAAACATGTTATATTATCTGTTTTTATAAAAGTCATTAATGATACACCATTTTTTCCCTAGATGCATGAAGAAGCAGAGGCTGTGTTGGCAACACCACCAAAGCAACCTATAGTTGATACATCTGCTGAATCCTGACCTCATATTTATGGTGGATATAGATATATACTATATATATTCATATTTGTGGATTTCCTAAAAGCCTCAGAAAATACAAGTGACTAGGCAGCAAAGACAGGAGTATCTTCTGTACACTGTTCCGCAGTTACTGGTACATGAACAGTTGGAACTGCTGACTTTCCTAACCAAAACAACTTCTTTCTCTCCTTTGTTGAGCCTTTTGAGGGGTTCATGATTCATTACCGCAGTTTTAAGAGTTTTAGTTACCATTGTATGCAAGAGCCAAGCACTGAATACCTACATAGGTTTTCTATTTTTTTCATTTTAAAAACATAATGACAGTGGAACAATAATGGGATATGCAGAAGCACCCTTCACAAATTATTTCTGAATTATTTTTAGGGTAAATATACAGATGCCTTGTTTGTTAACTAATTTGTGGAAAGCAGGAATCAGTGTCTCTAAGGCTGCATCCTGTTACCACGATGGGGTGTGCTATAACTGCTGGTATTAGAGAGGGAACTTTGGCCCTTTCACATTTTTCTTAATGTTTGTAACACTACTTCAGAGGTTTATAACCTCAAAGCAAAAGAAGAGCCTCAACAACCCGGGACGTATAAGTTATTTTTATGTTACTAGACTTGCATAAAGATTCATGTTTTCCAACTCTTCATTTTGTTGCAATGTGTTATTACAGGATATATGAACCAATTAAGGTTTTCACTACAGTTCTTGAATAAAATTTAAAATCATTTTTTATTTTAATTAAAATGTTTCCCATTTATAGAGTGCATATATTTGCAATGGACTTCCGCTTTCATCAACTTTCCATCTCATCGCTTTAAACAGGAACTTGAACAAGCACTGTTAGTTTAGACCTAAAAGGATAGGAAAGCATTAAATAATACTTTGGATCTCCTGAGGAAAAGATAAGTTTGCTTGCAATTTACACATTCCATGGGGGAAAGAAGAGCCATATTTCCTTTAAAAAAATCATTAATAAAGCTTGTTATTAAGAAAAATTGTAGTGAAAAGCCTTAAGTACCAAATTTTAAAGCAGCAGTAACTTAATTTTTATATCAGTGTTTTTGTTTTGCACAAACTAAATGCAGTGATAGGTGGGTTTATGAGTATATTAGTTGCTTTTTTCCATTTGTGAAGTTAAGTTGATGAGGGCAAGGTTTTTGTTTGTTTAATTTGTATATGTCTAAAGATATTTGGAAATTTTTACAGGAATTAAACATATATGCAAATTTGTATATAAAAATAGCATGGCCATCATCATTTGAATGCTTGTAAATGAAAGGATTATCTTTTTTGAGATCTATATATACATAGAAATAGAAAATCCAGCTGGACTGATTAGGATTCTTTTTTAATTCATTTGTGTATAACATTTTTATTACAATTACACATCAGTTTTGACACAGTCACAGCAACATTAATATTTTCCCATGATGCAGATCCTTTTTGTAATGGGCTTGTTCTTTGAGATCTCTGTAAAGAACCCTGTGAACTAGAAAACATAACTCACAGAGATACTTTTTTAAAAAATTTATTTACTGGCACTGAAAGTTCCAGTTGGGATGAAGCATTTCGTCTCACTACATAACACCTCTTTGACTGCACTTCAGTGAATTGTTCTTATGTGCACTGTGTAGCAACTTACATTATAACAAAGCAGATAAGGGCTGTAAGCTGCTGCTTATGTTGAAAAGTGGTTCTTCAGATTTCCTCTCATAAAATCCAATTGAAGATAATTTTTTTATACTTTATCACTGAACCCAAGTGTTTATTTAAATGTCAACAGTACTTCTAAGAACGTTGCCTGTCATCGTGGTCTTTGGTCTTGGATAACTAAACTGCCTTTCCAGAGAACCAAATGTCAGAGTTACTAGACCAAATAGTGGTTAAAACCTCCAAAGGAAGTAATGTAGTAATCTTATTCATAATGGGATTAACATATTTTAGACATTCGTTTTAAACACTACCTCAGTTAATATAGAGTATAAAATCTGTGGTTTAATCCCTCAAAAGTTAACAGTGATTTTTTTTTTGTCTTACACACATACACACCCCTCCCCACCATCACTATCCCTGTACCCCACCTTGGTCATCTATCCTGAAATAAGGCTTAGTTAGAATTGGCCTGAATGTTTTGTGGGTTTTTCTTATTGTTACTTTGAAAAATATGTATGTATACATTATCATATTTGCCTATATCACTTACTTTGGGGAGATACTCAGAGCTTTGTGGTTATCAGTATGCTAAAAAAAAAACAAAAAACTATGCTTAAATTTATAGTGCTATTTGGTTTCTCCATGATTTCACTGACAGGTCTAATACATTTTCTTTGAGTACTTGTTTGTAAAAGTAGACTTTATGGTGAAAATACATGCAGTGCCAAGTGATTAACTTAGGTCTTTAAAAATATTATAGCAGAAGAGGTTAGGAATGATATCAGCAGTAATAGAAATAATTGAGAAAATCATCTATAAATAATAGATATTACAGACTATAGAATACCAAAATAATGTCAATACTGTAGTTTTTAAAGATTTTAGGATTAATCTTAGTCCATATAAATTTGTACTATTGGTAATTATTGAATAATTTGGAGGAATTTGGGCAGTTGTGCTGGTTGTAAACTGTGAATTTCTAATTGTAAAGTGAATTGTTATTTCTAATTGAACTTTTTTTCAAGAACAGATTTCAGCCTCACATACTAAGTAAATACTGATAAATAAGGAAATTAGAAATTTAGTATTCATAATTAAATATGCTCTGAAATTTATTATACTTTTATTTCCTGTTTATTCTTAGGTAGATTGGAGGGGGAAACAGTCTGTTCTCCCAAATTAAAATTTTTCTAATAACAGTTAGCAGAATAAGGACATTCTATATGACAGTGACATTAAAAGAGGCTCTTTGGAAGTATAATACATTATTATAATGTAATGTGTACAAGTCCTTTGAAATGACAACTTGAATGGGTTTCAGCTCTTTTATCTAGAGCTCGAGATAATTAAAGCTGAGTTTTTCAGGGCATATCTATCACAACGGCAAAGTGTTCAACAGTGGGATATCAATGCTTATTTAGATTTTCCTACTGCTATTTATATAAAATGTTATTTCATTCCGTTCAGAGGATGCCTTTTATCCCCACATTAAAGCACAGATCATTAAGCAATAAAAACCAAATTGTCTGTCATTCAAATTATAACTGCAGTTATTTTTGCATGGTAAGAGTGAGGTGCTAATTTTGTGTGAGATGAACTTTGTAAACTACTTTGGGAAATGTTCTTTGGAAGTAAGATTTTTTCCCCTTTAGTCTTATGTTTCCAATTTTGTCTCAGATTCACAATCCATTAAAACATGGGAAAAAAGAAAAGGTAAAATTGAGAGACTTTTATTAGAAGAGCTGTTTGGAATGAACCAACATTTCAGATTTTCCAAAACGTAAGTTAGGAAAAGTCTCCATTGTCTCTGCATTAACAAAATACACTGTTACTCTTTTACTCTCAAAAGTGTCATTACAGTGAGAATCTCATGTAAAAGCATACCAGTGAAATTAAAGCAGTGCTTATCAAAGAACACTGAAATCTGTGAGAATCTTTCTAGGAGCATTGTTTTTTTCTTTTAGTTCCAAGTTCCAGGGTATTTTTCATTCCTAGTAGGTTTATATGACTCACAGAATGTGGACTTTTTTCCTGTTTGGAGTATTTTTGTAATGTAATATCGGATAGCTACACCACAGCATGCATAAATTGCACATTTTGTTTCACTTTCTTTATAGAATATTTAATTTCAAAAATATAATTTATGCCAAAAAAAAGCATACCTTTCAATTTTGCTACTTGGTTGATTTAGCACAAAATGCAAAGTCTTGGGGCAGAGAGGGGGAGTGAAAAAAAATTTGTAAGTAATTGTTACAAAAATGCCTGTCAGAAACCCTAAAGCTGCATTGTAAAACAAATGGTGTAAATTAGTTTTGAAAAGTGGTAAGGAATTGTGAAAAAAGTGTCAGACTTAATGCTCTCTAACCACATGATTTTCTTCTTTTTTATTTAGTAATACGCTGCTACATATTTGGAGGTTCTGGTGTTTGTAGGTCACTGAACAGACATTGAAATCTGATTTATATTGTATAACTGTAACATAGAAAGAAAAAGTATTTATATTTTTTCTGTAAGAATATTTCATTGAGTTGTGTATAATTTAAATAAGATTTGTCCCCAAATGGTTTTGCTCACCTTGATTTTTTTTGTTGTGATTCTCTTGTTTTTGTATAATGTGTACAGTTTATGTCAAGGGCATTAAAAGCCTCCTGAAGCATAATCTTATCAAAGGGATACGTTGTTAATAAAATGTACTTAAAATTCTTAAACTTTGTCATTGTTTTATTTGAAATATTAAAATAATCAGTGGTCATATGGCCTTGATTTGAGTCCTGTAATGCTGATGCTGACACATGTGACTCCAAGCAAAAGTGACTTTTAGGTACCACAGACATGTAGAGTGGCTGTTACAGTATTTTAAAGTAATATTCTTCTTAAACACTTCGTAATTAAACATCTTTGTAGTTTTTTAAATATCTATAGGGATTTGGAAAATAAGTCTTTAGATAGAACAGCTCTGAATTTTTTGAGGAAATAATGTACAATATGAGTGATGATGGTATGACAATGGTGACATCTCTGTGGAAGGTATTTGATGTCTCACACATAAACTGCCCTGATTGAATAAGCTTACCTACAGCTACCTACTGGCAGAAGAGAATACCACAGAAATTACGAATTCTGGAGGATAAAGTTGAGTATCAAAGTTAGGGTCTGTTAATAAAATATGGTAAAATATATATCTCACTTCAAGAAACGTTTTGGACAGTTTGGCAAATTTCTGTATATCATTTCTCCCAATGTCTTCCACTGTATATGTCATTGAAAATGTAGTTGGCCCCAAAATAAACTAAAAAGCATACTTATAAATTCATCATGCCGCTGATCTTTTAATAAAGTCCCAATGTAGCGGAACTTAGAAAATACTGTTTCATTTTTAAAACTTTAGCATATAAAATACTCAAAAATACAGTACTAGTTCGGTATTGATTTTAAGAAACTAAAATATACTAAAACTTCCCTTAATGCTTAGAGGAATAAAACAACTATGCTTTCAAATTGAATATACCTATTGTGTTGTAAACATTTTAACTGAAAGTTCTGAAAACTCTTCTGTTTCTCTCTTCCAGAGTTTTAAAAGTTCTTTATGCAGAGTGCTTTAACATGCTTTGTAAATTCGAGATGAAAGCCTATCTTTCAACAGAACTCTTAGAAGTGTTAATAAGATATTAAGTCTTGACGTTCTTAATCAATACACATTCTAGTAGGTAACGAGGTTGACCCTAATTAGTTTGGGTTAGGTGTTTGAATGTAGGAAGCGTTTCAGCAGTCGTACTGTTGTGTGAAGAGGTCCCAACTCCCATCCTGAATTATTGAGGTCCCCCGCACACAGGTGAGGACCGTGCACAGGCTGATGCAGGGTTTAAAGGCCATTAATGCCAGTGCCGTCCACCACTCAAATATCCTGATATTTTTAAAGAATTACTACTGTGATTTTAGGTGCAATTTTTAACAATTATTATGACTATATTAGAAAAAGTAGAGCTTATTTAGAGAACTGATGTTTACATGAAATCATGATATGATTTGCGTCAAAACAATGTGAGGCGAAAGTGAACAGAGGTATGGATGGAGCTGAAACAGTCATGGGTAGTGGCCATTGGGACTGGTGATGATACATAGTGGTTTATTAAACTATTCTACTTTTGTGTATATTTGAAATTCTCCATTTTTCTGACACATGAATATGTATTTCAAAGTTTCTGAATAACACTTCCTAAAGCCATGTTAAGATAGCATATAGTATTGAAAACTAAGGTTTTGAACATGAATTTATTTGGTTATGACCATTGGAGAAGAAATGTTTACAGCCAAGACTATAGGTCATAGTGATATTATGAAGACAAACGTTACATAGCCCAGCATTTCCTATTGGCATGTTGTTGTATTTCAGAAAGACTTCATTTGATTTAGGCCAGTGATTCTCAAAGTTTAGTGTGTAGATGAATGCCTGGGAACTGATGAAAAAGATTCCAGGTCCATGCCCCAAAGATTCTGATTAAGAGGTTTGTAGTCACACCCAGGAATTTACATTTTTATTTAGTAAGTTGATGAGGTGATGTATCATCTAAACTAATTACTAGATTTTCATTTCATTGAGGTTGGTAAAACAATGTGATGATGAAATATTTTAATTAAGGTTTATTTCAATATTAAGAATGACTTCGTTTTGCGTGAATTATTTTTTAAACAAAACTGTATGAAAATATGTACAAATCAGTCACGAATGTCATTGACATTTTTGTGAACAAGTTTCAAATGAAAAATGTAATCCCATCATAACAAAAGTACATAAATAAATGCTGACAATACTGGCCCTAAAGTCTAACACAGCTGTTAGACTAATCAGGATACCACTTTCTACTACATGAGGAGCACATAATGTTTCCAGCAAAAGGCAAGTACTGGTTTGTGTAGGTTTATTTAGGTCAGTTGACAGCCACATTATTTTGAGGTGTGGCTACTTGTTTCTCTTCATAGTGTTCAATGGCACAGTGCAAGGCACTGGGCACCAGAGGCATAAGCATAGGCAGAGCCATTTCTACCATGCTGAGGGCAGGCAGGAAGACAAAAAGGAACCCCTTTCGTGCTTGTTTGGAAATGTGACGGCTAGGCGCAGTGGCTCAAGCCTGTAATCCCAGCACTTTGGGAGGCTGAGGTGGGCGGATCACCTGAGGTCAGGAGTTCCAGACTAGCCTGACCAACATGGTGAAACCCCATCTCTACTAAAGATACAAAATTAGCTGGGTGTGGTGGTGCATGCCTGTAATCAGAGCTACTCGGGAGGCTGAGGCAGGAGAACTGCTTGAACCTGGGAGGCTGAGGTTGCAGTAAGCCAAGGTTGCACTATTGCACTCCAGCCTGGGCAACAAAAGCAAAATTCCATCTCAAAAAATAAAAAATAAATGTGACCAGTAATGTGACAAATAGGCTGGGCATGGCTCACACCTGTAATCCCAGCACTTGGGGAAGCTGAGGCAGGTGGATCACCTGAGGTCAGGAGTTCGAGGCCAGCCTGGCCAACATGGTAAAACCTTGGCTCTACTAAAAATATAAAAACTAGCCAGGTGTGGTAGCATGCACCTGGAGTCCTAGGTGCTCCAGAGGCTGGGCAGGAGAACTGAATCCGGGAGGCGGAAGCTGCAGTGAGCTGAGATTGCACCAAGAGAACCAACATGTACTAAAATACCAGTTGTGTACCAGGTGCTTTGCATAAATTAGTTTGGAATATATTGGTTCAGAGGAGACAAAGTTGCTCCAAAGCCAACATGGAATTTCCCACTCCATAGAACTTTTTAGTTATATCTAAATTATGTCCAACAATGGGTTTCATTTTACCATTTTAGCATAATATGAATATAAATGTGACAGAGTTCTCTTGGCCCAGACAACATAGTGCAGAGCCCAAAGGATGCCAAGTGAAAACAGGCCTTTTATATCCAGTTCTTGAAAGGAAAGGAACCAAACACTGAATGGAATTACGTGATATACTTTCCTTTTATATTCTGAGGTAGTCATCAAAATTATGGTAGAATACTGATGTCTATGGAGCAGAAGTACAACTGACAGTAAGTCAGAAGTTACTTTTGCCAATCCCATTCTTTCACTGTAGTAAGCTTGACAGAAGAATTGTGGAAATCTTGTTGATTGATCACACATTTTACATATTAGATTAGATCTATGCCCCCCGCCCCACCCACAGAGTTAATTTTACTGTGTCCGTGAACTATATAGATTCTTATCCCTTCAAGGTAAGTCTAAAATCTGTTCTGGCCTGAGACACCTGAGTTTTTCCATTCAATACGCTCAGTAAATTTACATTGACAATTTATGCTGTAGTAATAAGTCTCTTGTGGCCTTTATTAAAGCCTTCAATCTAATAATTGCTTTTAATGGAAATATTTCCTCAGTAAAAAATGAACTTCTAGGACCACAGCCACCCTGTACAGTACTGAGTGGGAGTCTGTAGAGTGGTTAATGCATATCCTTGTGTCAAGCTCAAGTCTCCTGTTCTAAAGGTGAGCCTGGAACAAACTGGAGCAAGGTAAGCATGCTCCCATGATCCTGCCATTTCTAGGGCAAGCCTGCTCCAATGGAGAGTGTTAAGTTCCATAGCTTCTGGCCTTTAACCTAGCCAGATTGTAGTGGTCTTACATAAACCAGACCTGCAAATCATACTGGGATTAAGGACCAAGGCCACTGGTGATGAGAGGGTGCCAGCTCTGCTCTTCTTAATTTCTGTGTAGCATAAGGTATGAAATCGGCATGCTGGTTAGCGGTAGTGTTCACCTGGATCTAAAAGGGTAATTGAGGAAAGGCTGCTATTCTCGGTCGGGCGAGGCAGGGCAAGACGCAGGGGGACTGCCATTTGCATTTTATACTCTGAACAGTGTGGTGGCTCCACTGGGTTTGTTGGGAGACTGTCCTTGTCTCCAGACATGGGTGAAGCCAACTGGGACACATAATTCAAACTTGTTTCTCCAGCTGGGACTTCTCCCAGGGAGTTCATGTAGTTTTTTTCTAGTGCCTTTAGTACATTTTCAGGTGAGGTCATTAGTCCCAGCATACTTGGTGGGGCTTTGGGGGATACTGGAACATGGCCACAAAAGCCAGAGTCAGAAGCTGCCTGGTTATAGGTAAAGTTCTCAAAACAGATGCAGGGGCCAGGGCCAGAGTGATTCTTTTCTGTTGGAAGGAGATAAAGGTAGTTAGGCTTAGTCAACTCAGTTTCTGTGAGTGACTTCCTAGTGCCTAGGATCTGTATCTTTGTCCCTTCTGGCTTGCTTACAACTTCAATAGCATCTGGGATACAGTCACTGACATTCATTATTGTTAGGTGAGGGTTCTCCTAGAAAGGAAACAAAAATATGTAAATATAGACATTTGTGTGCATGCATACATGCATCAAAGTATATTAAGCATGTGAAATACACTTAGAGCTTCAATGTTGTTTATGTTTCTTCCTGGTCACAAGTAACCTGGAGGTGAAGTTGAAAACCAAAAGATGTCCCCTGACAGAAGAAATCAAAGCTCCAATCACCTATTTCATGGCTATGAGTACAAAGGTGGCTTTTACTGTGCTATATTTTCCTGAGGAGCTCTAGGAAAGTAGGATTCTGACAGCCCCCACTCTGGGTTAGTCCTTAATAGGTGTACGATATACATACAACTTGCCAACATTTACCTTGAATTTTATTAACGACAGGATGCTGCTCTTGTAAGGGTCAGGGATGTCAGGATAACACGTCTCCTTGATCCTAGAAAAAAAAAAGGAAAATGAGACTGAATTTTACAGTACAGTGGACTAGTTAAGAGCAAGAACTCTGGAGTCAGATTCCTGGCTTCTAATCCTTGCATTGTAACTTAATAAGCAAGTTACTTGGTTCTTCCATGCTTTAATTTCTTATTGGCTAAATGGAGATAATTATGGTACTTATAGTGTCCTCATGAGGATTAAATGAATTGATAAAGCACTTAGAACACTGCCAAACATATAGTAAGTAAGATATAAATATTAGCTATTGCTGTTGAAAAAATTCTGTGGCCTATGTTAAATGGTGATTAGTTTCCTCATATAGTCACCTGGAGAGCAAAATTGTGAAATAAAGTACATATTCTCACCCCAGCCTCTTTTGCCCTTTTCATTTTCTGTACATTGTTTCGTATTATTCAATGTCATTTCTATCTTACTAAATCTCTTTCCAGATTTTTCTCTTAACCTTCTTCTTGGATAAAACCTTCCTCACACACTTACCACTGACTTTTCAAGTAGCACACGATCATGATGAGCAAGACGCAGAAAACCATGGGCAGTAGGATATGAATCAACATCGAGGCTGAACAAGGAAAAAAAAGGGGCATTTTTAATAAGTACTTTTCCCTTCCTCAAAGGAATAAAATTAAGTTTATGATTGAGAGTAATTTTACATGTTTATTATTTCTCAAATTATGTGTGCAAGTTGTAATATGAGTTCTGCCTGACTTCAGGGGAAAAGCCAACCAACCAACTAGCCAGCCAACACAGGAAGCCATTTGCCATCAACAGTGTGTGACTCAAATTTGTTACCTCTTCTGATAGATTGCATCATGACTTGCTGTATTAAAATTATGCTTTTCCACTCCTGCCAAAACTTCATAGTAGGTGAAAACTTTCCTGCCCCTTGACTTGGGCTCAGCCATGTGCACTGGCTTGGCCAGTGGGCTGTTGGTAATTGTAATGTAACTAAGTGTTTTAAATGTGCATGTACACATTGGCTTGCCCTCTTGTGTTCCTCACCATGAGAAGTGTGTGCCCCAGGTAGCTGCTGCGACTTCAGCCTTAGCCCTAGAATGAAGATGCGTGAAACAAACCTGAACATAACTGAAGCTTGGAGTCCAGCTTACCCCAGCCTAGATCAGCCAAGTCTCAGCTGACCTGTAAACCCACGAGCATAAAAAGAAATATTTGTTCTTGTATGCCACGGAGCTCAAAATTTGAGGGTGTTTGTTACACATCAAAAAATGACTAGTGCACTCCTTCTAGTTAGTCTCAGATTACTTAAATATGTCTTAATCTGGGGAAATGAGTACGTTTATTTCTCCAATATGTCAACTGGTGCTTCATTTATTTCAAATGACCATTGTGAAATCTGTTAGAATAAAAATTGAATCACTAATGGTAGGAAACCCTGACAAACAGAGCTGGGAAGGCCATGCAGATAACAAAAAACACTACGAAAACCACAACCTTGCACAAAGGCCATCACAACCCTACACACACACACACAAAATGCTTCTGCAAGGACATCTTCCCATTAAGCCTTGAACTGGCATCACCCTTGTTATTAATCTTTGTAGTCAAGGATAATTATTTCAAAGCAATTATATAATCCTCCTCATTTTTTTTTCCTTTAAAAACTTTTGTCTTCCTTTACCTCCCTGAATATGCACATAGTTTACTATAGTTTATTTTGGCATAAGTATTTCCATTGAAATTCTCAGTCCCAAATAAACGTCTTTTCTTTTAGAGAGTTTCTCTCTCTTATTAGACTGACACCATCTTCCTGTTCCCATTGCTTGCAATTTCCACCAAATAATAATTCAGCTGGGTTGGTAAACAACCCTTTTCACAAGTGTAAATTGCTCAGGGAGGGTCTAGGGGGTTAAGTTATTGAACATATGATTCTGTTCAATCCATTTGCCGCCTCTGCCCTCCCCATGCTCCACCCCACACCTAGCTGTCCTGGAAGAAATGGGGCTTGATTTGGGGACAGTGGTGTGGCAGATAATGTTGGAGTTTTGTAAAGAAACGTGGCCCTGGGTAGATGCACAAGCCCATGCTATGAGGCAACACAGGGTTCTAGAGAAAAGGACCCAGAAAGGTAAGAGAGGGCCAAAACAACTGACCTAAAATTAACCCTGACCCCAGAAAAGGGGAAGGAAACTCTCTTTATGAATCTTACTATGGTAAACTTTGCCCTCAAGAACAGTACTTTTGATGATGTAAACCAAAAAGTATCTGAGACAGGTCTCCATCAATTTAGAAGTTTCTTTTGCCAAGGTGAAGGTCATGACTGGAAGAAATAAACAGAATCACAGAAACATTATGTAGTCTGTGCCTTCCTCCAAAGATAATGTTGAGGGCTTCAATAACGCTGAGGGCTTCAGTTTAAAGGGGAAAAGTGGGCTGGAATGAGAAAGAGCTGGAGGAAAAGTGGGCTGGAGGAGGGAGGGTATGATTATCCACATGTCACAAGAGAAAAGGAGGAGACAGAAGAATAGTTAATTATGTATTCATCTCCCAGGAGAGGCTAAGGTAAGATAAGGCAAACACACAGAGTAGCTACCTGTGGAGATATTTAACCTTTTACTGTACCTATCTGCTTAGAAGCAAAAGGAAAGGCAGCTTCTTGCATGAACCAGCTTTCAGCATATTTTTTTCCTTTGCATAGTGAATTTTATTTTCTGTTCACAATCACTGTACTAGTATGCGTCTTTAGGTATTTCTTTAGGGTTTATGTAGGCATTTTGGCATATATACCTAGGAATGAAGGTTCTCATGTCTAAGGTATATATATACTCATTTTAGAAGATACTACCAAGGAATTTTCCAAAACTGCTTGTACCAATTTACTCCCATCAGCAAGGTATGGGAGTTCTAGTTTTTCTACATCCTCATCAACACTTGGTATTTTTCATCTTTTACATTTCAGCTATTTTCAGGCTAATTTTAAACACAAACTTTCGGAACATAATCTACTTCCATACTCAGGATTTAAAAATGATTTAGTAATGCCTATTAAATTCAGAAGGAAATGTAGTGCCAAATGTCCAAATATAAAACACAAATTACAGTTGGTTTGGACACCCTGTATGTTTAAACGAACTGCTTACCCTCTCTGTGCCTCATTATCTCTATTTAATAACCTAGTCTCCTGATCAGAGAAAAAGTTAACAAACCAATTTACAAAGAGAAAGGATTATTTTGAAAAATACTAACAGAATAAACATTTATTCACTACTTTGCAATCTCAGTATTACATTAATTTTTTGCATTTCTGTTTTTTGTTTGTTTGTTTTTGCTGTTTAATCATTCTAGCCTCATTGCAGTAGATACAGGTATTTTTTATTCCCATCTAACAAGATCTGAGGTACAGTTAATTGGATGCTAGTCACATAACATTCTACCTATTTTTTTAAAAAAGTAAAATCTCAGGAAAGTAGAAAAAAGTTTGAAATATTTTCTACTTTCTATTTCAAATATTTTATTTCAAATAATAATATAATCAGTAGTCACAAACCAAGCCAGGGCTAATGAAGTTTAACATAAGGGAGATGAATAAAACTTAGAAAAGTGTGTGTGTGTGTGTGTGTGTGTGCGCGCGCGCGCATGTGTATACCAACCAAGTAAATTACAAAGGTAGAATAAAACTAACCTGAAAATAAATTTAAAATTAACTCCAAAATGCCAAGAGTGCTCAAGTAATATAAATCATTGACACATCTTAATCAGATAAGGGGTTCTAGATTTTGGCTTGGAGACCTAGGGACATGTTTCAGTGTAGTAGTCAACATGCAGTCAGCACCACAACCTGTCTGATACTGTTTGGCTGTGTCCCCACCCAAATTTCATCTTGAATTGTAGCTCCCATAATCCCCACGTGTCATGGGAGGGACCTGGTGGGAGGTAATTGAATCATGGGGGTGGCTACCCCATGCTGCTGTTCTTGTGATAGTGAGTGAGTTCTCACAAGATCTGATGGTTTTCTAAGGGGCTTTTCCCCCTTTGCTCGGCACTTCTCTCTCCTGCTGCCATGTGAAGAAGGATGTGTTTGCTTCCCCTTCTGCCATAATTATAAGTTTCCTGAGGCTTCCTCAGTCATGTAGAACCGTGAGCCACTAAAACCTCTTTCCTTTATAAATTACCCAGTCTCGGGCAGTTCTTTAAGGCAGTGGAGAATGGACTGATGCAGTAAATTGGTACTGAGGGAGTGGGGTGCTGCTTATAAGGATACCTGAATATGTAGAAGCGACTTTGGAACTGGGTATCAGGCAGAGACTGGAACAGTTTGGAGGGCTCAGAAGAAGAGAGGATGATGTGGGAAAGTTTGGAACTTCTTAGAGACTTGGAGGGATCAGAAGACAGGAAGATGTTGGAAAGTTTTAAACTTCTTAGAGGCTTGTTGAATGGATATGACCAAAATGCTGATAATGATAAGGACAATGAAGTCCAGGCTGAGGTGGAAGTCCAGGCTCAGAAGGAGATGAGGAACTTGTTAGGAACTGGAGCAAAGGTGATTCTTGTTATGCTTTAGCAAAGAGACTGGTGGCATTTTGCCCCTGCCCTAGAGCTCTGTGGAACGTTGAACTTGAGACAGATGATTTAGGGTATCAGCAGAAGAAATTTCTATGCAGCACAACATTCAAGAGGAAGCAGAGCAAAAAAGTTTAGAAAATTTGCAGCCTGATAATGCAATACTAAAGAAAAACCCATTTTTTGAAGAGAAATTCAAGCCAGCTGCAGAAATATTCATAAATAATGCATATATACAGCCACACGTATCTGAACAAGATGCCAAATGTTAATCATTAAGGCAATGGAGAAAATGTCTCTAGGCCATGTCAGAGGTCTTCACCCCTCCCATCACAGGCACAGAAGCCTAGCAGGGAAAAATGGTTTCCTGGGCTAGGCTCAGGGACCCCTGCTCTGTGCAGCCTCAGGACATGGTACCCTACATCCCAGCTAACTCAGCTCCAGCTGTGGCTAAAAGAGGTCATTGCTTCAGAGGGTGCAAGCACCAAGGCTTGGCAGCTTCCATGTGATGTTAAGTCTGTGGGTGCACAGAAGTCAAGAATTGAGGTTTGGGAACCTCTACCTAGATTTCAGAGGACATAAGGAAATGCCTGCACGTCCAAGCAGAAGTTGGCTGCAGGGGCAGAGCCCTCATGGAGAACCTCGGCTATGGCAGTGTGGAAGGGAAATATGGCGCTGGAGCCCCCGCAGAGAGTCTGCACTGGGGCACTGCCTAGTGAAGCTGTGAAAAGAGGGCCTTCATCCTCCAGACCCCAGACTGGTAGATCCACCAACAGCTTGCACCATGTGCCTAGAAAAGCCAAGAAACTCAATGCCAGCCCATGAAAGCAGCCGGAAGGAGTCTGTACCCTGCAAAGCCACAGGGGTGGAACTGCCCAAGACCACAGGAGCCTATCTCTTGCATCAGCATGACCTGAATGTGAGACATGGAGTCAAAGGAGATCATTTTGGAACTTTAAGGTTTAATGACTGCCCTATTGGAATTCAAACTTGCATGGGACCTGCAGTTCCTTTGTTTTGGCCAATTTCTCCCATTTAGAATGGGTGTATGTACCCAATGCATGTACTCCCATTGTATCTAGGAAACAACTAACTTGCTTTTAATTTTACAGGCTCATAGGTGGAAGGGACTTGCCTTGTCTCAAATTAGACTTTCGACTTGGTCTTTTGGGTTAATGCTGGAATGAGCTAAGACCTTGGAAAGGCCTTCAAAGACTGTTGAAAAGGCATACTTGTGTTTTGAAATATGAGGGCATGAGATTTGGAAGGGGTCAGGAGTGGAAAGATATGGTTTGGAAGTGTCCCCACCAAAATCTCATCTTATATTTTAGCTCCTATAATCCCCATGTGTCCTGGAACGGTTCCGGTGGGATGTAATTGAATCATGGGGGCGGTTACCCCGATGCTGTTCTCATGATAGTGAGTGAGTTCTCACAAGATGTGATGGTTTTGTAAGTGGCTTTTCTCCTTTGCTCGGCACTTCTCTCTCCTTCTGCCATGTTAAGAAGGACGTGTTTGCTTTCCCTTCTGCCATGATTGTACATTTCCTGAGGCCTTCCCAGCCATGTGGAACTGTGAGTCAATTAAACCTCTTTCCTTTATAAATTACCCACTTTCAGGTAGTTCTTTGTAGTAGTGTGAGAATGGACTAATACACTGCCACTGCAGCCACGTGTATCTGAATCACCAGTCAGGACACTCCAGGGTCAGCAGTCCAACAGGACGTGCCCATCTCTACAGCTGCAGCTTCGGTGAGGGCACCCTGCACTAAGGAAAGTTGGTAACTTCAGGCAAGCCTTTTGAATCTATTTGCTTTTTTACATAGGTGCCTTCCAGGACCTTCTATGATCCCCTCATTGAAGATACTCTTTTCTCCTCTTTCTTCCATCAGCCTCTATTTTCTCTCACCACATTCCTGTTTATTGGTAGTCAGTGTTCGCCATGAGAATAAATTTTTCCATCAACCAGTTCTTACTGTTTTTCTCCCTTCCCTCTTACTTCTCCATCTTTCAAGCCAAATATATTTTTGAAAAGATCTCTCTCTCTCTCCACCTCACCATTTCCCATCCAAATATGCAAACAGGGAGTTTTTGGGTAAGTACTCCATGCCCCTGCCCAATTCCCACCCCACTGTACCCCTGGAGGCCCTAGCAGAGTCAAGAAGCAATTTGTTTGCTGCTGAGGGAAACAATCCAGAGGAAAGCTAGCTGCAGAGAACAATTCTGCTGAGAAAACCAGCGCCACTCTTCTCTAGACAGAAGCCTTGTGGCTCTTCTGATGTCAACACTAAAATATGCTATCTGTGATTTTCAAACATACAGGATTGTGAGACTGAGTTCCAGAGAATTGTCCCCGGAGGCAGAGGGAAGATTTTAGGCCTTAATCAGACAGATTACCTCCATTTGTATCTATTTTATATAGTGAGAGTCTGTGCAACTCTTTTTTGTGACACAAAGGGTTTCATCGAGAGAAAGAGGGAGGTGTGATGGAGAGAAGAAAGGTTTGAAAATTCCTGATCTAGACAAAGCCTAAGTCAACACTTCTGTAATTTGTTAGTTTCCCAGAAACTCCTAAGGGAAGAACTTTGATCTGGGAAAACTCACAGTGTTCATCCGGAGTCGTGACCTTCGTGAACGTAGCATTGGGGCCCTCGCCAGCACTAGTGAATGGAGTGACGAAAAACTCATAGGAGGATTCTGGCTTTAGGTTGTCCACAATCAATGCCTTTTCTTCTGGGTTGTCAATTTTGTATTTGCAACATTCTGAACCATCTGTGATTTTTAAATGTTTATTTTTTCAAGGAAAGAAATACTGTATTAAAAGTGTGGTAAACATCTTGTGAGAGAGTTGGACACTAATACTCTTGTTAACTCAGCACCATCAATATGTTTAAACCAAACAAAAATCAAATCATAATTTCATCACCATGGGCACACCAGGTAAAATGTTCAGGAGATGGCACAAAAAGCAAAAAATCCACTGAACACGGGGTACTAGTGATCCAACCAAAGCATACAAATCTGCAAGAAACAGTAAGAGTTTGCAAGGGGCTTAAAAATAAATTGGAACAATGCTCAATAAAGTGAAAAAAAAGAGGAAAGTTTCATAAAGAGCAGGTTTTCTTAAGGAGCTGGTGGTGCTTCAGATGCTTCTAAAAATACCAGTTCATATTGTTTTTTAAGTAAGTTAAAACGCTGCCCCACCCCCACCATCTTGCTCACCCTACTAATTTGCTTAAGAACACCTTTTCAGTATAAAGTCATGCAAGAAGGGGATTCAGCCTGGCCACACTCTAAGATGGCAGCCATTATTTTCAATGATTTCAAATAATGAGATCTTGAAAGAATAAATAAATTAAAAATAGACGTCACCTGAAAGAACTGCCTTTTGAAATCGTGGGTGGCACTGCCTTGCCTTGGATTTCAGATAGACATGGTACCCTTGTATAAAACCAGGCTGAGATTCAGTAGAGTAATCTTTCCAACTCAGAGTGAAGGAGTGGGATGTCAACATATCTACCAGCACGTGAGGGTTGTCTGAAGGAGCTAGGAAAAGAAGTTGGGATAAGAGAAAAGTCATGATTTGGAAACAGTCTCAGAATATTCATGTCAACTAATAGAAGAACCATAGCCAGCTCCAGAGGTTGTAAGAGCTTATGCCGAGTTAAGGAGTTTTATCTGTTTCTCTAGAGGATTTGTACCTTGACATAGTTTATGCGAGCTGTGAAGGAGTTGAGCAATCTTGTTCAAGTCTTGCCTTTCACAGATGAAGAATGGACACGCAGAGACTAAATAACTTGCACAAGCTCACATAGCCAAAAAAAAAAAAAAAGAAAGAAAGAAAGAAACTAAAGTCTAAAAAAAAAAGAGACTTAATTCTGTTCTTAAATTCGAAACAGTGTTTGAAAAAAGACTCAACCACAGAACCTACTAAAGTGAGGAAGAAGGGAGGAAGTGAAAGTGGAAGGATTATGTTCAAAGAGGCAAGTGGGGCGATTTGATGAACTAGATCTAGTTCGCAGGTTGTGGCAGTGCCCAGTTATCCAAGTGTCACTGAAAAACAATCCAAGAATGTTTACTTTGAAGGCTTTGCTGAGGCTGTTTTCCCACACACGCTTATGCACACGTGGACTGTGCACACGAGGTCACACACCTCCTGCCCACTCTGAGCCAACTGTAAACTGTGGATGCACTCCTGCTAAAGGAAGAACCCCTGAGAACTGGTCTGATTTATGTGAACAATTAAGCACCCACCTGAAGAAGGAGAATAAACAACCCCATGGGAGGATCAAAAATCCCCTCCACTGCTGGTGGGACAGTGGTGACATTTCTAGGGGGTGACTTCACAACATGTATGTAAAGTCTTAAAAATTATGAAAGAAATGAAAAAAATATTTTAAAAGTTGAAACCCTTTGATTCCAGCATCCTATCTTTAAGACATCATTTACAAACCATTATTATGGATTTGGACAAAGATTAGCTAAAACAATGATTATTCACATAGGGTATAAGAAACTGAACAAAGGAAGAAAGAGAGACTTAGCAAAGAGAATTAATGAAAATGTTTTATGCTTGTATGATTAAAAAATAATTTTAAAAACCCAATAGCTAGAATAAATGGGATATCAAAAAGCGGGTATGATGTCAACATCTTCCTAAACCCAAAGCTAGGAATCTATGAATTGTTCTGAACAAGTCTGCACATGGGGCACATGAAATGCTTTAAACTTACCAAGTTCCTGAGAGTATCCTGTTTTTTTCTCTAATAAACAAGCAATCCTTTTTGTAGATAACCCATAGATTCTGAAGTCGTATCGAACTCCTGGCCTAAAAGCATCTAGGGAAGAAAAGTCAACAGATTTTTAATAACAGAATGACATTTCCTAATTCTGAAAAGAAAAACAATGAAAAGGCGTGGCACAGTGGCTCACACCTGTAATCTCAGCACTTTGAGAGGCTGAGGCAGGCAGATCACTTGAGGCCAGGAGTTGGAGACCAGCCTGGTCAACATGGTGAAACCCTATCTCTACTAAAAACAGAAAAATTATTAGCCAGATGTAATGGTGGGCACCTGTAATCCCAGCTACTGGAGAGGCTGAGGCAGGAGAATCACTTGAACTCAAGAGGCAGAGGTTGCAGTGAGCTGAGATCAAGCCACTGCACTCCAGCCTGGGTAACAGAGCGACAGTCTGTCTTCCAACCCTTCCCCCTCCCCACCGACAAAAGAATGAAAAATAAATTTGTGTTCCCCTAATAATTGCCTTTCAGGAATTTTGCATTTTATCCCCACCATATTCCCTCCTTCCATGAAGCCTTGGAGTCCTCCATGCTGCAAACACCTGGCCCCACTGTCTTGTCTCCAGCAAAGCCTGCAGGGACTAGCCTCTGCAGTGTTCTTTGAAGCAAGAGTTCTCAAACATGCCTGTATCCATGTGCACACAACTGGGTGCAGAATCAGACCAGACACAGAAAACCATTCAAGTCCTTCTTTGACTCCAAATCCCCCTCTGGTTATTTGTCTTCCCTCTTCCCATTAAAGCCAATAGTCTTGAAAGCTTTGCTTCCACTTCCTCATTTCCCCATTACACCTATACCTCTGCAATCTCCTTCCAGAATCCACCACACCACTGAAATTGGTGAAGCCTTGATCATTCTCTGAACAGGGATATTTCCCACACCTTTCCCTGAGCCCAGCAGATGGCGCCACCCACCCCTCCAGCTCAAGCCACACAAACGCGCACTCTTGTGTCTGCTAAATTAGCAAATCTTCATATTACAAATCCAACGTGAGAGGTAAGAGAACAAGTTCTACATGTTCTATTGAAACTGAAGGTTGATGATCGATTCTCATCACCTATATGTCCTAAACATCTTCCAAATCCATGCAATTCTCTGCTTTTGTAAAAGCTCTCTGGACAACTGTTACAATGTCCCTCTGCCATTGGAGACTTTGCACTAATTTAGAGAAACAAGTTTATGAAAATCATGAAAATCAGTTCCCATCTCATGTGCAGATGCTCTCTGCAAAAGGAGATTTAAAGGTTGAGTTTTAAAACATATTCTTGTAACATCTGAACTCCTAACACCCATGCTGGATTTGTCGTTTCAAAATTATTGGCTTAGCACAGTCAAAGTCTGTGAAGTAGTCCAGAAATCCCACTTGAACTTGCTTCAAGGTGAATATAGCAATGCAATGATATGGAAGGTTCTTCTTACCTGTACTAATGACTGTGCTTGTGGTATTGGGACCTACATTCTTCCACTGGAGCACATCCTGGGGATGGTCACACCAGTCCACAACATAGCCTATAATATCTCCAGGCTGGGGTTTCCAAGACAGAGAGAATCCACCATCTGTGCCTGCAATTCTTTCTTCCTCAACCTCTTCTGTATATAAACAAATAGAGCAATGCTCCAGATTTAATTAACTGTAAATTGTTTTAAGTATGTAAGGTAGAAAGTAGATACATACATGCATGGTATCTAGCAGGTAACAGACCTCCACTTCAATAGTTACAGGTACTTGGGTGGGGGATGTTTTCATGGGTGAGTTCCTGCCTCTTACTTCCCAGCAAATATTCACACCTGCCCTTCAGATGCCCATCATGTTGGCCTTCTGAAGTCCAACCAGACTTCAGCACCTAGGACAGGGGCCAGCAAACTACCACCAGGATGATTCCAGCCTCTGAGGGCTGTTTTCATATGACCCTTGAGCTAAGAATGGTTCTAAGACATTTTAAGAGTTGTAAAAATACCAATAAACCAAAAAAGAAGGCATATAATAAAATATGTAATGGAGACTATATGACCTGCAAAAATGTTTGCCATCTGCCCCTTTACCACAAAATTTGTTGACCCTTGATCTAGAATCTGGTATTGGGTACTGGATCTGCTTCAAAAATTACCTGTTGAATGAATAACTAATGCAGGTTAATTCTCCCACAATAATATCAGTTGCTCCTAAACTAAATACTGCTTCTGAGATGTGTTACGGGTAGGAATTGAGTAGAAGACAAAAAAGAAGAAAAGATTCAGGTATATAAAAAGTTGGGTTATATAAGGATATGCACACAGTTTATGACTAATGCTGCCATCTCGATAGATTTTATATGTTAAAGTAGGTTTCCTGATGTCTGACAATTGGAAAAAGGGTAACATGGCCTCAGGGGACTACCAGTTCTACTGAGTTCCAACAGGGATATACCTTATCCTTGAGGCATGAGAATTTCTCCTCTTTCCACAGACTTACACTAAGAACTGGTTTATTGTTTGTCTGTAATTGACATTTAGCTGGGCCTCCTGTATTTTATCTGGCAATCCTAATTACAACTGAATAGTGGTGTGAAAACCACTGATTCACTTTTATAGGGCATCAAAATATCATCCAGCTGGGGGCACCCAAAGGAATGTGTAGTTCTAGGAATAAGGTAAAAGCCCATGAGGGCTTTATAGATCCCATCCACATGGCTTCCCTGCTTTCCTCCCTCAAGCAGACAAATGCCCCTCACATATTAAGGCTTGACATTTTTCACTTGACTTATTAATACTTAGTAAAATTTAACTCCAAACCCAGGGTTGAAACTCTTAGAAAGCTGCTTCTTTAAATTGAAAATATGTTTTCAGAGATGGAGGGAGATCAAAGAGTAGGGGAATCTTTTTGTCAGTCATTCACACCCTAGTGTGAATTAGCTTAACCTTATTGATTTTCTCACAGTACATAAGTGACTTTATACATGCTGATGATGTAGAAACAAGGAGCACTTAAGGATAGCTAGCTGGAGCCTCACATAAGGAGGTCTAGGCATCTGAAGGCAGGGCATGGGGATGAAGGGTATGGTAGGCGACCCCAAAATATATAATTGCTCTCAGCAGTGTTGCTTTGAACTGGTCTCTGCCTTCCTCAGGAGAGACCAGTACCAGCTCCCCAAAGCTGAACGAAATGCCCCCTTTTGCTGTTCGGATCCTAACGAAGTCAGAATATAACTTCTTTCTCTAATATAGTTCTTCAGAAAACAAAGGTTACACTAAACAACTCCTAAACCAACTCCTAGAGTTTTTCTTCTATGGCACAATATAATTTATTTTCCTCATGTGATACATACTGGATAGTTCTTTTATAAAAATAAAACAACAACATCCTCTAATCCAACTCACTTAACCCAAATTTAAGCTGAACTTGAATAAATAAATATCATAGAACCTACCATAACATCATAAGCAGGGTCCAGAAATTTTAATAGCAGGAACCGAAGGATGATATTATTGCAAGGTTCATGAATGATCCTAGCATGCCACTGCCCAACTGCATTATGTATGCCCATGTGTGTATCATCTCATAGTGTGTAACTGTGGGGCTGACTCTTTTTATGGCTCTCGAAGAAGGAAATTAATATCACTATTGATTTGGCATGTAGGGCAAGGGCATTCCACCTTGTTTGCTCTTTCATAGGCAAGAGATTAGCCAGTTATTATCTTTTATTCTACAAAGTTGGCAGAACCCCTGGTGAAAGCTGATGCCAGTTCTGATGATCTCTGGAAATATTCATGGGCTCTTTCCAGGTGCAAAGACTGACAACACTTTTTACAAAATAGTAAATGCAATTCCTATTTCACAAGCCACAAAGATCATAAATAGTAACTCCAACTTTCAGTGGTAACTGTTGGTTGGGGTTGCATTTACTTGAATAAACTTGAGATAACTTCCCAAGTATGTTGAAGAATCCCCTGGACAGAAATATCCTGAGCCATGGCTGAAGTCTCCCCACACTGAGGGGACTGTCCCACTGAAACATGTTGACACACTTAGCCCAAAAGAAAATGGCTGTTTGGTGACTAGACATTTTGTCTTCCCAAGTTACTGTTTTCTCAATGTATCCATCACTATTTAATAATGTCATCAACATTTTCCGGGAGAATAAAAACAAAACAAAACGCAAAACAAACTCACTGTTTTCAGGGTCCACAGAGATGACTATTATAGAAGCAGGAGAAGCGCCCACACTGTTGTTGGCTGTGACGCAGATTTGGTAGGAACACCTGTCGAGGATTAGTTTTGTGCTGTTGGCTGGTGCCGGAATGGAACGGAGCTCTGACCTGGACGGTTTGTCTAGGTTTTCTACAACTACATTATAGAACAGGATCTTTCCATTGGCATGCAGTTTTGATAATGGCTGAAAAAAATATTGATAAACATTTTAAAATGGATTTTAATTGAAAGGAATTTGTACAACTCCTTTTTCATCTTTTCTGTCCCTCAACTCCTTTATATATGCACACCCACCAGAAAATTCAAACAGCTTAATAGAGAAAATAACTCTCTCAATCAAGTCTGAAATCAGACATTCAAATCTAACTGAAGGTGAATAGAGAAGAGGATCATTTGGAGATAAAAGCCTCAAGAGCATTATGTGTCCTGAGAAGAGGGCTCAGATCAGAATCACAAGGAATAGACTCTTTAACCTGGTGGAAAAAAGAATGTGAGGGGTAGTCAAGGGCAGAAAAGCAATGAGAACAAACAGCACCACCCTGGGACCCTGCAGGAGGAGCCTGGGTACTGGCCTCATTCCACCTCCAGCTGTATTGTCCCCATGCAGCTGTACAGGGATGAGCTGCTCTCCATACCCAGAGTTCTCCTCTGGAAGGCTCAGTTTGCAGAGACATTCTTGCTCACACAGTCCCAAGCCGTTTCGGGGTCTGTTCCTCAGGCCTCCTCTCCCCTGGCATGTGTACCACCAGATCTGAGAGTGGGCTGGGAGTGGCTATCTGCTTGGGGTGTGGACAGAACCCAGACATGCAGACTGGCATGCCCACATGTCTGTGCAGAGAGATTCTTGCAGAGTGTGCCAAACTAAAGGTGAAAAACAAAAGTGGGGTAGGTTGAGACCAGAGTCAACTCTCCCAGTATCACCATGTGTCGGTGTGAAATTGACGCATCACAGAGTTCAGAATACAAACCTGGCCTTCCAGGTTGTCATGAAGGTGTATTAGGCAAGATAGAAGGATAAAATTTACTTTCTATTACAATTTTTAAACATAAATAGTATGAATGTTTAAATATGTGTAACTTTTAACTATCATATGTCGTTGTTTACTTACATCTTTGCCCTGGGCCCTGAAAAAGTCAGGGCTGGCCTGAGTTGAAGTTGCAGAGAAGGTTCTACCAATCAGAACTGGCTGTCGGTTGCATGAGCTGTCAAAGGGGTGGAGTGGGATTCCTCTACTAGGTAAGAAATTCTATTGGATGAATGCGAAGATCCCTCCCACTTGGGACACTGGACCAATCAACAGTTCTCCAGAGGAAGACACATTTATTTCCACAAATGGGGCTTTTGGAAACAATCACACTTTTGGAATCTGCACATCTCACCTTCCAGAATAAGGTCACAGTATGATTTCCTGGCTCTGAGTTCACACTTCTCCAGACATCAGGGGCCTCTGAAGGAGCTGAAATTAACCAAAGAAAAGCCCTTGGGTCATAATATGTATGTAACGCAATATGCTCAACCTTTTTCTAGGTTGGTCAAGGACATGACAATTACCTGTCTAACCTGAGGCTTGCCTCTCCCCTTTTTGCTCTCTGTGACTTCTACCCACTGGTCCACAGCCACACTGCTCACTCCTCACTAGGTGCACATAGTACACGGCTTTATAAAAAGGTCAGCTGCCTCTGAAAGCCTTTATAAACATCAAGCCATAGAACTACCAAAGAATTTTGGAATAATTCATCCATTAGACCAATTCCAGAAGAGTTAGGTAGATTTCCCCTTTTCTGACTTTCTAGACAGCAGACCTTTGCTCCTTCCTTGCCTCATTTGTGATGGACAGAGACACACTGATGGGAAGCCCGCTAGGGGCAGGATGCGTTCTTTCTCACGTTCATGATACCCACGGCTGGTCCGCTCGCTAGAATGCTGGTCTCCCTCCACTGGGAAGGCCTCATCCCACTCTCCCTCCCAGCACCCTGCCTGTGGCTGGGTCACCTGCTTGCTGTGGACACTTGAGGCACCTGCAGCACCCAGCATTTCTTCTATCGTGGCTCTCACCATGCTGTTTTAGAATAATGTGCTTCCTTGTCTCTCTGTCAATAAACCACAGGATCCCTGGGGCCAAGGGCTTTGAAACTCCCGCATCTGCCTCAGGTCCTGGCACTTTGTGAACTTCTACAAACTGTTTGAATAAAAACCAGACTTCAAAGGAACTCAGAAAACAATCTGCTTCAATGTCCCAATCTTTTCTTGTCTCTATCCCTCACTCAGAAATCTTTGTAAACGGATTGACTGATTGATTTTGCATCTAAATCCGCATTTGCTTAATCAACTTATCATGAGGAAAGGTCTTTAAATCCAAGCCAACTCTGGGTACCTATGTATAAAACCATTTAGGGGATCTCTTTTACACATAATAATAGCTAATATTTATAGAGGGGCTACTAGATGCCAGCCGGGTTCCAAATGTTTTGCATATATTAACTCATTTAATCCTCATAACAATTCTATGGGGCAGGTATGATTATTTACCCCATTCTCCAGATAAGGAAACTAAGACCCAGAGAAAGTAAGTTAATTTCTTAAATCACTCAGGTGAAAGTAAAAGTGAAGGCAAGATTTGAACTCAAGGTAGTTAGGGTCTGGTCATTCCACTATTCACCTTTAGAAAACGGATGGTCAACTGAAGACTCAGCTTGCATGACAAGTTCAACAAAATTCTCATTTAAAAAATCTCAGCAATGGAAAAATAATGAAATCAGTGCAATTTATTTTAAAATCTTAAAAAAGGAACACATTTTAATCATTGACTGATAAAAATATTATGAAAGTCCTATTAAGATGAGTACGTCTTTTAGTTTGTAAATTGTTTTGTTGGATTTATGTAATACTCTATATTCCACACAGAATCAAATTTTCTACTGATACAATTTGTCATGGTATGACATTCACAAGAATAGTACAACAAAAAGTAGTCAAAAGAGAATTTAAAACATTCACAAGCCACAAGAAATACCAGGCTTTAACTGCTGAACATATAGATGACCCAATGATAGCACATCCATGGAGACAAACAAGAAAGGGACTCACAGGTATTGATGTCATTCTGCAACTGAGCCCTAACAGCATATCTCATTTTTAAATCCAGACTTAAAAAAACATCTTCATCTCTCTACTCAATCACATTTTGTGAATGTGCTGCTTCAGCTTTCTGAATTTAAAAATACAACTATAGCATGTCTCCTATGACTTTTATTTTTAATGTTTACGTTGAAACTTCCCTTGAATTCTTAAAGATAGCTTGAATATTCTAGCATAGCCCCTAATAAAAATAATTGAATTAAATTCAAGTATCTAATTAAGAGAGTTAGTAGCAATGGCTACAAACCTATAAAACTCTTGTGATAACAAAAATCAATTTAAATATAAGATGTGGTACAAAGTTGTTGGTTTAAAATCTAATGGTTTAATAGTCCAGATTCCATTTTAGAGTAATGATATAAAATCCAAATTACTTATTAGTAGGTTCCTTAACTTTATGTGAATTATTTTTCTTCCAACTCTTCCAACTTTTCTTCCAACTCTCAGTTTGCCAAATCACAAATTTGATTTTAATCAGAGAAAAAACCTCCTTTTTGGAAGGTGCAAATCGGTATTTACTAAATGTTTACCAGTCTACTATCATTGATAGGGTTTACTATATTTCAATATATATCCCAGTGCTGTGAAATTGAGAAATTGTGATTTCATTAAATTAGTTTGATTATCAAAACATAACTTCAAAGTCCGTCACCTGAGTGCTACTTTAACCTCCAGACTTCATTGTGCATGCTATTGTTCTTGAAAGTAATTTAGCACATTTCCATATAACTCATTCATGTGAAACCATAGTCAATACTTCATTATTCAGTAGTTAATAATCAAACTTCAGTGAATCATATCCCTCCCTATTACATTTTATTTTCCCTTGAAATACTTTTTTAAAACTTCTTAGACACTCTTTTTATAATTTAAAGTTTTATTTTAGAGTCAGGGAGTACATGTGCATGTTTGTTACATGGATATATTGTGCAATGCTGAGGTTTGGAATATGAATGATCCCATCACCCAAATAGTGGGCATAGAACCCAACAGTTAGTTTTTCAACCCTTGTCCTCTCCCTTCCTTCCCCTTCTAGTAGTCCCCAGTGTCTATTGTTTCTATCTTTATTTTCATGAATACCCAATATTTAGTTCCCACTTAAAAGTGAGAACACGCAGTATTTAGTTTTCTGTTCCTGCATTAATTCACTTAGGATAATGGCCTCCAGCTACATCCATGTTGCTGGGAGGAACATTATTTCATTATTTTTTATGGCTGTGTAGTATACCATGGTGTATATGTACCATATTTTCTTTATCCAATCCACCATTGATGGGCACCTAGGTAGATGCCATGTGTTTGCTATGGTGAATAGTGCTGTGATGAACATATGCATGTTGGTAGAATGATTTATTTTCTTTTGGATATATACCCAGTAATGGGATTGTTGGGTGGAACAGTAGCTCTGTTTTGAGAAATCTCCAAACTGCTTTTTACAAAGGTTGAACTAATTTATATTCCCACCAACAGTGTATAAGTGTTCCCTTTTCCCTGCAGCTTCCCCAGCATCTGTTGCTTTTTGACTTTTTAATAATAGCCATTTTGACTGATGTCCTCATTAGAAAAGGCAATAGGTGCACAGAGAAGCTCAAGAGAATACCTGTGAGCACAGACATAGAAGATGACCATCTATCAGCCAAAGAAATGGCCTCTGAGAAACAACTTCAGCCAACAACTTGATGTCAGATTTCTAACCTCCATAATTATGAGACACTACATTTCTCTTGTTAAAGTTCTTCCGTCTGTGGTACTGTGTTATTAAAGCCCTAGAAAACTGTTACAACCTATTAATACACATAGAATATATTCCCTGCAGCATGGCTGAAATGGAAACAGTTTTATTATGTCAGGCTCCACTTGCATTTGAGAGTTGAAGCACTGTGGAAAGTGGCCTCCCTTAAGAAATATTATGAAGACATGTGAAGAAGGCTCCTGCCCTGATGGGGCTACAGGGATGAGTTTTGTGAGATGACACACTGTAAACAAATGCATACAGTAGCTTAAGCTTCCCCCTTTTCGTGTATCACCTCCCTTTGTGTAAAAACTTTCTTGTAAGAACATTGGCTATTAATACTTAAAGAGAAGGTCTAGCAGGGCAGTGCTGCTGACTGCTACAGAAGCTACCTGGGGTTGTTAAAGAATAAAAACAGTAACAACATGCAAAGATTTTTAAAAATAGCCTTTCTGATTGCTGTGAGATGTTGTCTTATTGTGATTTTAATTTGCCTTTTTCTGATGATTGGTGATGTTGAGCATTTTTTGTTTGTCTTTTTTGACTGCTCGTATGTCTTCAGAACTCTCCGTTCATGTCTTTTGCCCACTTTTTTTTATTTTTAGATAGAGTCTCACTCTGTCACCCAGGCTGGAGTGCAGTGGCATGATCTCTGCTCACTGCAAGCACCGCCTCCCAGGTTCACGCCATTTTCCTGCCTCAACCTCCCTAGTAGCTGGGACTACAGGCGCCTGCCACCACGCCCGGCTAATTTTTTGTAGAGACGAGGTTTCTCCGTGTTAGCCAGGATGGTCTCGATCTCCTGACCTCATGATCCACTCACCTCAGTCTCCTGAAGTGCTGGGGACCGCATCCAGCCCTTACGCCCTCTTTTTAATGGGGTTGTTTGCTTTTTGCTTGTTGAATTAAGTTCCTTATAGATTCTAGATATTAGATATTTGTTAGATGCATAGTTTACAAATAATTTCTCACATTCTGTAGGTTATTGCTTACTCTCTTGATAGTTTCTTTTGTGGTTCAGTAGCTCTTTAGTTTAATTAAGTTCCACGTGTCAATTTTTGTTTTTGTTGCAATTTCTTTTGAAGACTTAGTCAAAAATTATTTCCCAAGGCCAATATCCAGAATAGTGTTTCCTAGGTTTTCTTCTAGGATTCCTATAGTTTGAGGTGTGACATTTAAATCTGCATTCATCTCAAGTTAATTTTTTGTACATGGTGAAAGGCAGAGGTCTAGTTTCATTCTTCTACATACAGCTAGCCAGCTATCCCAGCATCCTCTATTGAATTAGGACTCCTTTCCCCGTTGCTTATTTTTGTTGACTTTGTAGATCAGATGGCTGTAGGTGTGTAGTTTTGTTTCTGGGTTCTCTATTCTGCTTGACTGGTCTATGTGACTGTTTTTGTACCGGTACCATGATGTTTTGGTTACTGTAATCTTGTAGTATAGTTTGAAGTTGGGTAATGTGCTGCCTATTGCTTTGTCCTTTTTGCTTAGAAATGCTTTGGCTAGGCCGGGCACGGTGGCTCAAGCCTGTAATCCCAGCACTTTGGGAGGCCGAGACAGGCGGATCACGAGGTCAGGAGATCGAGACCATCCTGGCT
>NW_016815484.1:1614483-1661650 GCF_001698545.2 Rhinopithecus bieti | reverse complement strand
AAAAAAAAAAAAAAAAAAGAAAAAGAAATGCTTTGGCTATACAGGCTCTTTTTTGTTTTCATATCAATTTTTTGAATAGTTTTTTCTATTTCTGTGAAAAATAACATTGATAGTTCATAGAAATAGCATTGAATCAGTAGATTTCTTTGGGGAGTCTGGTCATTTTAATGATATTGATTCTTCCAATCCGTGAGCATGGAATATTTTTCTATTTCTTTGTGTCATCTATGATTTCTTTCAGCAGTGTTTTCTAGTTCTCCTTGTAAAGATCCTTCACCTCCTTGGTTAAATGTATTACTAGGTGTTATTGTGTATGTGAGTATTGAAAGTGGGATTGCATTCTTGACTTGGGTCTCAGCTTGAATCTTATTGTATAGAAATACTACTGATTTTTATACATTGATCTTGTATCCTGAAACTTTGCTGAAGTTTTTTTTTTTTTTTTTTTTTTTTTTTTTTTTTTTTTTTTTCAATCAGATCTAGGAGCTTTTATGCAGAGACTAGGGAGTTTTCTAGATATACAATCATATCACCTGCAAACAGAGATATTTTGACTTCTGACTTTCTCTTCTTCTATTTGGATGCCTTTTATTTCTTTCTCTTGCCTGATTGCTCTGGCTAAGACTTCCAGTACTATATTAAATAGGAGTGGTGAAAGTGGGCATCCTTGTCTTACTCCAGTTCTCAAGGGGAATGCTTCCAGCTTCTGTCCATTTAGTATGATGTTGGCTGTGGATTTGTCATAGATGGTTCTTATTTTGAGGTATGTTCCTTCAACACCTAGTTTGTTGGAGTTTTTAACATGAATGGATGCTGAATTTTATCAAAATCTTTTTCTGCATATATTGAGATGATTGTGTGGCTTTTGTTTTTAGTTCGGTTTATGTGATGAATCACATTTAGTGATTTGTATATGCTGACACAACCCTGAATCCCAGGGATAAAGCCTACTTGATTGAGGTGGATTAGCTTTTTGATGTGCTGCTGGATCTGGATTGCTAGTATTTTGTTGAGGATTTTTGCATCTGTGTTCATCAAGGATATTGACCTGAAGGTTTCTCTTTTTGTTGTGTCTTTACCAGGTTTTGGTGTCAGAATGATGCTGGCCTCATAGAATGAGTTAGGGAGGATTCCCCCCTCCTCAGATTTTTTTGGAACAGTTTCTGTAGGAATGGTACCAGCTCTTTATACCTCTGGTAGATTTTGGCTATGAATGCATGTGGTCCTGGGTTTTTTCTGGTTCCTAGGCTTTTTGTTACTGATTCAATTTCAGATCTCATTATTGGTCTGTCCAGGGATTCAATTTCTTCCTGGTTCAATCTTGAGAGGCTGTATGTTTCCAGGCTGTATGTTTTCTAGTTTGTGTCCAAAAACGTGTTCATAGTCATCTCTGAGAGTTTTTGTATTTCTATGGGGTCAAGTGGTAACGTCCTCTTTGATATTTCTGATTGTGTTTATTTGGATCTTCTCTCTTTATTCTTTATTAGTCTGGGTCATGATCTATGAAACCTATCCTTTTTAATAACTCCTGGATCATTGATCTTTTGTATAGTTTTTTTGCATCTCAATTTCCTTCAGCTCAGCTCTAATTTTGGTTATTTCTTGTCTTCTGATAGATTTGGTGTTGGTTTGCTCGTTTCTCTAGTTCTTCAAGGTGTGATGCTGGATTGTTAATCTGAGATCTTTGTTGCCCAGGCTGGAGTGCAGTGATGCAATCTTGGCTTACTGCAACCTCCACCTCCCGGGTTCCAGCAATTCTCCTGCCTCAGCCTCCCAAGTAGCTGGGACTACAGGCACGTGCCACCACGTCTGGCTAATTTTTGTAGTTTTCAGTAGAGATGGGGTTTCACCATACTGGCCAAGCTAGTCTCAAACTCCTGACCTTGTGATCTGCCTGTCTTGTCCTCCCAAAGTGCTGGGATTACAGGCATGAGCCACTGCACCCAGCTGAAACTTTACTCTTAATATGGCTTTGCTGTGTCTCAGAGATCCTGGTATATTGTTATCTTTCTTCTCATTAGTTTCAAAGAATTTCTTAATTTCTGCCTTAATTTCATTGTTTACCCAAAAGTCATTCAGGAGCAGGTTGTTTAATTTCCATGTAATCGGGTGGTTTTGAGTGATTTTCTTAGTACTTGTTTCTGTTTTTATTCTGCTGTTGCCTGAGAGTGTGTTTGGTATTATTTCAGGTTATGTCTAATTGTGTGTTCAGTTTTAGAGTATATGCCATGTGTAGATGAGAATAATGTATATTTGTTTTGGGGTGCAGAGTTCTGTAAGCCTATTCGGTGAAGTGTCAAGTTGAGGTCCTTAATATCTTTGTTAGTTTTCTGCCTTGATAATGCATGTAATACTGTCAGCAAAATGCTGAAGTCTCCCACTATTATTATGTGGTTACCTAAGTCTCTTTGTAGGTCTCTAAGAACTTACTTTATGAATCTGGGTGCTCCTGTGTTAGGTGCATATATATTTAGGATAGTTAAGTCTTCTTGTTGAATTGAACTCTTTACCATTATGTAATGCCCTTCTTTGTCTTTTCTGATCATTATTGATATATTTGGATAGAAACTGTTATAGCAACCCTTGCTTTTTTCTGTTTTGTTTGGTTGGTGCATTTTTCTGCACCCCTTTACTTTTTAGCTGATTGGTGTCACTGCATGTGATATACATCTCCTGTAGACAGCATACAGTTGGATCTTGCTTCTTTCTCCAACTTGCCACTCTGTGCCTTTTAATTGGGGCATGCAACCTGTGTACATTCAAGTTGAATACTGGTATGTGTGAATTTGATCCTGTCATTGTCTTGTTAGCTGGTTATTATGCAGATTCGATTGTGTGGTTGCTTTATACTGTCAATGGTCTATTACTTAAGTCTGTTTTTGTGGTGGCTGGTAATGAACTTCCTTTCTCATATTTAGCACTTCCTTAAGGATCTCTTCTAAGGCAGCTCTGATGGCAGTGAATTCCCTTAGCATTTGCTTGTCTGAAAAGGATCTTATTTTTCATTCACTTATGAAGCTTAGTTTGGCTAGATATGAAATTCTTGGTTGGAATTTCTTTTAAGAATGCTCAATATAGGCCCCCAGTCTCTTGTGGCTTATAGCATTTCTGATGAAAGGTCCACTGTTAGCCTGATGGGGTTCCCCTTGTGGGTGACCTGCCCTGTCTCCCTAGCTGCCTTTAACATTTTTTCTTTCATTTCAACCTTGAAGAATCTGATGACTATGTCTTGGAGATATGGTGTCTTTGGGATGGTCACCTCGTCTAGTATCTCACAGGGGTTCTCTGCATTTCCTGAATTTGAATGTTGTCCTCCCCAGTGAGGCTGGGGAAATTTTTGTGAATAATATCCTCAAGTATGTTTTCCAAGTTGCTTGCCTTCTCTCCCTCTCTTTCAAGAACACCAATGAGTGACTGATTTGTTCTTTTTACATAATAATTTTCTTTATTGTTTTTTCTTTATTTTGTCTGAACTGAATTTTATTGAAGAACTGGTCTTTGAGCTGAGACTCTTTCCTCAGCTTGCATTTGTATTATGAAATTCTTAAAATGAATGATTCAGCTCTATCAGATCAGTTTGATTATTTCTTTAAATGGCCATTTTGTCTTTTATCTCCTGTATCATTTTGTTGTATTCCTTAGATTCCTTGGATCAAGTTTTGACTTTCTCTTGGATGTTGATGATCTTTGTTTCTATGCATATTCTGAATTCTAGTTCTGTCATTTTGAACAGGTTAAGAACCATTGCTAGGATGCTAGTGTGGTCTTTGGAGGTAAGAAGATACTCTGGCTTTTTGAGATGCCAGAGTTCTTGCATTGTTTATTTGTCATCTGTGTGGGTTGATGTTCCTTTAATCTTTGAAGTTGCTGTCCTTTGGATGGGTTTTTGTTTTATGTTTTATGTTCTCTGATGTCCTTGGGGGACATCTGATTTTGGTACAAGGTGGGTTCAGTTGACTGGGTTCCCATCTGGAAGATTTTAAGGGGTCAAGGCTCAGCTTAGCACTCCTGGTCTGCATGCTCTAACTCTGCAGGACTGGTATCAGGCCCCCACCTTTGTTCTCTCACCCCTCAAGGCTAAGAACCTGCTGCACTGGAGGGACTGAAGTATTCTCAGTCTGCTGGCCACAAAACTCCGATGAGTGGTGCAGGCCAAAGCACTTCATCAGGGTAGTGGCAGCAGGATCCATGCTCATTCACATGTGCCAGCAGCCAGGGCAGTGCAGTGGGTTGTACGTGCATCACCTGGGGTAGGGTACCTCTGAGAGTAGGGCTGCAGGGTTCCTGCATGCAGTTGCCCTGGTGGTGGGATGCAGGCAGGGACAGAAGTGCCAGTGACAGTGTTCACACTGATGATGGCAGTCATGGGGGCACGAGGCTACCAGTCTTTGTGCATGAGTCTGCACAGGCAGCAGTGGTAGTGTAGGGGTGGGTAGAGTTGCCAGCATCCATGCATGCATTCACACCGACAGTTGTGCTGGCACTGGGAAGGCAGGGAAGGTTGTCTGTGTGTTGGTTTGCAGCAGCCACAGTGGCAGCACGGAGGTGGGGGCAGAGTTGCTGGTGTCTGTGCATGCATTTGTGCCAGTGATGCTGTTGGGGGGGGCGTGGGGCCATGCACACATTCACACTGGTGGCAGTGTCAGCAGGAGTGGGGGTGGGGTTGCTGGTGTCCATGCACTCTTTCACACCAGAAATGGCAGCACCAGGGGGAGGCAGGACCACACGTTGCACTTATGCCAGCAGCAGCAGTGGGATATGTGCACACACGAGCCATTGGAGGAGAAGAGGCAAGGTCCACCCACACGTGTGCACTGGCAAAGTGGTGGTGGGGTGGCCATGGACAAGTGCATGCTGGCAAGGTGGTGCGGGGGAGGCTGTGGTCAGGGGAGGCTGCAGGTGGGCTGATGCATGTCAGTCGGGGTTGCTCTGCTGGAGCTCTCCAGTGGTCAAGTGCCATCAGCCAGCAAAGCAGCTATGATATGGTCCCCAAGGAAGCACCCTGGTTGGGCATCTGAGGCTGAAACTCCAGCTAGCGTGGCCAGGATGGAGCCTCAGGAGAGGCCAGCAGACAGGGGACCACTCAGATTGGACTGGTCCCATCTCATGGGTAAGACCCTTCTCCTCTGTCTAGGTCTCATGGTCACCCTATGGCCAAAGTCTCCTAGAGGAGCACGGCAAGGCTTGGGGGATTTGTGTCCCTGGCCATGCTTGACTGCAGACATTTCTGCACCAAACCCTCTGGGCTCTGCCCAGGATGTACCTCTATTCCTACTACCTCTCTAAGAAGCTCTTCCTGCCAGCTCAATTGTCTGTGAGGGTTGTGGGGTTTCCTGCTGCCTGGATTCCAAAGGTCCACGGCAGGGGCAGGCTGCCTGTTCAACCCCTTCCCCAGGAGTTCCTGGGGGGTCAAGAACGAGCGTGGGTGCTTTGTAGCCCTGTGCAGGGTGTGCAGCTTCCTGACCCTTCAGCCGAGCATCTGCGTTCTCCCTGTGTCCACTCTTAATGTAGGGTTTTCTAGATATGGAATCATATCGTCAGCAAAGAGAAAGAGTTCAACTTCTTTTCCTTTTGGGATGTGTTTCTCTTGCCTGAGTCCTCTGGCTAGGACCTCCAACTTCTATTTCTTAAATATGATTGCTGCATACTAAAATGGTTTAAAAAAATTTGGCTGCTAAGTGTGAAAGTGTTAAATAGCAACTGTCATGAAATTAACAAAATTTAACAAAATTAAGGTGTTTCCAATATTAAAAAAAAATTTCTATTTTTTTTAGTTTTTGGTTTGTGAGAGGACAAGTAACTTTTGATCTGATTCAGAACATGTCTTTGAAAGAAGAACTGTTTTGGAACATAACATAAAAATGTATCTCTCCATCTTATAAAAATTTAGTCTTTTTTGCCTAATAACTGACATTTAAGTTTTTTATTTTAGTTGCTGACTCAACACTTTATGCTTAAGTTAAAGGTGACCGTATGTTTTTAAATTTATTAAAGGAGATTTCAATTAGCTATTGGAGAAGCCAATATTAAATTTAAAGCCATTGGAGAAGCCAATATTAAATTTAAGACTTTACTGAAATACTCAGGGACAATATCTAAGCTCAATGCAAAATCTTCAGCTGGCTTGTAAATTACTATTTATAACAAAAAAGTGCTACAATACAGTTAATAGCACTATATTTTATAAACAACGTTTGTACTATCATATCATTTAACTCAATGTCTGCTCACTATTATACTTAAGCATGATTATAACACATATAAACATGTGAGTTTTCCAGCATTAAGCAAAGCGCGATCAGAAATAATAAAAAATTCCTATACGTTCACCTTCAGTAGATTCATATCATTTTCTTGTCATCATCAAAAGCAAAGTTAACTGTTTTCAAGATGCTGGATTATTACTATAATCTAAAAGAAACTCTATTCTTGTGCCATCTTCCCTTTTACATAATTTTAGTTGTGTTGGAATAAATATTCAAAAAAAAAAAAAACCAAACAGAAAACGTAAAGCAAAATAATAAAAATTCTTTTCTAAAACACACTGAGGAAAATGCAACATTCCTCTCAGGAACAGGGCCTTCCAGAACAAAGATTATTGAGGACCCTGTACCCCTAGGGAAAACTACTGGAGTCTCAATGGGCTTGAGGATGGGCAGGCACCACCAGGGAAGTGGGGAGGCCTGCAGAACTTGACTAATGACCATCATCATGTGTGGATTCTGATTAGTTGCGCCCACCACCCCCAAATTAGTTACTGCTTTAAAATGGTCCTCCCAGAATGAAACAGAAAAAGTTCTGCCAGCTGCCATACACAAATAATAATAATAATAAAACACATATGTATAATCCTCCTTTGGCAGTAAAATAGCCAAGACTTGAATCAACAAGATCTGGAGGTTGTAATAACACCAAGAGAGAGCACACAGAACTGAGTTCTGGGTAAGGGTGGAGCTCTGGTGTCAGGCTGCCTGGACATGAGTCGCAGTTCAGTCAGTGCTTGGCTGGGCCAGTTAAATTACTTAATCTTTCTGTGCACTGATATCCTCCGGCACAAAATGAGGATAATAAGAGCACCTACTGCATGTCATCAGGATGAAAAGAGAGGAGCACAGAGGGCCCTTCGAGCTATGTATGGCTCACAGTAAATGTTAACTCCTGTGATTTTTTTTTTTTTTTTTTTTTGAGATGGAGTCTCGCTCTATCGCCCAGGCTGTAGTGCAGTGGCACAATCTCGGCTCACTGCAACCTTTGCCTCCCAGGTTCAAGCGATCTCCTGCCTCAGCCTCCTGAGTAGCTGGAATTAGAGGTGCGTGCCACCATGACTCGCTAATTTTTGTATTTTTAGTAGAGATAGGGTTTCACCATGTTGGTCAGGCTGGTCTTGAACACCTGACTACGTACGTGATCTGCCCTCCTCGGCCTCCCAAAGTGCTGGGATTACAAGTGTGAGACACCACACCCGGCCAACTCCTATGATTATTATGATGTCTGTACTGTTCAGTAACTCTGCAATTGGGGCAAATCTCTTCAGTTATGGGTACAAGTCGCCTCATCTGTAAAATGGGCAACAGTTATCTTTTATGACATTGAGTTGGTGGGAGATGGAAGCAGGATTGGGCCACTGAATCTCCTGAGGCCCATTTGAGTTCTGAGACATAGTTATTTAGCAAAAAAATTTTGTAATCAATACTGAGGAAACCCTGCCACAGAGCATGCTGGAGAGGGCACATGGTGTGCCATCATCGGGACAAATGACTCGCAAATAAGCATTAAGGTTCCAAATGTCATTAAATTCCAAATGTGGCCTGAAGTTGTTTAGGATGAGACCAATGCTTTCCTTGTCATTAACACTTCCATTTGTTTCCAGTCCTGAATTAAAGGTGTATATTAATTTATATAGCTCCAGATCTACTGTGAAGGTTTAGAAACCATTTTGGAAAAATGAAAGATAAGAGAGAAGATAGGCAGTATAAACAATACTATTGTCAACTGTCTGAGGTGGATGGCTTCCCACTCACTTCTCATTAGGCATCTAATCTAATTTTTTAAATGCTACTCCACCTATGTTTAAATACGTTTCTCTTAGTTTTTGGTATAACCAAAATCTCTCAGGGAAACCAGCCTAACTCCTAAGACCTGCTTCTTTGGGTTAAATGCCAGGGGCCTGAACATACCAGCTTCAAGTGTGGTGAAGTTCTGACCACTCCATTCACTCCATTTCCAGAAGTGGCTGGCATCAGCACAGCGTACTCGGGCCATATACTCTGTGGCAGGTTCCAGTTCACTTAAGAAGTACTCACCGTTCACCTTGACAGAAACATCGTACTGCTTGATCAAAAAAGAGAAGAAAGGAAAAAGGAGAAAAGAACAAGACAGAAGCATCGGTGAGTATATCCCAATTACAAAGGCGAACCAGGACACAGCAAATCCTGACCTGGAGGTCAGGATCGGTTCTTCTTTGGGGGGAAAAAAATCTCCAAGGCCCATTTCCTAACCATAAAAGTCTATGATTAATTTCATGGACCTTTTCAAACAGATGACCCACACCATTTGAACCTACACAGAAATGAGTTTAAAGTGATTTTATTCATCAGTGTCTCTGTTCAGGGCAAAAAGGAATTTGAAAATTAAGCAGGGTTCTTACTTGCATCATTTTTCCTTCACCATGGAGTTCAATCTGACACAAATATGTGAAATTATTCCTCATGGAGTGCACCTTCCAGGTCATGATGGCGTTTGTGGCATTTACATTTTCAAAGTTGACACTAAAAGGATTCATTAAATAAACTGTCAAAAAAAGAAAAGAAAAGAAACAAAGAAAAAAATTCAAGCATAGATCCAAAAGACATTGGTAATAGTTTATTTCTTCATTTGTTCAACAAGTATTTTTTTGTTCACTTTTGAGAACATGACAAACAAGAACTTACAGACAAGCTAGAATGAACCAACAGCCTTTCTCTCTCAAAGATTCTACTACACACATTGAACAAAATACAGAAAGAAACTACCTGAGGACTCTTAAAATTAAACACACGTAGGCAAATTGGGAAGGGGAGTCAAAACTTGGAGAAGGTGGCTCACAGGGGAGAATTGTAACAGAACTCAGAGTCTAACCAAAATAGCATTAACAATGTCAAGGATATAATCCAAAACATGTAGAATGTGCTAGGAATGCAACATCTTTAGATGACAGCGGGACTGGCCAGAACGGCCCAGGCTCTGTTCCAGTCCTCCCTAGAAACAGGATGTCCTTTAACACTTTAGTGCAGCGAGTCATGTGTTGTCAGGATATAAAATCCAGGATGGATGCTTCTGAGGTCTCTCAGCTATGGTACAAGTGAAGAACTCAGAGATAAGATTCTGTTTGCCCTGGGCAGCTCTCTGCAACCTTGTGGACCAGCAGCAATACATCCCAGGCTTGTGTTGTCCCTTGCTGCCCGTCTGATGGTAGTAAGTCCATTTCATGTAACTTGTTGTGTATGAGTGTATTCTGTCAAACTGGATTCGGACAGTTGATAACCAGTGTACAGAGAGCACCTGCTTCACAAAACTGGCACAGCAAGCAGGATTCAATTTGACAGAACAATGGCTCATTGGTGAAGTAGAAGGGGCAATACCCTATCTTATACCTAGCCCACGGCAGAGACATCAGACCAGCTAGATGTTTTATGAGGAAGAAGCAGTGATAAGAGAGACACAGGCCACATATATACCCCGAGAATGTGGGTGAGGTGGCTGCATGGATTGTGGCAGAGGAAAGAAGCATGGAAACAGGGGAGCTTAGTGCACATATGTGATTGCTCCTTCCTGGGTACTTAGATGCATCTGAAGGCATCTGAGAGGGAATTAAAAAGAGGTCCTCTGATGGTCCTTGAGACATCTGAGAGGGAACCAGCATGCACAATGCAGGCTTTCACAGAGAAGGAGACTCAAGATCCAAAGGACACACATAGACATAAGCAGTAAGCTCTCAAGCAACCTGGTTGGTGTGTTTGTTGGATAAAGGGACACTGTGGACCCAAATGGTGCAGTTGGGGTTGCAGCCAAAGTCTCTAGGTGCCTACCGAAGGCCACTGGCCTAATACTCTTGTTAAGAGAAAACAGAAAAAGAAGAAAATTCAGACTTTTCTGGGGTTCTTGGACCCTGGAGCCCACATGACAGTATTTCCTTATTCTTTTAGGTGAAAAATTAAACTGGCGACATTTGGAGGTTTTCGGAGAAACATAGTGACCCCCAAGATGCTTATCTGGTTGTGGGCAGGGCCCGTTGGGCCACTTCAGGTGCCAGTAACTATGGTTCCTACCACTCAGTGCATCACAGGCATTGGCATTTTGGCTGCTTGGGGCACAGAAAGCCACCTCCACCTGAAGGGGTATGTTCCCCCAACACAGCTAAGAATTTGAGCCATAACAGTGGGGCATATCCACTTCTGCCTGCCACCTAAGCTCCCCAAGTTCCAACGGCTTATTCAACAAAAGTAGTACTATTATACATACTGAGTGGAGAATAGGACAGTACTTGTTAATCGAGTTAACCTGCAAAAGCCACAACCATGCACAAAAGTCAACGCAACCTTACACACAAAACGTACTTCTACAAGGACATCTGTCCAGCAACTGGATTATATGTTATATATGTTATAAACCACCCTCTCACAATGCAACAGCCCAGTTTGGCTGGTCACAAAAGGCTCCCCAGGGCATGGAGACTAACCATGGACTATCACAGGCTAAATGCCAAGGCCACTTAAGCTGAGCACCAAAGAAGAATCCCTGATATAGCCAAACAAAAGTGTTGCCCCTTGTGGCATCCTCTAATAAAAACGAGACCCAGCAGCTGGTAGGTCTCTTTAAGTACTGGAGACCACATATACCCAACCTGAGTGTCCTTTTGCTCTCCTTAGTCAAGGTGACCAGCAAACCCATCAATTTTAAATGAAGTCCTTTGCAACAACAGGCCTTGGAAGCCCTTCAGCAAGTTGTGGTCCAGGCACTGCTTTTAGAACCCTTAATCCCTGTTAGTTCAACACAATTACAGATGTCCAAAACCTCCATGCATGCTGACTGGAGTCTCTGGAAAGAAAAAACCACCACCGGGATGTACCAGCCTCTCACATTTTGGATACAAAAGTTGCTTGAAGCAGCCCCCAGATAGACCCCTTTTAAACAGCAACTCCTTGCTTGCTACTAGGCACCAGTCTCTGGACACTGAGCATCTTATGGCCAGAGCACCACACATGACACTACAACATGAAATGCCCATTCTTACTTGGGTTCATGCAAACTCCACCAATCAAATTAGACAGGCTCAACAGAGCTCAATTATGAAATGAAACTGGCACATTTAACATCATGTCCACCCAGGCCCCACGGGACCAGTAGGTTCCACGAACAAAGGGCTAGCTAACGAAAAGTGACCAAGTAACCTGTTGAGGATGTTTTGGCTCCTCCTATGGATTAAAAAATATGCCTACCAATGGTCTGGCATGGTTTACTAACAGTTCTGCCAAACTAAAAGCAGATGGGTTTCATTGGGCTGCCACCACCATCTGGCCAATAGATAGCCAACTTTTGACAGAGACTGGACATGGACATTCTATCCAATAGGCCAAATTACTTGCAGTGGCAATGGCCATGCCAGCCACCTTTCTCACCATATCTTGCTGTATTTTCACAGACTCATGGGCCATTGCCAATAGCCTAGCCATGTTGTCAGAAGAAAAACAACTGAGTGACTGGACTGATTAAGGAATCCCGTGTGGGACAAGACTTATGGCAAGAGCTTGCAACATAAAAGCTGTCAGAATCAAAATGGGGTCATTTATGTTAAAAAACAAAATCCTGAAAAATGAAGCCAGGTAAGGTCACACAGGATGGGCTCTCTTACACCAATACCTGAAAACAAAACTATCCTGAAACAACCTGTAAAAGCCACAACCATGCACAAAGGTCAACACAACCTTACACAAAAAAATACTTCTACAAGGGTATCTGCCCAGCAACAGGATTATCCAACCTTACACTGACACCATCCTTGTTATTGATCCTTGTAGTCAAAAATAATTATCTGAAAACATTATGTAATCCTTCTCATTTTTTCTTTAAAAACCTTTGTCTCTGTTTACCTTCCTGAATATACATAGTCTTCTATGGCACATGTATTCCCATTGCAATGTCTATTCCTGAATAAATATCATTTTCTTTTAGAGTCTCCCTCTCTGTCATTTAGATTGGCATACTGGTATCTCAGAAGCAAGACTAAGATGGCTAAAGAAAAGGCTCCATCGATCGTCCCACCTGCGGGATCACCACATTTAACAATTATATGAAAAAAGCACCTTCATAAGACTGAAAAATCAAGTAGGCACTCACAGTACCTGGCTTCAACATCGTATCACTGAAAGAGGCACTGAAAAGGTGAAGAAAGATATTCTTCAATCACTGATGCCACCCCTCCCCTATTCCCTGGCAGCAGCCCTGTGTCATGGACAGAACCTCTGTGCACTTAGGACAGGGAGAGCTCAGTGATTGAGAGACTTTGCATGGAATTCAGTGCTGCCCAGTCACTGGCAAAGCAAGTAAAACTGGGTTGAACTCAGCTGATGTCCGCCTACAGAGGGAGCATTCAGATGAGCCCTAGCCAGACAGGAATCACCCATCCCAGCAGTCAGAACCCAGTGGTTCTGTCAAGGCTCAACACTGTAGGCTAAAGTGCTCTGAGGCCCTAAATAAACTAGAAAGCCAGTCTAGGCAACAAGGACTGCAACTCTTAGGTGAATCATAGTGTTGAGCCAGGCTTAGAGCAAGCAGACTTCAGGGAAAGATGACCTACTGAGACATTAGCTGGGAAGGCTTAAGGGAGTGTTTGTGCCACCCCTGCTCCAACCCCAGGCAGCACAGTTCGTGGCTCCAAAAGAAACCCTTTCCTTCCACATGAGGAGAGGAGAGGGAGGAGTAAAGAGGACTTTGTCTTGCATCTTGGATACCAGCTCATCCAAAGTAGGACAGGGTACCAGTCAGAGTCATGAGGCCCCCATTCTAGGCCCTATCTCTCAGATGACATTTCTAAAGACACACCCTGGGCCAGAAGAGAACCTGTTGCCTTGAAGGGAAGTACCCCACCCAAGCAGGACCCATAACCTGCTGACTAAAGAGCCCTTGGGCGCTGAATAACCAGGAGCAATACCCAGGTGGTACACCATGGGCCTTGGGTGAAACTCTGAGACTTGCTGGCTTCAGATGAGAACCACTATCGTGCCTACAGTGAGAGACACCCTCTGCCTAAGAGAAGTAAAAGGGATTTTGTCTTGTACCTTAGGTACCAATTGGAGACAGGGGAGTAGAGCACCAAGTGGGCTCTTGGGGTCTCTGATTCCAGGCCTTGGCTCTTGGCTGGCATTTCTGGATCTGACCTGGTGCACAGAGGAGCCCACTGCCCTAAAAGGTGAATCCCAGACCTGGCAACATTCACCACAAGCTGACTAAAGAGTCCTTGGGCCTTAGGCCAGGTGCGGTGGCTCACGCCTATAATCCCAGCACTTTGGGAGGCCAAGGGGGTGGATCATGAGGTTGGGAGTTCAAGACCAGCCTGGCCAACATGGTGAAATCCCGTGTCTACTAGAAATACAAAAATTAGCCAGGCATGGTGGCAGGTGCCTGCAATTCCAGCTATCCGGGAGGCTGAGGCAGAGAATTGCTTGAACCTGGGAGACAGAGGTTGCAGTGAGTCGAAATCATACCACTGCACTCCAGCCTGGGCGACAGTGAGTGAGACTCCGTCTCCAAAAAAAAAAAAAAAAAAATTATATAAATAGAAACAAGAAAAGTTAAAAGTAAAGAGACAAAGTTAAAGGGTATAGTTTTATTACTTTTCTTTTGCCTGTTTGTTTAGTGTAAGCAGTATTATGTTATCAGCTTAAAATAATGAGTTATAATGTAGTATTTGCAAGCCTCACGGTAACCTCAAATTTAAAAAAAAATATGTATAATGAATATGCAACAAGGAAAAAGCAGAAAATTAAATCATACCACCAGGGAAAATCACCTGCACTAGAAAAAGACATGAAGAAAGGAAAGAAGAAAGAGAAGAACAGAAAACAACCAGAAAACAAATAAAAAAATGGCCAGAGTAAGACCTTCTTTATCAATAATATTGAATGTAAATGGACTAAACTTTCCAATCAAAAGACAGAGAGTGGCTGAATGGATTTAAAAACAGAAGACCCAATGATCTGTTGCCTATGAGAAACACACTTAACCTATAAAGGCACGTACAGACTGAAGATAAAGGGATAGAAAAATATATTCCATGACAATGGAAACCAAAAAGAAACAGGAGTAGCTTTACTTACGCCAGACAAAATAGATTTCAAGACAAAACCTATAAAGAGACACAAAGTAGGTCATTATGTAATGATAAAGGGGTCAATTCAGCAAGAGGATATGACAATTAGAAATATATACACAACCAACACTGGAGCAGCCAGATATATAGAGAAATATCAGAGCTATAGAGAATGATAGACCCTAATACAACAGCTGCAGACTTTAACACCCCATTTTCAGCATTAGACTGATCTTCCAGACAGAAAATCAACAAAGAAATATCTGATTTAATCTTCACTATAGAACAAATGGGCCTAATAGATATTTACAGAAATATTTTGTACAACGGCGAGAGAATACACATTCTTCTCCTCAGCACATTGCTCACTCTCAAGGACAGATTATATGTTAGGTCATAAAACAAGTCTCAAACAGTTTTAAAAATTGAAATAATAGCAGGCATCTTCTCTGATCACAATGGAATAAAACTAGAAATCAATAACAAGAGGAATTTTGGAAACTATAAACTACATAGAAATTAAACAATACGCTCCCAAATCAAGAAATTAAGAAGGAAACTGAAAACATTCTTGAAACAAATGATAATAGAAACACAATGCACCAAAACCCATAGGATGCAGCAAAAACACTACCAAGAAGGAAGTTTATAGCTATAAGTGCCCACATCAAAACAGAAGAAAAACTTCAAATACACAACCTAATACAGAAGTAGAAAAGCAAGAGCAAACCAAACCTAAAGTTAGAATAAATAATAAAGATCAGAGATGAAATAAATGAGATTGAAATGAAGAAAACAAAACAAAAGACCAACAAAAGTGGTTTCTTTGAAAAGATAAACAAAATTGACAAATCATTAGCCAGACCAAGAAAAAAAAAAGAGAGAGAAGACCCAAATAAATAAAATCAGAGATAAGAAGAGAGATATCACAACTGATATTGCAGAAATTCAAAGGATCATTAGAGGCTACTATGAGCAACTATATGGCAATAAATTGGAAAATCTAGAAGAAACAGAAAAATTCCTAGACACATAAATCTAACAATATTGAACCGTGAAGAAATCCAAAACCTGAACAGATTCAATAACAAGTAACAAATTTGAACTTGTAATAAAAAGTCTCTCAGCAAAGAAAAGCCTGGGACCCAGTGGCTTTACTGCTAAACTCTACCAAACATTTAAAGAAGAACTAATACCAATTCTACTCAAACTACTCTGAAAAACAGAGGAGGAGGGAATATGTCCAAAGTCATTCTACTAGTCCAGTATTACCCTGATACCAAAACCAGAGACAGATAAAAAGATGAAAACTACAGGCCAATATCACTGATGAATATTGATACAAAAATCCTCAACAAAATACTCCCAAACCAAATTCAACAACATGCCAAAAAGATCACTCATCATGACCAAGTAGGATGTATCTCAGGGACGCAAACATATGCAAATCAATAAATGTGTTACATCATATCAACAGAATGAAGGACAAAAACCATATGATCCATCTCTGAGCAGCCATTGAAGGGGAAGAAACTGCGGCGGGGTGTGTGTATGTGTGTGTGTGTATGTGTGTGCATGCACTAGTGTGTGGACAAGGAGGTGGGGGCAGCTGAGTTAGAGTCCCAACTCTTGGACTCTATTTGCTATTCTCTTCTTTCTCCCCCACACCTATCTGGTGGTAGTGGGCATTTATATTTGCGTTCCTTTTCATTCATTTCTAAATCTCTTAAAAGTTGTGGGTTGCGGGTATCGGGAAAGGCAGGAAAGGGAAAAGAAGGAGAGTAGTAGCTGAAGAGGAAGAGGAGGACATGGAGATGAAGAAGATTAGCCTGGAGTTAGGGAACAGAGCCCCAGAGGAGGTGACAGAGTTAGTCTTTGATAACTGCCTGTGTGTCAATGGGGAAATTGAAGGTCTGAAAGATACTTTTAAAGAACTAGAATTTCTGAGTATGGCTAATGTGGAACTAAGTTCACTGGCCCAGCTTCCCAGCTTAAATAAACTTCGAAAATGGGAGCTTAGTGACAACATAATTTCTGGAGGCTTGGAAGTCCTGGCAGAGAAATGTCCAAATCTTACCTACCTCAATCTGAGTGGAAACAAAATAAAAGATCTCAGTACAGTAGTAGCTCTGCAAAATCTTAAGAACTGGAAAAGTCTTGACCTGTTTAACTGTGAGATCACAAACCTGGAAGATTATAAAGTATTTTTGAACTGCTGCAGCAAATCAAAGCTGGTCCACTGGAAGGATATGAGGAAGAGGAGGAGGAAGAGGAAGAGAAGGATGAAGATGAAGATGAAGCAGGTTCAGAGTTGGGAGAGGGAGGAGAGGAAGTGAGCCTCTAATACTTAATGAAAGAAGAAATTCAGGATGCAGAAGATGATGATGACTATGTTGAAGAAGGGGAAGAAGAGGAAGAAAAAGGTCTTTGAGGGGAGAAGAGGAAATGAGATGCTGAAGATGATGGAAAGGAAGAAGATGACTAGATCATTCTAAGACCAGATTCTCTAATGTTTCTGCGTGTGCAATAGAGTGATCATACCTTTGTTTCTTCATGTACAATAGCTATCCCTACTGAAGATAATGTGTAAATTTTTAGAGGAAAAGTGTGGTTTTACTGTTTTTGCCTTATCATTCCAAATAAGAACTAGTCTGTTAATGATCATATTGTATGTAGAGAAGAATTTTCATTGACTCCCATTGTGGAATTCCCTAGCAATTTATTTAGACTTAATTTTCTAAATTCAAGCTTACTGTATTAGTCATTTTTAGCCCATAATTAAAACATGATCACTTAAAAAAATATGATCATTTCAATTGATGCTAAAAAAGCATTTGATGAAATTCAATATCCCTTTCATGATAAAAGCACTAAAATAACCGGGTATAGAAGGAACATATGTCAACACAATAAAAGTCATATATGACAGACCCATAGCTAGTATCATACTGAATGGGGAAAAACTGAAATCCTATCCTCAAAGATTGGGAACAGGACAAAGATGTCCACTTTCCCCACTGTTATTTGACATCGTACTAGAAGTCCTCGCTAGAGCAATCAGACAAGATAAAGAAGGGAAGGGCATCCAAATTGGAAAGGAAGAAGTCAAATTTTCCTTGTTTACAGATGATATTATCTTATATTTGTTAAAACTTAAAGACTTCACCAATAAACTATTAGAACTGATAAACAAATTCAGTAAAGTTGCAGGATACAGAATCAATATACAAATATCAGTAGCATTCCTATATGCCAACAGCAAAATATCTGAAAAAGAAATCAAGAAAGTAATCCCATTTACAATAGCTACAAATAAAATTAAATACCTAGGAATTAACTTAACCAAAGCAGTGAAGTATCTCTACAATGAAAACTACAAAATATTGATGAAAGAAATTGAAGAAGACTCAAAAAAGGAAACATATTCTATGTTCATGGATTGGAAGAATCAATATTGTTAAAATGTCCATTCTACTCAAAGCAATCTATATAGTTACTGCAATCCATATCAAAATACCAAAGATATTCCTTACAAAAATAGAAAAAAAAAATCCTAAAATTTATACGGAACCACAAAAGACCTAGAATTGCCAAAGCTATCCTAAATAAAAAGAACCAAACTTCAGGAATCACATTAGCTGACTACAAATTATACTATAGAGCTATAGTAACCAAAACAGCATGGTAATGGCATAAAAACAGATACATAGACCAGTAGAACAGACTAGAGAACCCCAAATAAATCCATACATCTATAGTAAACTCATTTTTTACAAAGGTGGCAAAACACATACATTGGGGAGAGGACAGTCTCTTCAATAAATAGTGCTGGGAAAACTGGATATCCATATGCAGAAAAATCAAACTAGACACCTATTTCTAGCCACATACAAAAATCAAATCAAAATGGGTTAAAGACTTAAATGTAAAACCTTAAACTATGAAACTACTACAAGAAAACATCAGGGAAACTCTCTAAGACACTGGAATAATTTATGCAAGTAAAATCCATTGAGTAATACCCAACAACCACAGGCAACCAAAGCAAAAATGGACAAATAGAATCTCATCAAGTTAAAAAGCTTCTGCACAACAAAGGAAACAATCAACCAAGTGAAGAGACAAACCACAGAATGGAAATAAATTTTTTCCAAACTACCCATCTTATAAAGGATTAAGTAACCAGAATACATAAGAAGCTCAAACAACTCTATAGGAAAAAAAAAACCTAATAACTTGATTTTAAAATGGTCAAAAGATCTGAATAGACATTTCTCAAAAGGAGAAATACAATTTTCAAACAGGCATATGAAAAAATGCTCAACATCATGGATCATCAGAGAAATACAAATCAAAACTACAATCTAGCTAGGTCTATTAATCCTGTTTATCCTTTCAAAAAACCAGTGTTTGGTTTCATTGAGCCTTTGTATGGGTTTTGGGGTCTCAGTTTCCTTCAGTTCTGCTCAATTTTAGTTATTTATTTTCTTCTCTAGCTTTGGGGTCAGTTTGTTCTTGTTTTTCTAGTTTCTCTAGGTGTGATATGAGATCGTTAATTTGAGATCTTTCTAACTTCTTGATGCAGGCATTTAGCACTATAAACTTTATTCTTTACAGTGCTTTTGCTGCATCACAGAGATTTTGGTATGTTATGTCTGTTTTTGTTTATTTCCAAGAATTTTTTTATTTCTTCCTTCATTTTGTTGTTTACCCAAAAGTTTTGATTTTTTTGCATTTATTGAGACTTGATTTATGGCCGAGCATCTGGCTAATCTTGGAGTATGTTCTGTGTGCAGATGAGAAGAATGTGTATTCTGCGGTTGGTGGGTGTTCTGTAGATGTCTATTAAGCCCAATTTGTACAGTGTTGAATGTAAGTCCAGAATTCGTTAGTTTTATCCCTCGATGATCTAATGCTGTCAGTGTGGTGTTGAAATCCCCCCACTATTTTTGTGTGGTTGTGTGGTTATTATCTAAGTCTCTTTGTAGGTCATAAAACAGGAAGTACTTGTTTTATGAATCTGGGTGCTTCCATTTGTGTACATATATATTTAGAGTCAACAGTCTTCTTACTGAATTGAGCCCTTTATCATTATGTAGTGTCTGTTTTTTTTTTTTTTTTTGTTGTTGTTTTGTTTTTTGTTTTGTCTCTTTTAACTGTTGTTGGTTTAAAGTCTGTTTTATCTGATATAAGAATAGTGACCCTTACTCTTTTTGGTTTTCCATTTTTATGACAGATCTTTCTCCAACCCTTTACTTTAAGCCTATGGATGTCATTACATGTAAGATGGATCTCTTGAACATAGCAGACAGATGGGTCTTGTTTTGTTTTGTTTTTTTCTTTTAATTCAACTTGCCACTGTGCCTTTTAAGTGGGGGTGTTAAGACTGTTTACATTCCAGATTAATATTTATATAGGAGGTTTTGATCCTATTGTGAAGTTGTTAGCTGGTTGACTTGTAGTTTCTATTCTGTGTTTCCTTTATAGGGTCTGTGGGATAGATACTTAAGTGTGATTTTGTGGTAACAGGTATTGTTCTTTTGTTTCCACATTTAGAACTTCCTTAAAGATTTCTTGTAAGGTTGGTCTAATGGTAACAAATTCCCTTAGCAATTGCCTATCTGAAAAAAGATTTTAATTTACCTTCATGTATGAAGCTCAATTTGGAGGACATGAAATTGTTGGTTGGAATGTCTTTTCTTCGAGAATGCTGAAAATAGACCCCCAATCTCTTCTGGCTTGAAAGGTTTCTACTGAGAAGTCTACTGTTAGCCTGATGGGGGTTTCTTTGTAAATGATCTGACCTTTTCCTCTAGCTGCATTTAATATTTTTTCTTTAGTGCTGGCCGTAAACAATCTGGTGACTATATGCCATATTGATATTCATTTTGTGTAGAATCTAGCAGGTGTTCTCTGGATTTCTTGTATCTGGGTGTCTACCTCTCTAGCAAGATTACAGAGATTTTATTCTATTATTCCCTCAAATTTGTTTCCCAGATTGATTCCTTTTTCTCCTACTCTCTCAAGAATGCCAATAATTTGTATGTTTAGTGGCTTTACATAATGCCCCATTTCTTAAAGACTTTGTTCATTTTTAAAAATTATCTTTTCTTTATTTTTGTCTGACTAGGTTAGTTTGAAAAAACATTCTTCAAGCTCTGAAATTCTTTCTTCTGCTTTGTTCAGTCTATTAACAAAGCTTTAAATTGTATTTTGAAATTCCTTAAGTGAGTTTTTCAGTTCCAGTAGTTCTAATTGATTTCTTTTTGAGATGTTTATCTCTTTCTTCATTTCCTGGACTGATTTAGAAGTTTCTTCATGTTGATTTTCAACTTTGTCTTGGATCTCTTTGAGCTTCCTTACAATTGATGCCTTAAATTCATTATCTGTGATTTCTGAGTTTCCATTTTGGTTCAGGAGCCAGAGAGATCCTTTGATGTTGTTCAGCATTTCGATTTTCATGATGCCAGAATGCTTTTTCCTTCTCATCTGGAGAGGGTAAGGTCTTCTGGCTTTGCACCTATAGCCCTATAGCCATACATACTTCTGTCAGCAGGTTTCACTGTGGGCTCCATGGCGTGGACTACAGACCAGTAGATGGCACTTGCGGGTAAGTGCCAGCTGCTACACAAGCAGGTGGGTAAGTATCCTGTCTATGTTTACTGTGAAGTGTTCTGTTTTTGCAGGTGAAGGCCAGGACAGTGGAGTGCCCAGTTCCCTGGGGTTCCTGTTCTACAGACGTAGGGTGACAAATGTGGGCAGAGCTGAAGCCCCCTGGCTTGCCCACAAATACCCTAATGGTGAGCACAGGCACTAGCCCTGGCAAGGGTGACTAGGATAGGCTCCTGTAAACACACTTAGCTCTCTGCGGGGATGGGGGGTAAATGGCTTCACCAGCTCCACATCCTAGATAGGCAGGAACTTGGGCTGTTTCCCTGTCACTCCCCTGTTGCAGGACTTGTGACTCCTAGCTCAGGGGTACCTTGTAGTCTATCTGCAGTCCACAATGTGGTTGAAAGCCGTGGGAAATGTCTGTTTTGTGACTCCATGGGAGTGGTTTCACAGCATAATCTTGTTACTCAACCCAATACAGATAGCCTTATGGCTTGTCTGTTCTCAGATGTGGCAGTATGACTGCTTCTTGTATGGGGGGACTCCACCTTTGGGCCCACGTGAGTAGAATTTGGTTGCAGCGGTATTGGCTAATTGAGTCAGCCCAATCTCAGGCCCCAGGGAAAGCGGTTGGAGTGAGGTAGGTATTTCCACAGTTCCAGGCCGCTAGCCAGAGGGAATATCCCAGGCCAGTGGGGACTGGGTTTTCAGAAGGGCTCTGGGCCACAGCTGAAATGTTCAGGTAGTGGCAGGGAAGCTAGGCTGTGGGCCCTTCACTGGGGAGGGCAGCATTTCTCAGCTGAAGCAATGAAGACACATGGCTCTGGGGTGCGCAACATGCTCCTACTTCCTCCCATCCAACCGATGCTGGACTTCACTTTTGGGGGCACACAAGGGTGCCACACCTTGTTTACTACCTCTGGGAGTTTTGCCTCAGAGGAACTCAGAGCCGTGACTGTCCACAGTGTTCAGGTGGGGGTGTGGCTACTGTGCTGGAGCCCAAGCCATGAGCCTTGCCTGGAGAAGGGAGGCAGGGGTAGGGGATCGTGTGATCTGCAGTCTGGGTGCTTCTTGGAGGAACACAGAGCCACACTACCCACAGTGTTCAGGCAGGGGTGCAATTGCTGTACTAGAAGCCCAAACCAATGAGCCTTAGTGAGGAGCAGTGGGGCAGTCTGGCCACTCCTCAGCACCGGGACAATGGCCTCTATTGGGGTTACAGCAGCTTGCACCAGGCTGCTCAGGGATCTAAGGCCTGTGGAGCTTCATGTGGGCTTGAGTAGTACCTCTCTAAAGACTCCAGGCAGCTCTCTGTTAGTCCAGAGGCCGGGGCCAGGGGCATGTGGGTTCTCGTGTGCCCAGGATTACAAAGGTCCGTGGTGTAAGTGTGGATCCCCCAAAAACTCTCACCTGTTCACCCTTTCCCCACGTTAGGGAGCCTCCCCTGGCTCCACACCAGTCCCGGTAGGAACTGCGTGGCTTTGCTCATCTCTGTTCTCCATGGGGCCTGCTGCCTCCTTTGTAAATCCTGATGTGATGTCTTAGACAATCCACTTGAAGAGCTAGTATTTACAGACCACTTTGTTTCCTCTCTGTGAGAGCAGTGCACACTAGCTGCTTCTAGTCAGTCCTCTTCAACTAGAAACAAGGCCATCTTAAGAAAGGACCTTGCATCCTTCCTGAGAGGACCTTGCATCCTTCCTGATTTCTACAAAATCAGAGTGCTGTTTGGTCTGCACACCTGATTTAATATTCTGTTTGCTCTGCACATCTGAGTTACAATTTCTGCAAGTACTCTGATCTTGGTTTCATTTTGATTTGGTTGTGTGTATCTGTAAATAAGTTGGCTCTTTTTCTCTTGCTTGCTTTTCAATGTCTTCTGAGAACAAAAATATTGTAAATGGTGGCCAGGCAATGGCCAGTTAAAATCCACTAAGGTGGCTAATCACCTTCTAAAATACTGGTCTAAACTCCTGACATTCCCTGACAGGATTTACAGGATTTATTTGGTCTGGAGAGATTAATAGCAAATAGAATGGGACTCCCCAGTATTCAAGCATGCCAAGTATTCTCGTTGGCTACATGGCTTTTCCTCATGAACATTTTTCAGTCAATGGTCATCTTAAGAATCATTCAGCATCCTCAGACTTGTTTTTCCCAGTACCAAATTAAGAAACTACAACTATAGAATTTTAAAATGCTGGTATATAGAGGCTCCCAACTTCTTTATCTGTTTTTTTTTTTTTCTTCTTCTTCCTCTCTGCTTACTCTGAATCTATTGACTTTTCCACTGGAATTAGGATATTCTACTGTTACTAATCTCAAAAGCCAAGTAGAAGTTTTCCTCAAGGCATTTCAGTCAAGAAAAACAAAAAGAGGGCTGTCAAACTATAACAGCTCTGTGGCAACCAATAACCTAGCCTTGTACACCTAAGAGTCATCCTTTCAGAAATGTAAAATTAGGTTTGCCTTGCTAGCAGTTGCTTAGGGTGATATAATACCTAATTAAAAGACTGATAATCTAAAAAGAAAAGGACTAGATAAATGTTTGTAAAAAGTTAGGCTTTCAGATTAAACAAGTCAAAATCTTGAGTTCAGAGCAATAACATAAGTTATCTCTGCCTGGCATAAAATTTTGCTTTGTTTTCATGCATAAGCCAGAAAAAGCCAAGGGAGTCGGAGACTGTAAGTACCTTTTTCTAAAACATTTCCCCACTTAGGTTGACTAATTGAGCCAATGAGACTGGCAAACAAAAAAATTAATTATTGCTAAAATTGAAGGCCACTTGTAGATTTTGGTCTTGTGATACGATTTAGCTAGTCCTAGCTAAAATGCAAATATTTGAATGTTTAACCCCTAAACTCATTTGAAACACAAAAAGGGAAGATGCTTTTAAAAAATCTGCCGCAGAAATTGCTTTACCCAAAATTTGGTACCCAGCCTTCATAAAATTACCTATCAGGGCAAATATAACATAGCCACATGAACAGGTCCCATTTTGTCAGACATGTCATTTGAACCCAACTCTCCTTCCATAAACCAGTGCATTGATTTTGAATTCTTGCTATCTGCCTGTAGGTTGGACTAGATCCTGTATTCTCTTAATTTTCTCCAATATTTGGCTATAACTCTCCAAAACCTGCTCTGTTCCTAAAGTCCTTAAACTGAAGCTGGACAACTTAACTTTCAAGGGACAAGTCTCATACCTGATGTACAAGCTGCACAGACAGGTCATGGAACCTGCTGATTCCACACCCAGTGACCTTCAAGCTGCAAACGAGGACAAGAGGTTGATGGCTTTATGTAGTGAACAACTTTTTCCAAGATGATGAGACAAGATTCCCCATCATAATGAGACTCTTGCCCCTCTTACTTTTTCCTTTCTTATGTGTATCTTTTTCTTTACAGAATAGTGTAATTGAAATTTCACAATCAGTAGTTTCTGTTGATAACTTGATAGAATCTGACTCCAGAGCTCCCTTAAGTCATGAAATTAGGAAATATCTGTGCTACTGCTAATACTACATGTTGTATACGGATAAATTCCTCTGGGGAAGTTGAGGCCTGTATACATACAATTTTTTAATAAAATAGGTCACATAATTACAACAGGTCTCACCTAAGTCCCATGTCATTTGATTTATTCAATTGTCTGCCCTTAAGGTGAGGCTCAAAGCTCAAAACTATTATGCAAACTGGAATTACCATATTACTATTAACTTTATTTTCCATTTTCCTTTTACAATTTTGTACTTCTTCCTTGTCAGATTTCTGCTGAAGTACTATTCCTAACAGAACAATGCTGGACCAGCACTTTGAGAGGATGGCCAAAAGACTACAGAATAGATAAAATTGAATTTAACAATGGACTCCAGGAAGGCTTATCTCGAGAGTAACTCCCTCCAGACCTCCCTTTGTTGTTCAAATATGGCTAAAATGGTTTTGACATTGACCCCTAGTTGCCAATCACTCCCTCCAATGTGGGACCAGATCAGTAACCCAGGACAGGTCCATCCTGGTTAAAGGATGATCAGCAATGATTTCAGAGAGAGATCTTGATCCAAAGGGGGAAATGTGAAAGTTGTCAGAATAAAAATGGAGTCACATGATTTTTTAAAACCCTGAATAATGAAGCCAGGGAAGGCCATGAAGGGAAGGAGGGTTCTCATGCATGAATATCTGAATAAAAAATTCTCACAAAAGACTGCAAAAACCATAATCTTGCATAAAGGCCATCATAATCTTACACACACAAAAAATGTCTGCAAGGACATCTGCCCAGCAACTGCTTGTCCAAACTTGGACTGATACCGCCCGTGTTATTGATCCTTGTAGCTAAGGATAATTATCTCAAAACAATGATATAATCCTCCTCATTTTTTCCTTTAAAAACCTTTGTATTCCTTTACATTCCTGATTACACACAGTTTACTATGGTACACGTATTCCCATTGCAGTGTCTATTCCAGAACATTCTCTTTCAGAGAATCTCCCTCTCTCTTCATTATGTAGAATGACAGCTAGCTAAAAAGGTGAAATATGTGTCACTCATGTGAATGCTCAGACTACCATAGCTGCCCTTATGAGAAAGTTGTCATCATTTTGAGTATCCCATGAGACTTTAAACTGAGCAAGTAACATCCTTCACAGCCCAAGCAACACAATAATGAATGCATTCTCATAGAATATGGTGGGCTTTCCATGAACCCTGTCCTTTGCAAGCCAAGGGAGCCGCTGAATGATACTAAAGAACAGCCAACTCACACAGCAACTGAAGAAAGAACATCAAGACAGCCTACTGGTGGGGTAGTACTCTCATCTGACTAGGGCAGTGTGGACACTAAACGCTGCTTTCCAGCACAAGGAAAACATGCCACTGCAGTGCATGCTGGGAAACACTGAGCTGGGTGGGGCTGGAGGCCTCCCTCTCATCCTTTAAGACTGCTCTCTTAGAGGCTTTCCATAACCATTCTAATGGCAGCAACATCCCGGGCATTCTCTACCCTATTACTTGAATTTTACTTTCTTTGTAGGATTTACCTGCACTTGAAGTTATTGTACTGACTTCTTTACATGTTAACACGTTGTTATGTCTGCAGTCCTCAATCCTGCCCCCAATCCAGCCCTCTCAACACATACTAGCATATGAGTTCACTAGAGGCAGTCACTCAATTTTGTTCATTGCTGGGTCCCCAGTGCCTGCTCTGTTGGAGGGTGAAGTGAGGATTAAGCTGAAATCTAAAGAGATATAGTAATTAAGCAGGTAAAAGGAGAAGAGGGGGGCATCCCAGTAAAAGTGAACAACATGTATAAAGATCCTGCATCAAGAGATTGCAACAAACCTGTAGGAGACAGAGAAGGCACCTGGCCTCAACCTGAAAAAACAAGGGGCAGACAAAGAAGAAGGTGGCCAACCTGTGCTTGACCATGAGGGTTATATCAAGTGATGTTGTCTATATCTTTAAAAATGCTTTACTAATTTTGAAGCAGTGGTAATATGATCAAATTTGCTTTTGAGATGATCACCTTTGCTGGGGTACAGAGAATACGAAGATACTTGTAAATCTGGTGGGAAGCTATATTTGTGGCCCAAGTCAGGAGGGAAGTAAATTGGGCTAAGGGAGTAATTATGGAGACGGAAAGAAGTGAGTATGTTTTTTAAATGTTTAGAAATAAAAAATCAAATAGTAGTCGCAGATGGAGTGAATCGGAAAGATAAAAGGGTGAAAAGTACCACCAAGAATGATTCCTAAGTAACCAAACGCATACAAGATTCTGTAACGATTCTGCTATAGTGGAAAGCTTTCAGGTATGATATAAAATATAGGTCCCATCTGGCCAATACAAATGCCAATCTTGGACAGAAGATTGCAGAAGGTAGCAACCAACCTGGGCCAGAACATGGAGGTCACATGAAGCAATGCTGTCTGTATCTTAAAAAAAAAAAAAAAAAGCTTAAGTAATCAAACTCAAACTCAGACCATGGGAGCAGGGGTTCCCAGCAGTAACAACAAGAAAGAACAGAAGTCCTGCAAGGCAACGAGCTGAGGAAAATGAAGAAATCCTCTTTTTCTTCCTCTCTCTCCTCCAGACACACAGGTCTGGTAGATTCCAATCTAACCTCTTAATGCTGCTTCTTGAGGGATGAAAGTGAGGGGCACGGCTGAAGGTGAAACCCTGACCTGAAGGGTTGTTGGATATAATGAAGAGTGATTAATTATGGTTTTGGGGGGGCCTATATCTCTCTATCCTCGGCTCATCCCTAGGCCATGCTCTGCTTCAGACTTTGAGCTGACAAGGCTGGGGTTTGGCCTGTAGCCTTTCCCTGATATTTACCGGCAAACAGCATAGAAGATACTTACGGGGGAATTCAAGCTCAGAAACCAAGACAGTGAGACATCTGAGCAGCATGACTGACGAGAAACACGACAAAGTGATTTACAGACTGCAGTATAGCAGTGGTATTAGAACAAACAGATGAAGAGTTTAAAATTAACAAAAGAAACATTAAAAAAGACATACAAGAAATCTATGGATTAGCATAAAGAAGATACAGTGACTCTAAACGATGAATCTGATAAAATACCCTCAAAATACGTAAAGTAAAAATGTATAGAACTTCAGGGAGAAATAAACAATTTTACCAAAATAGTGAATAATTTTAACATACCCTTCTCAATTACTGATAGGCCGGTCAGCAAAACCAAGAAAGATACAGAAGATCTGAACAAAACAATGAACAAATTTAACCTACTTCATCAGAGACTAGATCAATGCTTCTCAAACTTTGATACAGATAGGAAATCACTTGATGACCCTGTTAAAATACAGATTCCGGTTCAGTAGGACTGAGGCGGGGCCTGAGATTCTGCACTTCTACAAAGCTCCTAGGTGATACTGATGCTTCTGGTCCATAGATCACACTTTCAGCAAGGTACAAGCCCATAAAACAAACCTCGACAATTTCAATGAATATGTACCATATAGACACCTTCTATGACCACAGTGAATTTCTGTTAAAAATTAATAACAAAAAAATAAAAATTTCATTTTAGAAAATCTGAAACAAATTAATTCATGGATTAGAAATGGTATCATATATAGTTCGTTATAATGAAAGCACTGCAATGTTAAGTTAAAACTTACTGGATTGTTGTGGATGCCATAAAACTGGTATTTCAATGGAAATATATAGCTTTAAATATTTTATTTGTGAACTAATACTCAACTTATAAAAGTAAAAGGAACAACAGAAAAAATCCAAGAAAGTAGAAGAAAATGGGTAATAAAATTACGGTGGAAATTCAACAACAACAAAACACAATAAAAGAATTTTCAAAGCAAAGTTGGTTTCTTTTAAAAAAGAAATCAAAGTAGTTAAACTTCTAGCAAGATAACCAAATAATAAGAGCAAAGGTACATATAGATAATATTGTGAATGAAAAAGACACAACCACAAATACAGCAGAAATGAATATGATGGCAAGACAACTACTTCAAAATAGACTAAAAGACATTGTAAAAGTGATAAAAGATATTAGAGAACAATATAAATCAGATTTAGCAAACGTCATGGATGATGTAACAGAACTCAGGAAAGAAATAGATATAAAACAAAAAATAAATTCAAAATTGAAGACTAAACTGGAAGTAGTTACCACAGAAAAAAAACACAACAGATAATTTCTTAAGCGAATAGGAGGTAAAGGGAGAAAAAAATTTTTAAACAAACTAAATGAAGCGATAAAAGTAATCAAGAGAAAGTAACAAATATTAAAGATCAGAAAAAAGGTTCAATATAGAGTTAGCAGGAATTCCTGAAAAAGAAAACCAAAGGAAGGTGGCCAAATACCAAAAACGATAATTCAAAAAATTTCCTGAATTAAAAAAATATTTGATAACACATATTGAAAGAATGTACCATATTACTGAACACATCAACCTAGCACAGCCAACACCAAGACAAAGGTTTTAAAGAAAAAGAAAAAAATTTTTTGGGCATCTAGGCAAAAAAACCAAGTGACTTCTAATGGGGAAAAAAATAGATTACCATTATTACTAGGTTTTTCATGAGCCTTGCTGTATGCCAGAAAAAAAAAAAAAATGCAACAATAAAATTTATGATACTCAAGGAAGAAAATGTAAGCTAAAAATTTTATATCTATTCAAACTGACCATTAAATACAAAGACCAGAGTAAAACTTTGATTGACATTCAAAAATTCAGGGGACTGTTGTTTCTATAAGCACTTTCTGAAGAAAGTACTAGGGAATAAATTTCAGATAATCAAAATGGCTGGAGAAATATTTGCATAAGCTCTAATGGTGAACATTAAACATATATAGTTACTTGTGGACTTACAAGATGCAGCAAGATTTAAAAGGGAGATGATATAACAGGTAATATCTACGTGCTGTGCGTAGAACATCAAGGTGCCCTGCATTTGCATATTAAAAAGGTAGGGTGGGAGGGCCATTTTTTTCCTAGGGTACGTGAATGACATGCCTGGTCAAACCAATCCCCTCAGCCCTATGCAAATCAGAAACCAACTCCTCCAGCCTCCTCATATAAGCAGCCACTTTTCCACTGCACAGGGGGTTTTCTCTTTGTTCAAATCCCTCCTCCCTCTGTCTCTGTATGGGGGAGCTGTTTCCTTCTTCCTTCTTTCTTGCCTATTAAACTTTTCTCTCCGTAAAACCACTCCACACGTGTCTGTGTGGTTTTATGCAAACCGGCTCGAAATGAAGAACCGGGATGTTCCTCCAGTCACTGGAGCCGTATCAGTAGTACCAAAAATATACAAGGGAAAAATAGTATACAAGGGAAACATTTAAAACTTTATGAAATGATTTTAACAGAGGCCTAAAGAAATATAAAAATATACCATGTCCATGCACAGGAAGATTTAGTAACATAGAGATATTGATCTCTCCAAATTGTATTTATAGATTAAGTGCAAATCCAGTGAAAAGCCCAGCAGGGGTTTTCATAGAATTTGGTAAATTAATTATCAATTTTACACAAAAGAGTATGGCACCAAGAATAGTGAGGATATTTCTGAAAAAGAATAGGGTGAGAGACTTATCCTACCTGATGTCAAGACTAATCTGAAACTTTAAGTAAGTTAGTGTAATACTAGTGCAGGAATAAACAGACCAATCAGTGGAATTAAGAATCCAGAACTCTCTTATGCTTTCATAACAGTGAAAGAGGTGGCATGTCAGATCATCAGCGAAGGAAGAGTTATTTGATAAACAGTTATGGAAAAGTGGTTACCAAACAAAAATTCAGTGTCATAACCCTATCTCACTTAATATAAAAAAAATCAATCCCGGATGGATTTGGAATTTGTCTTCTTAAAACCTTTAAACTTCTTACTAAAACTTATAGGTGACTACCCTTCTGATCCTGGGGTAGGAATGATCTCTTTAAAATATTTTATAAAATTATCTGCTTTAAAAATGATAAACTTTTGTTCATCAACTGACATATAAAAGAAAGTGAGTTACGAATTGGGATAAGATATTAGCAGTATAGAAATGAACAACAAATCAGTATCAGGAATATACGAATACTCTTACCAACAAAAAATGTGTAAATTGCATGAGTAAGCTTTTCATAAAAGAGAAAACAGATGTGGGCAAAACACTCATAAGATTCAATCTCAAGACTATCATGAAATACCATTTTATAGCCATTTAATTGGCAAAAATAAAAAAAAAATGTGCCAATACCAACTTGGTAAGAATATGTGAATCTATAGGGTGGGAGTATAACTGGTACTACTCCCTTGAAAAATAATTTGACCTTATCCTATAAGTTGAACATATTCTATATCTGATCCAATGCTTAAGCATTATAAGCAAGAAAAACAATTGTAGATGTGTACTGGACACACGTATAAAAACATTCATATTAACATGTACCCAAGAGCAAAAACCTTGATACAACCTGCAAATCCATCAAAGGAGATGCACAAATAAAATATTTAATAGTTACACAATGAAATACTACACAGCAGTAAAAGTGAACGGACTACAGCGACACTAAACAATATGGGCAAATATTAGCAATTTAGTATTATATAAACATAATTACTGAATTATTACACACAGCTTGATATTCTTTCTATGCATTAAAACCAAACAAAATAAAGGCATTTTTAGCATTACATAAGAAATGAGAATACACATGCACACAATTTAAAGTGATAATTATCTTGGTGGAAGGAGCGGGGGTGAGGGCATGATAGGATGAGATATGATAGAAGTTATTGTTAGAGTCCTAGTTTTCAAGTGGGGTAGTAAGCTCATTGGTGCTCGTGACATTATTAAAACAAACAAATAACAGGGGATGCGTGCATCCATGAGGAGAAACGTGGCATCAACAACAGGTATAAATTCTAACTCTCACATCAGCTGTGAATGAGGCAAAGATCTACAGCACATTTACTTGATGACACAGTCTGTCAAACAAAGACATGTCAGTAGCCACGGTGGGCTGTCACAACTCTAGTCTCACCTCGATGAGTCAGGTTAAAAAGGATATTGACACTTCTCTTCCTTAAGTAATTTTCAGCTATGAGTGTGAAGTTATACGTTTCTTGTGAGTCTTGAGTTATTTGCCAATTACACCAGTTTTTGTGTGTACAAAGTTTCTTTTCCCCAGAAAATCTTAAAAAACAAAACAAAATAATACATTACAAGGTTTTTATTTTCGTCAAAGCAGATGTATCCCTTATCCCTCAGGGCATACTCAGTGACTGTCAAACTATGTTCCCCATAATGGCATTGATCCATCACCAACAAATACCAATAATGAAAATATTGTTTCTACAAATTTGATATATGTGCTGAAACGTCTTAACATGAATCACTGGCTTCCCATGGGTGGTGAGAACATCCCTTAATTTACTTGGAATATTCCTAAAAAGTCAGAAATTGGGTAGACCCAGATTATCAGATATGACTATTTTTACGTTAAGGTATACATTAACTGTCTTTCTTACCATGCTATGCTAAATGTTCCTTTTTAAAAAACCTCAAGTAGAAAGTATTAGACACTTGTCATCACTTAAAGGTTTCCTCTTGACCTTGGCAGGTGGTTCTGAAATACTTGTTCAAATTTCCTGCAACATCTAAATGTAGATTTTGCCATGTGGTCACAAGCACCTCAAACAAGGAAGAACTTTTCAATAATGTAACCAGAGCCAACTTACGATTCAAATAAAGTGTAGCTTTGGGAAGGTTGTTTAGACCACCCCAAGGCAGTGTCCGTCCCAGGATCCCAAGTACAGTGCAAAGTCTTGAAGTCCTGGGTTTCACAAGAAAAGTCCTTGGGCTCCTCAAGTACTTCTGTCCATACAAAGGAAAACATACCTAGTTAAATCTTTTTATTGGAAGATAAGCCAAATGGAAAGCTCTGTTTAGAGTCTGAAGCCACAGAGTTACTCTGAACAATGAAGGGGTGACTGAGGTGGAAGGCTACCTATCATCAACAGCCTCTAAAAGTCACTTTTCAGGGGTCACCTCATCTTGGCCCCTTCCCCTTCCTGCCCTTGTGATTTTCTGAGATGTCAAGGGCATGGATGGTCCATGTCATGCAAGTGGTTGATGCTGTATCCATCTGACAAGGGTTGTATCCCCAGTGCCTGCCAGTGTTTCATTTTGGTTGCTGTGGCTCACAGAATGCTTTGGGGATGCGAGAGAATCAGTCAGATTTGTGAACCTGCTAAATTCAACAGGCGGGAGCTGCGTGTTTGGGGAATGGCGAAGCACCTCCGAATCCCCAGAGTTACTGCTGCCTCTTGTGGCCATGCTAAGGGGACACAGATGAACCAGGCATCCAGGAGACTGGAGACTTCCTTTGGCAAGGGAGGCAGGGAGGGAGATGTTCCCTACTGTGCAGGGGAAGGAGATGCTCAAAACAAAATAAAGGAGGTCACTAGTTGTGCACACACAGATCTATATAAAAATCAAAATGTTCCCACTCCACTAATATATCCAATGGAACCAATTTACTGCACAGTTAAGAACAGGAATGGCCTCCATTTGCTGATCTCCTACTGCACACAGTTATTACTGTGGCCAGGCGCTACCCACATTCATTAATCCTCACAATCACCATCACTGTCCTCATTTTACAAAGGAGGAAACTGGCTCAGAGAGGCTAGGAAACTTGGCCAAGATGACACACCCAGCCAGGGAAAGAAAATTAAAACCCAGATCTCCTGGGCTAAAACCCTGGCTGACTCCTTGGTTGTCCAATCTATAGCCCCTACCCTCCCTCTGTGAGCCCAAAGTAATTCCAGCATGGGTGGGCAAAAAAAGGTATTTTCCCAGTGGTCCAGGTCATGACCTGAACTGTCTCTATCTAATACTATTGATCTCTAGGAATACAACTCTCAGGAAGGACAAGAAAACAACAGGAAATCCTGGAAACATTACTAAAGGTCAACTTCAGAGCCTTTCCTAGAAAACTTGGGAAACAAAAGAAAATCAAGATCGTGGGTGGAAGTGTTTGTCTTCTAGTAAAGGAGATTTAATCTATTCCCCAGGAAATGAGAAGAAAGGGCCACAGAGAATTTGCATACTTACTTGAGACAAAGAGAACGATGCCTTCTATGCCTTTACTGACATTTCCTTGACTCGCCTCACAATAGATATTTGTCCCTCTATTCCTAATGAAAGGCACACTATTCAAGTTGAATGCAGTTACATGTGGATCAAGTTGTTCTCCATGAATCTGTTTCCCTTCCAAATAACAGGATACATTATTTTGAATGTTCCTAGAAACATAACAAATGGTAACATTGGAGCCTTCTTCCACCAGCTTATCTTTAGGGAAAACGAACAATATACCCCTTCCAAGAGAATCTTGTACTGCAAGAAAAAAAAAAATAGCCAAGTTAGAATCGCACTCAAAATCCAAGCCTCTTAAAACAAGTTATCCATTTGTCTTCAGCAGATAACTTTAGCTTTTTCTACCTTCTGGAGAAAATAGCAACCTAAATTTCTCTGCCAAACCTCTACCCTTTGGTGAATGCAAGATAATCCTTTCCACCATTGTTCCTATTGTTACACTGATACCACTGCTGTTGCTCTTACTGCCACAGACAGCACATTACTATTATCACCTGAAGATTGCGTGATTGCTATTGCTGGGTTATTGTAACTGCTTTCTATCAAGTCCCAGCCCTGCCCGAGGCCATGTTAAGTGTGTACGTACAGAATCTCATGTCGTTCTTAGTACCTTATAACAAGGGGTCAGGTAGGACTTAGCCAAAGTTTGCTCAGTTAGAAAGTGGCAAAGCCACATTCAGAATGGCAAGGTCTATACAGCTCCCAAATCCCTCATAATCTCTTCATTATACTGGAGATCATATCTCTTCCTACCTTCTCAGAAATGCCAGTCCCTCAAGTGTGAGGGGTCTTTTAAAAGTTCATTTTTTTAAAGCTTTTTAAAAATCCAACCTTCAAGCGATTCTCGTGCCTCAGCCTCCAGAGTAGCTGGGACTACAGGCATGTGCCACCACACCCGGTTGATTTTGTGTATTTTTAGTAGAACTAGGGCTTCGTCATGTTGTGTAGGCTGGTCTCGAACTCCTGAGCTCAGGCAATCCGCCTGCCTCGGCCTCCCAAAGTACTAGGATTACAGATGTGAGCCATGGCACCCAACCACTTACTATCTTTTTAATATCTTTCCCTGCGGATGTGTACTCCTTTCCATAGTAGGATATAATGGTTAAGCACATGACCTCTGGAGTTAGACTGTCTGGGTTGGAATTCCAGCTCCAACACTTAGTGGCATGGTGACCTTGCATGGCTTCTTTAACTTCTTAGTGCCTCAGTTTCCTTTTCTGTGAAGCGAGGACAAGAAGTCCTTTTATAGGACTGATATGAGAACTAAATATGTATAGTACTTTAAAAAGTGACTAGGTCATAGATTTAATTCAATTATTATTATCTCATTATTATTATTAGTTTAATTGGAGCAAAAGAAACTGACAAAACCCACTCTAAATTTTAATTACAACAAAATTAAATTATCAGTATTAAAGAATATTTAAAATATATTTATCCATAATCTCATCTTCACCACTTTCATTTATCCATATTCCGCCTCCCCGCCCTTCAAGTCCCGACTAGATTGGTGGGGATTACAATTTGAGCCCACCATCTGTTGTTTTTTGGTGTGTGTGTGAGAGACAGAATCTCGCTCTGTGGCCCAGGCTGGAGTGCAGTGGTGAGACCTAGGCTCGCTGCAACCTCTGCCTCATGGGTTCAAGCAACTCTCCTGCCTCAGTCTCCAGAATAGCTGGGACTACAGGCGCCCATCACCATGCCCAGCTAATTTTTGTATTTTTAGTAGAGACAGGATTTCACCATGTTTCCCAGGCTGGTCTTGAACTCCTGACCTCAAGTGATCCACCCGCCTTGGTCTCCTAAAGTGCTGGGATTACAGGCGTGAGCCACCATGCCCGGCCCTGTTTTTGCAAATAAAGTTCTATCAACAAAGCCCTCTCATTGGTTTACACACTATGGCTGCTTTCACACTGCAGCAGCAGAGTTGAATAGTCAAAACGGAGACTGTATGCTCTGAAAAGCTTACAGTATCTCTTACCTGTCCCTTCATAGAAAAAGGTTCCCAAACTCTACTCTAGATGCATACACATTTTGTGTTGCTCAAATAAATACATATTTACAATTTATGTCTTGTTTTGTTCACTTAACATTTATAATACACACACTTTACATGTTTTGAAAACAAATACAAAATTGCCTGAATCTGCACAACTATCTCAATGAGTAAGCTCAGAAGTAAGACTTCAGACTATATCTTCCAGTGCCAAGTTTCACACCTGTGTTTTTTAGTTCCCATAGGAGCCAAAAGAAAATAATGTCAGTGTCTACCCAGGGTTCCTCAAAGGAGATTTCCACTATTTGACTATTGCTCATTAAAAAATATATTAACCCTTTTCACTGTTGTAACCATCTCACTTCTTACCACTGACTTCCTCCCAGGAACTCCAGTTGCTCCAGAAATTTGGCTCAGGGAAACTGGCATCATCCATCACACTCTTCATTCTTACAAAGTGTGTGGCACATTCCAAAGGGAGTTCTGATTCCCAGCTCCAATGCAGAACCTGGTTCCACTTCACAGTGGTGCTGTAATTCCCCTAAAAGCAAAGAGGAGAAAATTGGAAACACATAGCCATCTTGTCCTATAAAATAGCTTGACTTGACTTATCCCAAAGCACAAACCTAAGACCCCAATGCAGGTCTACAACATGTACCAGTGAAGTCCATTTCTGCTAGTCAATTCCCCATGTTCTGATGCCTCACATGGGAGCCAGCTATGACCTCCTGCCTTTTGAAAACTCAGCTTCCAATCCCTATGGTCTTCCAATTCCAGGGGACTCACGTGGAACAATTGGGAGAGAAGACAGAGGCTACTCAGGTCTTGGGGGAACAGATCAGAGACAGAAGGTGTTCACTATGCCAGTCCCAGAGAATCTGCTAAGAAAGTTCTTGAAAAGTAGAGAATTAACACAGTCATCCTTTTTGAAAAAAATTGATTGTTTTAAAAAATATTTGTCTTTGGTAAGGTTTAGATTAGGATGGTCAAATCTCAGTCAAGAAAGCAGTCTTTCATGGCACAGCAGTTCCATTTTCTCTCGGAAGTTGACAGATGGCTCTCTGAGTCTCCCTTGGTTTTCTGTCTCTTGTCCTTTCAGATATGGTGGCCACATGGACCACACTCCATCTCTTGGGCTCCATCTGTCAGACTCTTAGGTCCTGAAGATGTCAATGACACAAAATGTCTTACACTGTTCTCTAGGAAGTTTGTCTAAGTTGAACTGTAATTTGGGCTTTTGACACAGCCTTTAGCCTTCATCTTTCTGAGATGCTGGTGTTTCCATTCTCTAATTCCACAGGCTTCAATGGTTCCTTTACACCTTGCCCTGTCATGCAAGGCCTTCTATAATCTGGCTCCAACCCAGCAGTCCCTTGCAGGAATCATCTCTCCAAACACAGCGCTTCCTCCACCCTTCTGGATATGCCTTATGATTTCAGACCTGTCTTTGCTCAGGCAGTGTCTTTGGTTTGGTGTCTTCCACTCCCTGCTGTATGCGGATCTGCCCTGTTCTTCAAGCCCAGGTTATGCCCCTTCTCCTTCGTGAAGCCTTTCTTGCTCTTTCATCTGCATTCCTCTTGTCTCCACCCCTTCTGAGGCCCTCCTATATACTGTGGCTAGCTGTTGGTATATCAGCTGTGACTTCAGCATGGTCCTGAGGGAGCAGGAACCACGCTGTCTTCTTCACGTGCCCCATAGCTCCAGGTCTCCTCAGTGTGCCTCCTCCAAGACCCCTGTTTCCTGCCCCACAGCTGCAAGGTGGAGACGACACACACTTGACACTTCCTGGGGGAACCTGAGCTCGAGTCTGCATCCATGTTTCTACAGGAGAAAAATAAGTCCTCAGTGAAGGGGATGGGACAAGTCACATGTCACACACTGCTTGGAGTTAGCAACTCGGAGGCCTTCTTCTATTTATGTCTGCCCCCTGTTCAGGTCACAAACTTGAACCAGTAACCCTGACAGAATTAAACCCAGCCCTGGGCTGAGAACATCCCACCCAGGGGGCATTTAATTGTGGGTTTTCTTTTTCACTCTCTGCAGACGGTGGTTTTTTAAATGTTTATATTTGATTTCCCATTTATTGCACTACTTTATTCCTAGATCACAAAATATGTTCCTTTAACAAGTTGTGAGGTCCTGACCCATGAAACTCTCACTATTTAACATGAGCAATGTCAAGTACATTTTGCTTAAATACTTTTAAAATTCAAGAGCAAATATCCCAGGACTTTGGGAGGCCAAGGCAGGCAGATCATGAGGTCAGGAGTTTGAGACCGGTCTGACCAACATGGTAAAACCCCATCTCTACTAAAAATACAAAAATTAGCCAGGTGTGGTAGTGCGCACCTAGAATCCCAGCAACTCAGGATGCTGAGGCAGGAGAATCTCTTGAACCTGGGAGGCGGAGATTGCAGTGAGCTGGCATTGCGCCACTGCACTCCAGCCTAGGCAACAGAGTGAGACTCCATCTCAAAAAAAAGAGCAAATATTTCCTCTCTTCCCCCCGACCCCTGCTAGAAGGAAGTACATCAACCTCACTCTAATGCCAACAAGTCACAGACTGAATTTTACCTTCCTTCTCTCCCTCAAACGCAGCTGCTTCTCACCCACACCTCTGCTTGGCTGGACCCCACAGCTCACTTCTCTCACCTGCATCTCTGCTTTGGCTGGACCCCACAGCCGCTTCTCTTACCTACATCTCTGCTTTGGCTGAACCCACAGCTCGCTTCCTAGTGGCCATACATCCCTTTCCCCAGTTCCCCACCACACTCTGCTGTGCGGCTATTCAAATCAGAGCTTGCCACTTCCTTTGTTCTTATTGCCCTTGGGATAAAAAAACAAAACCTGAGCATGCACCTCATGGTCCTGTGCATCAAGGCCTGCGCCCCCATCCCCATGTGCTCAGGGATCCAGCACCACAGCCGGCTTTCAGGCCTGGAAATTTCCTAGCCCCTTCTCTCAGGGCCTCTGCTCATGCCTGTTGGGTCTGCTCAGAGCACTCTTTTCTATTCTACTTGCGAAATTAACTTCAATCCTCTTGGGATATTTGGTCTCAAACAGCCCTTTTTCCAAATTATGGGAGAAGGTGAGGCGTAACCCCAACCTCATAGCATTTCATCAGTGATCTGCACACACAGCCCATGTGTAGAATACCCTATTTGTGTGTTCACTTCCTCATTCTTTCCAGCGGGCTCAGCGCTGACATTCCCACACTGCGCACAATGCCTGATCTGGGCGCACAGTCTAAAACTCTGGACTGAATGATTTAATCATTTCATTAACAGGCAATGAGTTGTATTTCCCCCAAACACTATTTATGTGTGGAACCTGTTTAACCTCAATTTCTGCTTTGTGGTCTTTACAGCCCTGTTCATAGAGGAGATAAAACTTTTCCCCAATTCAGTGATTTTTTTTTCCTTTAAATATGATGAATTGTCTTTGGGTCATTTCATTCATTGAAGTGGTAAGTTTAATTTGACCCTTGCAGACATCAGCAAGTCACAAGAAATTGACACACACATTTACGCAAAAGTCTAACAGAGGTCACTGATTTGTTACTGAGATGTTTGACTCCCACACCTGGCTTCCTTCCAAGCTTGAGCTCTTACTCTACTTTGTCTTCCTATGCCATTGACAAAATCATAAAGCAAAGGGAAGGGGGGGACCATGACCCAGGAGGGCAGGACCATGCAGTTCAGGGTTCCAAATGGCCAGTGCCATCCAGGAGACAGCTCAGTGCGTCTGGTCCAGCTGCAAGTAACTAAGTCAAGGCGCTCTTCCTTTGGCTTGTTTGGGAACAGAGGTGTCCGAGACATTGAGTCCAGAAGCTTCACCGTATCCCCCAGCACGAATGAGAGCACCCCATCAGACTTGCGCTACAGGGAACTTCCCCGTACAAGGGAGATTTTGGTCTAAACAGAAGCAGCATCCTCCTCCTTAACTGGAGGAGGATCTTACATTTCTCCTCAACTTCAGGTATGAGTGATTCAGACAGCGTTTCTCAAGGCATCCTCTATTCCATAGGACATGAGCCCACCGATGGCCTGGGGCTGCATGTGACTGTCATCCCATTCTGGGCACAGGGGTGAAGGATGATTCCCACCCTGCCTCTGTCACCTGGAGCAACACAACAAACCTCTCTGTGTTGTGGTTTCTCCACTGTTGTAGTCAGGCTGGGTTGAGTATTATGAGGACGACACAATAGACAAGGCAAAACTCTACCCTGAAGGGTCTTGAGCCCTAGAAGGTTACAGAAATAGTCTATACTAGCTGCTTTCCCTTGAAAAGAGGACTTTTACGGGAATCAAATATGAAAACAGATATGAACAATCGCTTTTTAGGGAAATAAAGAAAAGATCCACTTGGTCTATGGCTAATATTACTTTTTCTAACAAAACAATAGATATGAGTTACCTTTTGGAAAAATAAAGAATGGGATCCATGTAGTCTACAGTTAATGTTATTTCTGCTAATGGTGCTAAGTGCTAGTCTTCCACAATTCCTCCAGCACATCCACCTCAATTTTTTTGTGTGTGGATAATCCTTAGTCTCAATATGACCTTTGCTTCTATGTTTTACTCATCCCAAATTACCGAGTGTACCCATTAAAAATACAAAAATCAGACTCACTAATATAAGGTGGGATAGTGGAAAGATGTGTTGATAGAAGGGAGTAAACAGCTACATACAAGCATCGCTATTGTTGAAAATCATCATACCAAGTCTCATTGTGTGAAACTGTCCTTTGAGAGGTAGAATTATAGACTTGATATGAATCCTAAATGGACAGAGTCAAAATTCTATTAAACTTGCTCAGATCTCAAATTTCAATAATGAATATGGAAAGAAACTGAAAATGTTAAAATTAGTGACTTGCATGCTTTATCAAAGGAACTATCCATGCTGTGTCTGTGTACCCAAAGCCTCCACTGCCTGGGTGAAGACTGGAGCCTGGTTGAGCTGACAGAGGGCCCAAGTATAGTCTTAGGCTTCTCTTACCTGCAGGAAAATTCTCAGTTCCTTTCATTGAGAAAACATTCCACTGTCCTTAAATATCCCATGAAAATGACTGAACATTATGTGCATATAGATTACTATAGTTCCCAGATGAGAAACGGAAATCATTAACCACTAATGTGTCCCAGTGCCCTAGATGGGGACACCTCAGGCAAAACTGACAAACTGACCTAATAATCATTTGAACTAAGTGAAAAATCCACCCCAAAGAATTCAAAGACAAAAAGAGTGTGAAATTCAGTATTTTCTTAATTTAATTTGTTGTGGAAAAAGCCACATGTGAGGCAACAAAGGACACAGGAAATTACTCAACAACATGGCTCCTTGTTGGATGGAACATTAAGTGCTAGTACTTACTCTTCCTTGCATTTCAGCTGGGTACAGGCCAAGAAACTGTCAGGACGCTACATTCAAAAGAAAAATGTTGCCAAATGATTACATCTTATTTAGGAAAATCTCTGGGGGGACAGAGAAGAAAGAGGTAGGAGGAATGAAATGGTTAATCTTCGTGGCTCTCTGGAATCCAGTATTCATGAGGGCACACTCAACAGTCTTAGAAGACAGACCAAAACTGAGAAAACCTATTTTCTTAGTGCATCTCATCCTACCTACCTATCCTTAACTGAAAACACAAAAATGTAATTGTTTAGACAAACTGTTTTGAGCTGCTAATGTTTCCAAAACGAGAATTTTCAGATGTTATAAAAGAAAGCCATGGTGTCTTCTTTTAAAGGTGACTTTTAAAATACTGAGCCAAAAAAAATTACTTACCACCCAGACAACATTGGATGTTTCAATCCTACTGATCTGGATCTGAAATACCATTTTCAATTCCTGATGATAAGGAAGGTTGTGGACAGTCCATTGTAAATGCAAACTCTGATGTATAGAATTGGTGGAAACTTTAAGTGACACAGGAGTCAATGGTAAACGTTCAGCCAAGACTGAAAAGATCAAAATGAAGTATGAAATAATATTTAATAGGAGCATGATTGAAGAGTCAGAAATAATTAAACCTTAATATCATCATTATTTAGCTCTGGAAAATATTGCTCATATGTGCATCCTGGAATCAGACACTTTGGAAATGTGGAAGAGAATTTGGAAATCACTTAGCAGACACAGAAATTAAGATCTAGATGAATGAAGTGACTTGCTCAATAATATACAGCAAGTTCATACATTGATAAACAGGTAAACGAAACAGAAGAATCCTTTACTGGACAATCTAACTGGTTTGGAAATTTATAACAAGTCTGAAAAAAAGAAAGAGGACTTTTTGATGGAAATGTTGTATTTCTGAAAATCAGAAATGAAAGTTTCCTTTTTGAAAGTCAATATTTTATAGTTTGGTAAAAGACTACAATGTGGGAGCATGTCTTATCTGTAGACATGGTCATTTATGTCTCAATGTATTTAACTTAAAAGATAAAGATTAGCAAGAATTAACTGAACTCTTTCGATGAGACCAGCAAGATACCAGACATTTGATGTGAAACAAAATAATTGTGACAAGGTTCCTAGCTCAAAGAAGGAAGTTAGTTGGAGAGACATGATGAACTCATATGAAATAGTCCAAGAGATTGGAATTTTAGACCAGTTAGTGGTATGACACAGTCTGTAAAAGAATAGGAATTCAAACATGAAACAGGTTTGCTGAAGCTGGTGGCCTTGGGAAGCAGCAGACTATCTCTTAGGCTGACTGCATAAACCACCAATGGTGCCACTGCAAATGGTTGCACACAGAGGTTTAAGCAGATATATCTGCCACTAGAGACAGAATGTGTCCTGACTGAGTTAAGTTACTGCTAATTCTTAGAGAAGAACAAATCATGACTTTCCACTTAAGAGGAGAAAAACACCATATAGATTGGAAAATAATTGTGTATTGCTGATTCAACTATTTCAACTGTGAGGGTATCAGAAGTAAACTGGGAGTGGTACAAAGGTATTGAACAGATAAAGCCTGTATCGATAAAATCAGCTGCTATCTGATGACCCATGGCATAACAGATATCATCTTTTAAGCATTCAGTTTTCTAGTTTCAGGGGGATTTCCCCTCCTCATTTGAACCTCTCTAACATTAAGTTTAAATGGTAAGAGACTATCTCATTTTGACAACAAAAAATGGAAACAATCTTCAATACTGAAAAAAATGTCCCCAAACTGCCATTCTGCACATGCTATTTTTCTCATAGGGAAGTAAAAATAACAATGAAATTGAGCACATGTTATTGACCAGGCACAGTGCTAGGGCCTTTACTTACGCTGTCTCATGCAATGCCTACTACAAAACTGTTAAACAGCAATTTTTCAGATAAGGAAACTCAAGCTCAATTAGGGTAAATAACATATACAAAGCTATGTGAAGTTAAATAGGAATCTCTCTAATACCAACACCTGTGTCCCCTTTTACTGTCCTCCAACTGTTAAGACAGGAGCATCGGCCCAATCAAAGTTTGCATGGAATGGAATGTCTGAGAAGTATTTGGCATGGCGCCAACAACAAAGTCCTGCCATGGTCAGGACACAGGTGACAGGATGGGGCTCTGTATGGAGCCAGATAAACTGAGGAGTATCCCTGGTGGATACAAGACAAACATGATGTTTTTCATGTGATTGGTCCACACAGTAGAAAGCTTCTGATTCAAATGGGGCATAACCTCAGAATTTGGAGGAACACCTCAGACAACTCATTCTATGAAAGTGAGATGAACAAGAATGCCCATGAAAGGCAAGGGAGCCACAATGGTTACCTTCCCAGGAAGTTACCTTGTGATATTTTGTAAATGTGATGCTGGGAAGGGCTAGGGTGATAACTATAACTCAGTGTGAATTCCACGACCGTGAGTTTGGCAGTGGGTCCTTAGATCTGAATCCAGAGTATGTGCAACAACAACAACAACAAAAGTAGCCAATAAAATAAACAATTCTGTGCATTGAATAACAATATCAAAAAAGTGAAAAGACAACCTATGGAATGTGAGAAAATATTTGCAAATCATATATCTGATAAGGTTCCAGTATCCATACTATATAAAGAACTCTTACAAACCAGCAACAAAAAGACAAAGAACTCACTTTAAAAATAGGCAAAAGAGTCTGGGCAACATGGAAAAACCCTGTCTCTACCAAAAAAAATACAAAAATTAGCTGAGTGTCATGGCACATGTAGTCTCAGCTACTCAAGAAGCTGACATAAGATGGCTTGAGCCGGGGAGACAGAGGTTGCAGTGAACTGTGATCACACCACTACACTCCACCTGGGCAAGAGAGTGAGACCCTGTCACAACAAAATAAAATAAAATAAAATAAAATAAGTCAAAAGACTTGAATTAACATTTATCCAAGGAAGATATACAAATGGCTAACAAGCACACGAAAAGATGTTCAATATCATTAGTCACTAAGGAAATTCAAGTCAAAATCACAAAGAGGTACCATTTCATATCCATGAAAATGGCTATAATAATTTTTAAAATGGAAATAACAAGTGTTGGTGAGGATGTGGAGAAATTACAGCCCCTGTACAGCCCCTGTAGGAATGTAAAATGGCTCCACTTTGTTGAAAACATTTTGACAATTCTTCAAAAAGTTAACTCCAGCCTGAGTGACAGAGTGAGACCCTGTCTCCAAGACAAACAAGTTAAAATAGAATCACCATATAACCCAGCAATTCCATTTGTAGGTAGATATCCCAAATAATTGAAAGCAGGAATTAAAACAAATAATTGTCCACAAATTTGCATCAGCATTATCCACAACAGCCAAGAGGTGGAAACAACTGAGACTTTCATCAGTGGATGACCAGATGAACAAACTGTGGTATATACATACGAAGGACTATTACTCAGCCATAAGAAATTGAATACGGATACATGCTACAATTGGATTAACCTCACAAACATCATGCTAAGTGAAAGAAGCCAGATACAAACAGTTTTATACTGTGATTCCATTTGTATGAAATTGCCAGAATAGTAAGTACCATAGAGACAGAAAGTAGACTGGTAGCTGCCAGGGGCTGAGAGAGAGGGGAATCAAGACTAACTGCTTAAGCAGTGGTTTCCTTTGGGTGTGATGAAAATGTTTTGCAACTGAATCAGGTGATGGTTGCATAACATTGCGAATGTACTAATATTGCTAATTGACTCACCAAATGAGTATCATGAATCAATGTCACTAATTACTCATGATAAAAATGCTTGCGTAACACAGAAATTGAGTTCCCATAATCCTACTCTTTTATTCTCTTGCCAAATTTAAATCATATATATTTTCATTGGATTTTCCCATACACTTTTAAAACATGTATTGGAATGTGTACCCCATTTTATGATTTTAAAGGACATGGTTTTTTTTTAAACCCATAAAGGAAAGTAAAATAAAATGTTAACAATCATTATAACAGCAGTTATTTCTGGATGATGAGGTTGAGTGATTTTAATTTTCTTCTTTATACTTTTTGGTATTTTGTAAACGTTCTTCAGAAACATGTATTAGTTTGAGAATCAAATAATAAGTTATATTTTAAAAGAAATACTTTGTTAAGCTATCCGATTCACTCCACTATAATCACACCTCAGAATTCCTCCTTAGATTTCCTCAGCCCTTGTTTGGAGCAATGATTGCAACATGCTGTAAGAGTCTGTTTCTGTGTCTGTCTCCCTGCAGACTGTGAGTGAAACAAGGTTGGGACTCAGCCTTACTCAGCTTAGAGAAACCAAGACTAAGAACATACCAGTTATGGGAAAGACATTCAGTGATTGGTTGCTGAATGAATGAGTCAACTACCAGTCTAAATTTTACTTCTGGAAGCTCTAGACAAAAGAAGAACTCTTTATATTAACATACGCTATCAGTGAGTGCTGAATGACTCAGGTGCTCGAGTGACGTCAGTCAAAAACAATCTGGTTAAAAGCAACCTAGGACTTCCTTGGGAAACAGTGGAAAATGCCAAGGTTAAGTCAGAGAGATCAAAGAATCATGAAGATTATTAAACCCAATCCCATTATTTTTCAGATGAAGAAATTGAGGTTAAAAAATGGGAAGTGACTTTGCCACAGCCGCACAATCAGACCAGAACCTAGGGCTCCTGGGTCTCTGTCCAGCTCTCTTTTTATAATGCTGGAGTGTGGCCAAGAAGGCCAGGTTTGGGAATCAGACCAGGACTTAACCACATACTCTCCTCCCACTTTCCCCATCCTGTTTCTCTGACCATCCATAACACTACTCAAGGAAATAAACCATTGTCCATTCATAAGAAGGTTTATCATGCAGCAATTAAAAATAATGTTGTCTCTAGAAGAACATTTAATATCAAAGAAAAAAACTCATCATATGTTGTAGTAATTGTTTTAAGTAATAAAAAAATCCTGAGTATATATATACTATCATTTAACTTTTATTTAAAAACACACTATGTATTTATCTCCCTATCTCTGTCTGTATGTACATATACACAACAGACAGAGGAATATATTGCTGCAGTCATAATCTCTGGCTGATGGAAACATGTACCGAGGGTTAACTGAAGAAAGTCTTGGCTCTGCCTTGTTGATTGGAGAAATTAAGCCAGGTTACTTGGAATAAATCCTCAGCAGAAATTGAGACAAGAAATCCGAACAGTACAGGTCAGAGCAATGACAGGATTAATTACCAAAGAAAGCATGCTTGACAGAGAAAGCTGGAAGCAGAAGTGAAGATTGGTTGATAGAAAAACAGGGAAATGTATATCTGATCTAAATAAAAGAAGCTGAAAGCATGAGCAGCAGAGCTTACTCTGAGAGCAGAGTGGCTTGTACATAAAAGGCACATAGTAAATAGTGCTGGATCAGAAAATGAAACTTTACTAGAGAAATGAGCTGGGCTGAAAGCTTAGCGTTAGATGCCTGGGATTTCCTGGAGACCCCGTGTAACCGAGTAACCCATTTTTCAAAAAAAAAAGAGAATGAGTTACTATTGTTTTATTATTTTCTCTTTTCCCCATTTCCCTCTGTTCCCCACTTCCTACTTAGCCCTTTGGAAATGCAATTATAACCTTTTATCTCCCTTTCACCAGACACTCCCTACAGGGCAGGTTCATCTATTAATAATGATAGGTTTAGAAGCTCCAGAGAGGAACTCTCACCCACCAGGAGACTGCCTTGAGAGATAACAGTTGATTTACAACCCAAAGTATGCCCACTGTGAAACTCTCTCCCACCTGGAGAATTTTCAGCCACCTTACAGTCTATTTCTGCCCATAAGGATGCCAACTCAGAAATAATACCACACATCTACAGCCATCTGATCTTTGACAAACTTGCCAAAAACAAGAAATAGGGAAAAGATTCCCTATTTAATACATGGTGCTGGGAAAATTGGCTAGCCATAAGTAGAAAGCTGAAACTGGATCCTTTCCTTACTCCTTATACGAAAATTAATTCAAGATGGATTAGAGACTTAAATGTTAGACCTAATACCATAAAAACCCTAGAAGAAAACCTAGGTAATACCATTCAGGACATAGGCATGGGCAAGGACTTCATGTCTAAAACACCAAAAGCAA
>NW_016815484.1:1573507-1613731 GCF_001698545.2 Rhinopithecus bieti | reverse complement strand
GGAATTGCATTGGGAGTTATACCTGATGTAAATGACGAGTTGATGGGTGCCGACGAGTTGATGGGTGCAGCACACCAACATGGCACAAGTATACATATGTAACAAACCTGCACATTATGCACATGTACCCTAGAACTTAAAGCATAATAATAAAAATCAAAAAACTAAAAATAAATAAAAAAATTTAAAAAAAGGATGCCAACTCAACTAACCAGTAGATAAGGTACTAAAGTGAGTATGCAGATCCCTATCTGCTCACTTCTGCCACTGCATAGGCTCCCTGCTTGAAAAGTGCCCACTCTCTACTCCAAAAACAAAGCAGTCCCCTTAAAGAGGAAAGCCTGTACTTAATACCCTAAGTTAGCTTTGGAATAAAAAGTTGTTTTTCTTTTTTTATACCAGACCTTGCCCATTTTAATCGGACTCTGCAAGCTGCAAGCAACTGAACCTGCATTTCGGTTACACCTGGAGGTGGGGCAGTGGGTCTGTTTGAAAATCATTCTTATTATAAGGTTTGACCACTCAGCCTAGTTGCACTGTGCTTAGATTTTAGCAAGTAAGATAGAGTGAGCGAGAGGTATACATCCTACAAATGAGAAATCCTATTTCCCACTTTTCGGCCCCAGATTAGAAGAGACTAACATCAAACTATGGTTTTTAAGATGCCAAAAGAAGCAGCATAGTAGTGTCTTCCCATGTACCCTGGACCTAATATAAATAAATCCAGATGAAAGAAATGCCAGACAGAGAATTGAGCAATTATCAGAACAATGTTTCCGTTTCTTTTTCAAGTATCTTTTCATGGAGTTTCAAGGAAGATGAGAAATTCTATGCATATTCCCTGCAAAGATCATTTTCATGAATCCATGGACAGGAACTGCATGAGTAATTACTAGGAGCAAACACCTGTACTCTCCTTTAAAAGAAAAGTACAGCAGGTTGGGCGCAGTGGCTCAAGCCTGTAATCCCAGCACTTTGGGAGGCCGAGGCGGGCGGATCACGAGGTCACAAGATCGAGACCATCCTGGCCCCGTCTCTACTAAAAAAATACAAAAAACTAGCCGGGCGTGGTGACGGGCGTCTGTAGTCCCAGCTACTCGGGAGGCTGAGGCAGGAGAATGGCATAAACCTGGGAGGCGGAGCTTGCAGTGAGCTGAGATCAGGCCACTGCACTCCAGCCTGGGCGACAGAGCAAGACTTTGTCTAAAAAAAAAAAAAGCCAGGTGTGGTGGCTCACGCCTGTAATCCCAGCTCTCAGGGAGGCAGAGGTGGGAGGATAGCTTGAGCCCAGGAGTTCAAGACCTGCCTGGGTAATATAGCGAGACCCCGTTCTCCACAAAAGGAAGAAAAAAAAAAAAAAAACAAAAAAAAAAAAAAAAAAAAAAAAACAAAAGAAGAGCACAGCAAAGAATAAATATAGGAAGAGGAAAATGTAAAGCTTTGTAAAATACAGATGAAAGGTACAAAAAAGTATGCACCAATAGAAACTCTCTGAAGTCTAAGATCCACTTCTAAATGAGTTCAAAGTAATAGGGTATCAATAAATATTTTAGAGGTATTAAATTCTTATTGACTTTATTTATAAAGTTAATTTATCTCAAAATACCTTCCCTTGGGGAGTAGCTAAGTGACAAATATTATTTATCTATAAACAACATTTCAGCATTTAGCATATTGTCTTGCAGAGACTTGAAAGAGTTTCTATTGGTTCGTATTTTCATTGCTTTTACTCATATTTCACTAAGCTAACAGCTTCTCAATGAACACAGTTGAGAGACATAAAAACTTGTACTAACCTAGTGGTCAACACTGATGTGGTATATCCAGTGTCTTTTCTCAGCAAGGTACAGAAAGAACTGCTCTGATGATGGTCTGATAAAATATATCCATCATGAATTTCTAAGGGATTAAGTCTATTTACAACTGCCCTAAGGACCAGTGCATTGACCAGGAAGTCAGGGTCAAGGGGTGGCTTATTAAGAGAGCCATCAAGATGAGAGAGTCCAAGACTAAAGCAACCACTGCTTAGAGAGATTGACAAATCTTCTCATGGGAGATACTCATGAATTTTAAGTAATTCTCAAAGAAAAAAGAACTGTTTAACTTTTTCTCAAAGCACAATGACTTCAATTGTTCCTGACATGATTTTTGTCTTTACTGTTCCTTCCACTTCTTACCTTCACTCTGGTAAGTCCTCAAGGACAGCAATGTTAAGAAGAATGTTGTCTGAAAGACTACAAATAGAGCCATCAGTTCTGGTTTTCTGAAAAATATAAATTACAAAGAAGGAAAATTTTATTTAATTTTTAATCCTGGTAGGTTTCTTTCAGCCAATTGTGGTAGATGAGGCATTAAAGGCTCCCATATTTCTCCCTTCCCTGTATCCACGTCTCTTGTCATGTTACATTAGAGTCCCCCCAAAAATAGGAAGAGTATATTTCCCTGCCCCATGGGACCTTCTTAGGTCCATAAATAAGGCACAAGTGATAGTGTGCCAGGTAGGATGGTGTGCCAGTTTCTACCTGCTCTTTTGTGTTTCTACCTTTGACATGAAAAGAGTATTTATGGGCTACCCTACTATATTAGTCTGTTTTCATGCTGCTGATAAAGACATACCTGAGACTGTGAAGAAAAAGAGGTTTAATTGTACTTACAGTTCCACATGGCTGGGGAGGCCTCAGAATCATGGCAGGAGGTGAAAGGTACTTCTTATATGGCGGCGGCAAGAGAAAATAAGTAAGAAGCAAAAGTGGAAACCCTTGATAAGCCCATCAGATCTCATGAGACTTATTGACCATCAGGAGAACAGCACAGGAAAGACCAGCCCCCATGATTCAATTACCTCCCACTGGGTCCCTCCAACAACATGTGGGAATTCTGGGATATACAATTCAAGTTGAGATTTGGGTGGGGCACAGCCAAGCCATATCACCTACTGGAACCAGAAGGAGAATGAGCAACATATGAAACACAGAGGGCCACCTCAGCTGCTCTAGCCGAGACCAGCCTAGATCAGCCAGCAGCCAGCCAACCCCAGACAAGGGCAGCTGACCTTAGGTAAAAGAGCAATAAATGCTTATTGCCATGTGCCACTGATGCTTGGTGGCAATGGATAACTGATCAACCAATTCATTCAGACCAAGCAGAGATTGGTAAAGAAAGGTCAAGCAGAGAAACAAGAGTTAAATATGGACAACAAAATCTGATTAGAAAGAGAACAAATACAATAGTCTCAAGAGAGCTAAATTTAAATTAATTACTTGGAGGTGAGAGCATCTCCATTCTTGCCTATCTCCCTCATTAAAATTTAACCTAGGTTAGCATATTCTCCCAAGAGACAGTCAGTTTTTCATTATTCCAAATAATTTCCGGTTTTCCTTTCCTTAGAAAAGAATTGTAAAGACCCAAAGAGCTTCAGTGATTCATCAGGTACTCTGACCACGGGAAAATCTGTGGACATCAAGAATAAGGCTGGATGACCTCAAAAAGGTTAATACGTTCTTAATTTAATAACAAATGTGTTAGTCAGGGGAAGCACTGAATTTCACTTTTCTCCTTCAAACTCTGACTCAGCAGAGGGCAACAATGAAACAATTAATTTGAAAACAATGTTTGCCTCTGTCCAGCCACCTGGATTTTATCAAAAGCCAGCAATTCAGTAAACCAGATAATCAACTCTTATTGCCTATGTCCTCTATTTTTAAAAATAATATTTTACAGGTAAGTGGGAACAACCGTGAAGACTAGAAGAGGGTTAAACCACATCAACAAATTATTCTAGGGTGGTCAGACCTGTCTATAGGTAAGCCCAATTGCAAACAGAGGCAAAAATCTGCAAAGAACAGGTTTTGTTTATATTCCTTTAAGCACCTCTTTCCACTACTTTCTATTTTTGGCAAACATGTCATTCATACTTCTCCAAAATCTCTACTTAAAACTTCAAATAGAATACACTGAGGGAGGGGCTTCAAGATGGCTGGCTAGAGGCACCTGGCACTCACCTCCTCTTAAAAGGACCAGCACAGTGAGTAGATAATCACATGTTGAATAGAGCATCGAAGAGAGACCACTGGAATTCAGCAGGGAAGTGACGGAGAACCCCTGAGAAGGAGAGAGAGGTAAAGCAGATGACCCAGCCAGGATTGGCTCAGAGCCAGAAGAAACTCCCTAGCGCCAGGAAAAGTTAAGTGAGAGATCCCCAGTGGTTTATAGCACTACTGTGCACTCCTGTAATCCTAGCCACAAGATAGTCCCTCCACCCTTGCCAGCCCTGAGACTAGCATAGGGAGCTGTCTGGAGTCTGTGTGATGGCATTGCTCCAGAGAGGAAGTGCGTGTGGGGTCCCTGTCCCCTTCCTCTCAACAGCACAGGACCATGTTGAGAGCCCAGCCCCCATTAGACTACATCCTGTGGGGTCCCTGTCCCCTTCCTCTCAACAGCACAGGACCATGTTGAGAGCCCAGCCCCCATTAGACTACATCCTGTGCTGGGGCCAACAGACCCTGCTCTCCACATTCCTGCAGCCCTGCTGACATCACCCAATATCCATTCAGAGGGCTGTGGTGTTGTAATGCTGACTGGACCCAGCAGTGTGGCTGTGTCCCCAGCACTCTACCTCACTCAGTCTACATCCTGGGGAACAACTGGTACAGCACACTGGGGAAGCTACCCTCAGAACAAAAGAAGCCAAATCATGTGCTCCCAAAAGCCTGAGAGTCCGTTACTTGGGATCATTGTTACTGACAGCAACTCTAACCCATTCCCCACCTCCAGCATCAGGGCTGCCACCCACCTGCATGTACTTTTAGGGGGTCTGGGGACCAGTCCACCCCACCAACCACTGTCACTAGCACTGCCTGAGTGCATTGTCCGGGGCCCTGGGGATCAACTTGCCACATCCACCACAGCTAGCATTCATGCACAACATCCGGAGGTCTGAGGACAGGCTTGCCACACCCAGCACCACCCTCACTAGTGCCTGCACACATGAAGCGGGGGCCTGGGAATTGATCTGCCTTGCCCACCACCTGTGGCAGCCACTCACACTTTCTGGAGTCCTGATGACAGCTCCCCCCTACCCTACCCAGCCTGTGGGTGCCCACATACATCATCCAGGAGCCTGGGGATTAACATGCCCAGTCTAACACCACCAGCATCTGCACCTGCCTCCTGGAAGCCTGAGCATGAGCCTGTCATCATCACTGCCACCAGAACCCACCTGCATACACTACCTGGAGTCTGGGAACTGGCCTGCCACAACCCATCACAGCCACCACCAGCACTCATGTGCTGACTGGGGCCCTGAGGGCTGACCTGCCACAACTACCATTACCAACACCACACATACTGCCCAAGGGCCAGAAGATCTGTCTGCCTACCTAGCCTACCACTGCCACTGCTGACATGCAAGAAAACCACATGGAGGCCCAAGGACTGGCCCATCCAACCCCACTACCCCTGGTGCTTGTGTACATCAGGTGGGCATGTGGGGGCCCAAGGACCGACACACTAGGCCCAGTGCCACCACCACCAGTGGGGCTCAACAACCAGCCTGTCTCACCACAGCTTCCACTAACAACAGCAGACTAAGCCACCAAGGAACTCACAGACACTACTAATGCTGATTACAGCAAAATATATCATACAGAGACTACACTACTGTGTCCAGCCAGAATCAAAACCTAAGCACTCTCTCTACCCAACCAACACTATTGATACAGCTATAGGAAAAAAATTTTTCCCTATGAAAGCAAATCCATAAAATTACAAACAGCAACTCTTTCACCAGATGCTCAGATAGCAATGTAAGGACACAAGAAACATGAAAAAGCAAGGAAACGTGATACCTCCAAAGGAACATAATAATTCTCCAGCAACAGATTCCAATGAAAAAGAAATCTATGAAATGTCTGAAAAAGAATTCAAAGTAATGATATTAAAGAATCTCAGAGAGATACAATATAACATAAATAATTCAAAGAAATCAGGACAATTCATATCTGAATGAGAAAATCAACAAAAGAGATATCATTAAAAGGAACCAAACAGAAGCCCTGTACTTGAATAATTCAATAATTGAAATAAAAAAATACAATCAAGAGCTTCATTAGCAGACTAGAAAGAATTTCTGAACTTGTATATAGGGTCTTTTGAAATAACTCAGTCATAAAAGAGAAAGAGAGAGAGAGAAAGAGAGAGATACAGACAGACAGAACTTAAATGAAGGAAGAATGCCTACATGACATATGGGACATCACAAGGTGACCAAATACTCAAATTTCTGGTGTTCCATAAGGAAAAGACATGGGCAATGGCATTGAAAATCTATTTAACAAAATAATAGCTGAAAACTTCCCAAGTCTTGCAAGAGATATAGACATCTGATACAGAAAGCTCAGAGATCCCGAAAGATATTCAATCCCAAAAAAGTCAGACAGTCAAAAGTCAAAGACAGGGAGATAATTTTTTAAAAAGAAGGAGAAAAGCATCAAGTCATATATAAGGAAACCTCCATCAAACTAACAATGGATTTCTTAGTAGAAAACTTAAAGGTCAGGAGAGAATGGGCTGGTATATTCTAAACGCTGAAAGAAAAAAAAAAAAACTTCAGGCAAGAATACTGTATTCAGCAAAGCTATCCTTCAAAAATGAAGGAGAAATAGTCTTTCCAAGATAAGCAAAAACTAAAGGAATTTATCCCCTCTACACCAGCCCTACAAGAAATGCTTAAGGGAATCGTATATCTGGAAGTGAAAGGATGATATCTACCATCATGAAAACACATGAAAATATAAAACTAATTGGCAGAACAGACATGCAAATGAGAAAGAGCAATGACTCAGATATATCTACTGCAGAAAACCACCAAACTGCAATGATGAACAATAAGAGAGAAAGAAAAGACCAAAGGATATAAAAAAAACAACCAAAAAACAGTTAACAAAATACAGGAATAAGTCTTCACGAATCAGTAAGAACCTCGAATGTAATGTAAATGGATTAAATTCCCCACTTGAAAGATGTAGGTTGAAAGGATTTAAAAAATGACCCAACTACAGGCTGCTTACAACAAACAAACTTTACCAGTACAGACACATATAGACTGAAAGTGAAGGGATAGGAAAAGATATTCTATGCCAATTGAAATCAAAAGCAAGTGAGAGTACCTATATTTAGATAAAATAGATGTTAAGAACCAGAGAAAGACAAAAAGAAAGTTGTTACATAATAATAAAGGGCTCAATTCAGCAAGAAGATATAAAAAATACCAAATATATGTGAACCCAACACCAGAGTATCCAGATTTATAACAAAGCAAACATTACTAAATCTAAAGGGAAAGATAGACTCTAATACAATAATTTCTTCTTTTTTTTTTTTTTTTTTTTTTTAAAGGGAGTCTAGCTCTGTCGCCCAGGCTGGAGTGCAGTGGCGGGATCTCGGCTCACTGCAAGCCCCACCTCTCCGGTTTCACGCCATTCTCCTGCCTCAGCCTGCGGAGTAGCTGGGACCACAGGCGCCTGCCACCACGCCCAGCTAATTTTTTGTATTTTTAGTAGAGGCGGGGTTTCACCTTGTTAGCCAAGATGGTCTCAATCTCCTGACCTCATGATCCGCCCGCCTCGGCCTCCCAAAGTGCTGGGATTACAGGGGTGAGCCACCGCACCCGGCCATATTGGGGGATTTTGATATCCCTCTCTCAGCATTGGACAGATCATTTAGACAGAAAATTAACAAAGAAACACTGATTTTAAACTGTACTTTAGACCTAATGGACCTAACAGACATTCACAGATCATTTTATCCAACAGCTGCAAAATACACATTCTTCTCATCAGCACATGGAATATTATCAAAAACAGACCATATTTCAGACCACAAAACAAGTCTTAACTAATTTTTTTTTTTTTTTTTTAAGACAGTCTCGCTCTGTTGCCAGGCTGGAGTGCAGTGACGCGATCTCAGCACACTGCAACCTCTGCCTCCTGGATTCACACGATTCTCTTGCCTCAGCCTCCCAAGTAGCTGGGACTACAGTCACATGCCACCATGTCAAGCTAATATTTGTATTTTTAGTAGAGATGGGGTATCACCATGTTCTCAAGATGGTCTCAATTTCTTGACCCCATGATCTGCCCACCTCAGCCTCCCAAACTGCTGGGATTACAGGCATGAACCACCATGCCTGGCCATCTCAACTTTTTAAAAACCAAAATCATATCAAGTGTTTCCTCAAACCACAACAGAATAAAACTAGAATTCAGTAACAGGATAAACTTTGGAAATTTTCTTTGGAAACATGGCTCCTGAAGGACCACTGGGTCAATGAATTAGTTAAGGACATAAAAAATTCCTGATCACGCCTGTAATCCCAGCACTCTGGGAGGCTGAGGTGGGCAGATCACCTGAAGTCAGGAGTTCGAGACTAGCCTGGCCAACATGGTGAAACCCCATCTCTACTAAAAATACAAAAAGTAGCCAAGCATGGTGGTGGGCAACTACTCAGGAGGCTACTCAGGAGGCTGAGGCAGGAGAATCGCTTGATCCCAGGAGGCGGAGGTTGCAGTGAGCCAAGATCACAACATTGCACTCCAGCCTGGGGGACAAGAGCGAGACTCCATCTCAAAAAAAAAAAAGTCCTGGAACAAATGAAAATGGAAACACATCATGTCAAAACCTATAAGATAATGCAAAAAGTGTTATGAGAGGTTTACAACATTAAATATCTATATCAAAAAAGTGAAAAAAAAATCAAATAACCAAATGATGCATCTCAAAGAACCTGAAAAGCAAAAAAAAGCAAACCCAAAATTAGTAGAACAAAATAAAGAGCAGAACTAAATGAAATAGAGACTAAAAACATAACATAAAAGATCAATGAAACAAAAGCTGTTTTTTTAAAAAGGTAAACAAAATTGGTAAACCTCTAGCTAGATTAGCCAAGAAAAAAAGAAGAAGATCCAAATAAACAAAATCAGAAAAGGGAAAGCAGACATAACAACTGATAACACAAAAATACAAAGAATCATCAGAGACTATTATGAACAACCATATGCTAACAAATCAGAAAACAAAGAGGAAACGGACAAATTCCTGGACACACACAATCTACCAAGATTGAACCAGAAATAAACAGAAAATCTGAACAGACCAATGAGAAGTAGTGAGATAGAATCGGTAATAAAAGTCACTCAATAAAGAAAGTCCAGGACCAGATGGCTTTACTGCTTAATTCTACCAAACTTACTGAGAAGAAGTAACACCAATTCTCCACAAAGTATTTTAAAAAAATTAAAGAAGAGGGAATTCTCTCTAATTCTACAAGTCTCGCATTACCCTGACATCAGAGCCAGACAAGGACACACACAAAAAAGAAAAATATAGGCCAATATCCCTGATGAACATAGATGCAAAAATCCTCAATAAAATACTAGGCAAATAGAATCCAACAACACATCAAAAAGATAATACACCATGGATCAAGTCGGATTTATCCCAGGGATGCAGGAATGGTTCAACCTATGCAAATCAATAAATGTGATACATTACATCAAAAAAAAAATGAAGGACAAAAACCATATGATCATCTCAATAGATGCAGAAAAGGCATTTGATAAAATTCAACATTCCTTCATGATAAAAACTCTCAACAAACTAGGCATAGAGGAAACGACCCTCAACATAATAAAGGCCACATATGTCAAACCCACAGCTAACATCATACTGAATGGCGAAAAGCAAAATATTTTCTCTCAGAATTGGAATGAGAAAAGGATGCCCAATTTTACAACTCTTATTCAACATACTACTGGAAGTCTTAGCTAAAGCAATCAGGCAAGAGAAAAATAAAAGGCATCCATTCGCAGACGTCATGATCTTGTATATAAAAAACCTAAAGACTCCACAAAAAAATTATTAGAACTGATAAATGAATTCAGTAAAGTTGTAGAATACAAAATCAACATAGAAAAACTAGTAGTGTTTCTCTACACTAAGAACAAACTGATTAAAAAAGAAATCAAGAAAGCAATTCCATTTACAATAGATACACCAAAAAAACCTAAAAATAAATTTAACCATGGAGGTGAAAGACACTGAAGGAAAGCTACAAAACACTAATGAAAGAAACTGGAGAAAACACAAACAATCCATTCTCATAAATTGGAAGAAATAGTATTGTTAAAATGACCAGATCACCCAAAGCAATCTACAGATTCAATGCAATCCCTATCAAAACCTCAATGACATTTTCATAGACATAGGAAAAACAATTCTAAAATTCATATGAAATCACAAAAGATCTCAAATAGCCAAAGCAATCCTGAGCAAAAAGAACAACGCTGAGACCTCACAACACCTGCCTTCAAAATATACTACAAAACTACAGTAACCCAAACAGCATGATATTGGTATAAAAACAGACACACAGACCAATTTATGAGAACAGAGAACCCAGAAATAAATTCACATTTTTACAGCCAAATGATTTTCAACCAAGGTTCCAAAAACATACATTGGGGAAAGGACACACTCTTCAATAAATGGTGCTGGGAAAACTGGATAGCAATGCAGTAGAGTGAAACTAGATCCCTATTTCTCATCATAGACAAAAACTCCAAATGGATTATACACTTAAACATAATACCTAAACTATAAAAATACTAGAAAAAAACATAGCAGAAACACTTCAGAACATTGGTCAAGGCAACCGTTTTATCACTAAGACTTCAAAAGCACAGGAAACAAAAACGAACACAGATAAATAGAACTATATCAAACTAAAATGTTTCTCCACAGCAAAGGAAACAATCAACAGAGTGAAGAGAAAACCTGCAGAATGAGAGCAAGTATTTGCAAACTATTCATCTGACTAGGAACTAATATCCAGAATATGCAAGGAACTCAAACAGCTCAACAATAACAACAAAATCCCATTAAAAGTGGACAAATGTTCCAAACAGACTGTTATCAAAAGAAGACATACAAATGGCCTACATGTATATGGCAAAAATGCCCAACATCAATAATCATCAAGGAAATGCAAATCAAAATCACAGTGAGATGTCATCTTACTCCAGTTAGAATGGCTAGTATCAAAAAGGCAAAAATAACAAATGCTGGCAATGATGCAGAGAAAAGGGAACTCATACACTGTTGCTGGGAATGTAAATTAGAATAGTCATTATAGAAAACAGTATGGAGGTCTCTCAAAAAACTAAAAATAGAACTACCATACAATCTAGCAACCCCACTACTAGGTATTCATTCAAAGAAAAAGAAATAAATATATCAAAGGGATACCTGCACCGCCATGTTTATTGAAGCACTATTCACAATAGCAAAGATACGGAATTAACCTGTGTCGTTCAATGGACGAGTGATAAAGAAAATGTGGTATATATACACAGTGGAATACAATTCAGCCATAAAAAGGAATGAAATCCTGTCATTTGCAGCAACATGGATGGATAGAACTCAAGGTCATTATGTTAAGTGAAATATGCCAGGCACAGAAAGCAAAATATCACATGTTCTCACTCATATGTGGGAGCTAAAAAAAAAAAAAAAAAGTGGATCTCATGGAAATAGAAGTTAGAATGATGGTTACCTGAGGCTGAAAAGGGTTAGGAAGGGGGCAGTCAACAGGCACAAACATGCAGTTAGACTGGAGGAACAAGGGTTAGTGTTCCATAGCACCACAGGGTGATTATAGCTAACAACATATTGTGTATTTCAAAATTGCTAAAGGAAAAAATTTCCCCAACACAAAGAAATGATAAATGTTTCAGGTGATAGATATCCTAAAGACCCTGATTTAATTACTATGCATTTTATGCATGTATCAAAATATCACACAGACCTCCTAAATATGTACAATTATTATATATACAATTTTTTAAAAGATAACTAGAAGATGTTGGGCATGGTGGCTCATGCCTGTAATCCCAGCACTTTGGGAGGCTAAGGTGGGTGGATCACCTGAGGTCAGGAGTTCGAGACCAGCCTGGGCAACATGGTAAAACCCCATCTCTACTAAAAACACAAAAATTAGCCAGGTATGATGGAACGCATCCATAGTCCCAGCTACTCAGGAAGCTGACGCAGGAGAATTGCTTGAACCTAGGAGGCAGCAGTTGCAGTAAGCCAAGATGGCGCCATTGCACTCCAGCCTGGGTGACAGAGCGAGACTCCATCTCAAGAAAAGAATAAAATAAAATAAAATAAGATAGGTAGAAGAGAGAATTTTAAATGTTATTAGAAAGAAATGATAAATGTTTAAACTTTTGAATATGCTAATTACTTTGATCATTATACAATGTATACACACACTGAAATATCACAACTGTACCCCATAAATATGTATAATTATTATGTCAATTTTAAATAAAACTTCAAATGAGTTTGTATTACAACTGAATATTAAAGCCAAGAGGAAAACTAATTCTAGAGGAAATAATTTCTAGTCATAACCAAGGGGAAGTCAAAGCAAAATCCACCAAAATGTCTGACACTCACTTTGCAATTTAAAATATCCCTCATAAATTTAAAGGCAGATGATTCAGAGAGTGATGTGCATGTTGCCAAATGTTTTTGAAAAGGACTATTTAAAATGTTTCTAAAATTTTGACATTTTCCTAGAATATCGAGTATTTTACATGTCACAAAAAATTCAGGTTATGGGGCAGAAAAACTTAAGACTAAAAATTAGAAGCCACTTGCCATTTAAGGGTAAGCAGAAATTAGAGAATAAAGCTGTCAAACAACACAATGGAAAGACATGAGTATTTACAAAAGATGTATTTCTATGGTTTCGGTACCACAGAAGAGACTTTGAGAATCATCAAGACAATCTTTTCTGGGCCAGGCATGATGGCTTATGCCTGTAATCCCAGCATTTTGGGAGGCCGAGGCTGGAGGATTGCTTCAGGCCAGGAGTTCCAGACCAGACTGGGCAACATAGCAAGATCCATCTCTACAAACAAAAATTAAGATTACCTGGGCATGGTGGCACGTGCCCACAGTCCCAGTTTCAAGGGAGGCTGAGTCAGGTGCATCCCTTGTATCTGGGAGTTCAAGGGTGCAGTGAGCCATGATCACACCACTACATTCCAGCCTGGGTGTCTGAGCCTATCTCTGAAACCAAAAATAAAACATCACAGGATAGTCTTGTCTGGAATTCCTGCCCTTTGTACTGTCTCTCACATATGTTGGGCTATGAATCCTAGAAGCTTAGCTTCAGCGCTCAGATTCCCTGTTTTTTCTGTCATCAGTTGACACATGTTGGGCAGGGGCGAGCAGGACACAGTAGTCACTGCCTATGCATGAGCAAAATGATTATTATTTCCAGCGGTGGGACTGGACAAGGCCACCCCCCATGTTTCAGGCCCCAGGCCACCTGAGGACCACAAATAGAAGGAAGATGAGTCCTAGCTACTATCCAAAAACTTTCTGCTAAAATCAATAAAGTTTATCAAAAAGTGCAGAACAGGAGTCAACACCAGGAAGAACATTGCAGAGACACTGTGGAGCTTCTTTAGTAAATGCCAGAGGAACAGGCTTCCTCATGGCTGACGCTGTGTGAAAAAACACAGACACCAATGATTCCAAGTTGGCTGCTTCCAAGACCCAAGAAGTCCCCAACTCTATACCTTGTAAATAAATCCTCCTCAAGTTATCTTGTTCCAGGTGTGCCACATGTTTCCTGATGGGACCCTGACTAACACAACAAAAAGCCCACAAGTGAGGGAGAAAACTCTGCAAAGATCCTGAGGTAGGGGGGCTGCTTGGAGGATCCAGGGAACAAGGGGGAGCCAGGTGTGGCTAGAGAGGAGTGAGCAAGCAAGCTGGTGAGAGCCAAAGAAGACATCAGAGGGCATGCAGACAGGCAGAACAGAGCAGGCAAAACGTGGGAAGAACCTGGGCTTCTGCTCTGAGCCAGATGGGAGCCACTGTAGATTTTAAGCAGAGAAGTAACTGGTCTGGCTTACATTCAACAGAAGCCGGCAAGGATGAGAGACTGAAGAGACGACAGTGAAGTGATGGACAACAGGTGGTGGGGGGAGGTGTGGCGGTGGCAGTGGAGGTTAGGAGGGTTAGTGCAATGGTCCAGACAAGGATGATGAGGGTCTCAGAGTAGGTGACAGTCGTAGAAGCAGTGAGCAGTGGATGAAATTTGGGAGTGATTTTAAAGATAGAGCTGACAGGACAGGGGTGGTGACACATCATGGATGGCTACAGGAGTTTTGACCAGAGCCCCTCTAAGAATGTAATTACCGTTTATGGAGAAGCAAAGGAGTGTGGGAGGAACACACCTGGCGGTCTATATCAAGAGTTCAATTTCTCACATGTTAAGTTCAAGATGCTTATTTCATCTCCAGGAAAAGATGTCAGGCAGCTAGCTGGATACACAGTTTGGAGGTCTGGGAGTGGTCCTGGCTAGGCATATACATTCAGGCATCCTCCGTCCTTACACACAGTACTTAAACCCATGGGACTAGACCATCACCAAATCGGAAGTACAGACAGAAAAGAGAGGAGGTCTGCGCACGAAGCTCTGGGCTGCTCCACACCCTCTACTGTGGCCCCTCCTGCAGATCAAGTGAAAATCCAAGATGGGGCCAGGCTTTCCTAGTTCACCTGAAGGATGAGGGCTGTGTGGTGGGGGTGAGCAATCTGCACAGCCCTGCAGCCCTAGCACAGTCTCACTGCTGCTCTGGCCGGGACAACCTTGGTGGTGTCTCCTCTGCAGCTCTTCTTCTGGCACAGGAAAGGCAGTCGGCCCTCTCATACACCCGGTTGGCTTTCTCCACAACTGTCAGTGAGGAGCACTGCTCCTTCCAACTTCCAGTGAGAAAAGGAAGTCAGGGAAGTGCGAAGCAGCAGAATTTAGAAAGGGAAAAAATACTTCCTGCTTCATCCCCACTACTTGGTCCTTTCCCCAAATCTGTTCTTCATTTCTCTCTCCTTTTCAGGTCTCCATCATTCCCAACCACACTATGAGCCACTTGCAGGCAGGCAGGCCTGGATCTTATTCCCCATTGTCTATCAGTCCCAGAACACAGTTGCTATTCAGTAAGTATTTGGTAAATGAATAAAAATGGGTACTAATTTTCTCACATTCTCTCTTCTTTGCTTTAAATCTTATTTTAATGAAAACAGATTCCTGTTCAGGCCTTTCTACTTTTACTATTGTCAAATATTGCCTAATTTATAAATCTTGCATTGACTTTCCTTCTCTGCAGGGCAAAAGAAGGGAAGAAAAATTACCCATTGATTTTGTAAAACTTCTTATTCAAATCTTGTCTCTTTGCAAAATCTCATTCTCAATAAAGATGCTTATAAAATCCCTCAGAAAATATCACATGCCTAATGAAACACAACTTTTAAATGGATTTTAGTCTGCCCTTCCTCACCACACTTCTTGTTCTGTCAAATATTCCTGGGAAGTTTCCTCACCACAAATAACACCCATGAGAAGCAGCATGATAAGAGTTATTCACTTCCGAAGAATGTGGGTGTATTGCCAAACTCTTCAAAACTGGCTGGGTGACCTGATGATGTCTTATGCAAATGCCATTTTAAAGGAAGAAGCTGTTCTTGGAGGTCTTGTGCCTGGGTGTATGCATTTATGAAAGAGTCCTGTGCAGCAGCACAAAGAGTTGAATGCTACTTCTTGCAGGTTCTCCGTGATTCTCAAGCTCGGTTATCTTTGTTTTTGTTGTTGTTGTTGTTTTTTTTTTTTTTTTTTTTAGAGTACTGCCTGTTATATTTGAGAGCCGCTTTGAAGAGGCCTCCAACTTAGAGCATAGGGTTGATTACTTACAAGTGTTCACTCCAATTCCCTTCCTCCTCAAAGCTCCACAATCAGAAGCTACAGTCATGGGAAGCTTTGAGCATTTCTCCTTTCACATCCATCCCCCACACCCCACCTCTTGAATCTGTCCACTGGATAATGGTTAAGTGTTTCCACCAGAGTTATAAGGCAAATCCTGATTTATAAAATTGAATTAGCTCATGAATAACTGATTTTTTAAAAAAGCAACGTTCAGTCTTCTGGAATTTGTGACATCAGCTAGGATGAAAGCTGTATCTCTAAGAGGTAAATGAAGCCAAATAAAAAAATGAAAAACATGAATCCAAGGGTATTCTGAATCTAAAATATATGTACATATGCTAAAGGTGATATTTTAAATCACTTTTGAGAAAACATAAATCATTCCCCAAAATGGTACTAGAACAATAGCCTGGAGACTTGTGGGAAAAGGAAGCTGGAATATTAATAATTAAGTACCATGGACTCTAACATAAAATGCTTAGGGTCAAATTCCTATTTCGGTACTTAAAAACCATATGGCCGATGACAAGTCATTTAACCCCTCTAGGTTTCAATTTCCTTTTCTACAGAAGGAGAAGAATAAAATAACTTACCTTATAGCATTGGCATGAGGATTAAACAGGCTTATGAGAACCTACATATAGCAAATCCAGTTAATGTTAATTTTATTATTATGGCTATTGCCTCACTTCCTTCAGCAAAATAAATTCCAGATGAACAAAGATATCAATGCAATAAATAAAGCCGTTAAAATTACTAGAGGTAAATAGTTTTATAATCTGTTAGGCACGATATAAAACCCATAAGCAAAAAAGATAAGGATTGTAGGGGGAGGGTGAAGAAGGATAAAGATAGTTATACTGATTAATAAACACTGAAACATTTTAGTGCTTTAAATGAAAACAATAGTTTCAATATGTATCACAAAGAGTTATCCCTCACATACAAAGAATTCTTAGAAATAAGTAAAAACAGGTAAACAACTCTAGAAAAACATGAATACATAATTCATGAAAAAAGGGAAATACAATCTCACCCTCCCCGACAAAAAACTTGGCAAGATCACTAAGAATTAAAGACAATTGTGTGTGTATATGTCTGCGGATGTCTATGCAGTATCCAAATGGTAATGTTTAAAAAGGTCTTAATGCCTCACACTGGTAAGAGTTTACAGAAGTAAACATTGTGACTCACTAATGATCAAAGCATACAACTTTACAGAGGTCCATTTGACCACATCTACTAAAATTCCATGTGTATTTCTGTTGATCCAGAAATAATTCTATAATTGTATTGCTGAAATTTTGCCTTACAGATGATAGATAAGACAGATAAAGTCACCTTATATATTGTATGCACATGTATTTAAAGACTCTTATAGCACTGTGTACACGAGGGAAAAAATGAAAATTCAAGAGCCTTTAAAAAAGAACTGAAAAATAATTATGGTGCATTTCTACAAAGGAACGTCATGCAACTGTTAAAAAGAATGAACTAGATCCATATGCTGACATGGAAAAATATTCTAAAATACTGAGTGAATGTATCAGTTCGTTTTCACACTGCTGATAAAGACATACCAGAGACTGGGCAATTTACAAAAGAAAGAGGTTTAATGGACTCACAGTTCCACGTGGTTAGGGAGGTCTCACAGTCATGGTGGAAGGGGAAAGGCACATTTCACATGGTGGCAGACAAGAGAAGAATGAGAGCCAAGTGAAAGTGGTTTCCCCTTATAAAACCATCAGATCTTGTGAGACTTATTCACTACCATGAGAACAGTATGGGGGAAACTGCCCCATCATTAAGTTATCTCCTACTGGGTTCCTCCCACAACATGAGGGAATTATGGGAGCTACAATTCAAGATGAGATTTGGGTGGGGACACAGCCAAACCACATCGGTGAATAAGTCAGTTTCAAAACAGTATACACCTAATAACATCTCTGAAAGAGAAATGTGGCAGTATGCAGCTGTGCCCCTCAGTGCTCCCTTCAAGAGAGCACAGATGACTGACAGCCTTCAGACACTGCCCCTTCAGATCTGCTGAACATTCACACACCCCAGGCTGCTCCCAGCCAATAGCTGCAGCTGGAAGCAACTCCTTCCCACCTTCCTTCCTCTCCCTCTCCTTCCACAGGCATCACACCTGCACTGGGTCTGAAGGCTCTGTGCCTACTGTTACTCCCTTTCCCCTTACAAGTCCTTCCCCCAGTAAATCTCCTGCACATGTGTTTCTGCCTTGCTGTCTTCTACTTGAGGGATCCAAACTGGCCCCAAAAGACACACCCACTTACTAAGTTATAAATTTAGAGCTGAGATGGAGGGAGGGAGGTGGCCAGAATAAGAGAAATTATAGATAACTAATTTCAAGTTATACAATTATGCAACATTAAGCATTCCTTAAAACGCATGTGTGTGTGTATGTTTTAAACATATTAAGCTCAGTCTTGTGCAAGTGACAATTTCCTTATTTCCACACTTGAAACCATATATCCCAACACGAATAAACTAGTTGACAGTGTTTATGTTTCCAATCCAACCCACGGTATTGAACAGACTTGAAAAAGGCTGACAGTTTTTACATACTAGATCAACCTGGGAGGATGCCATGTGTTTCTGTACAGAAAATGTAACCTCTTAGGTTCTGAGAGAGTGTAGATAGTTTAATGATCCATTTCCAAATGCAAAAAGTAGCGAATGTGCTGAGTGGAAAAATCATACTACCATCCCCCGCTGACAGACAGGCACCCTGAAGTATATATATGAAGTAAACTTGCTCAAAATCCCCCATTAGGGAGGCTGAAAGTAGAAAGAGGTGACCAAGAAATAACATGGTGTATGAAAAATTTACTCACAAGAAAGCATAACTTCTGTTGATACACATCTTCTCAAAAGCTGGCATACACATGAACAATGGAACCTCAATCACTGTTTTCTGAGAATTATTTTGTCTTACATTTTCCCAAGTGTTCTTCATGTCCTACATTTTCTATTCGCAGAACCACTTACAATTGTGCTTTTCTTTAGTTGACATTAAATGTCATATTCAGGCTGCATATATTTTATGTGACTGTCTTCATCTTAAGTCAACAGTTTAAAATAATTCAGATGGTTAACTGCCTCAATGATTCCAGATCTAAGAACATAGCCAGGTATTCTATTTAGCGATCTCACCAACCCTCCTTCTTTCAACAAAAATGAAGGGAGGGAAGGAAGAAGGAAGAAAAGAAAACAACTATAATTTAGTTCTTTAGCATGTAATTTTAAAAGAAATAAATTTACAAACCCTGTCAATCACATTCATTACAAATAAGAAGTACTATCACTAGCAGCATAACTTTAAATAGTAGTGCAAGACTGTATACCCAAAGTGTGGACAAAAGACCAGCAGTATAAAGACTACCTGGTAGCTTGTCAGAAATGCAAAATCTCGGGTCAGACCTTAGACCTCTTGAATCTGCATTTAGACAATCTCCTCAGGTGATTCATATGCACAGTGAAGTTTGAGAAACACTACTATATTTAAAATATATGATATATTTTTGTCTCTTAGGATACTATCAGTAAATAAAGGAAATTATTTACTGGTTCCTATTACCAGTAGGGCACTCTGCAAAACTATGAGTAAGATATAAATATGAAAAAGATCCCAGCTAGCATGTATTAGATACTAACTCTCTACAAAGTGCTTTGCTAAGTGACTTACATGCATTTATTAATTGAATCCTCGCAACAGTGCTAAGAAAAGGATTATATTATTATTCCCATTCACAAAGGAGGAAATTAAGGATAAGAAAGTTTAAAAGTAACTTATCCAAAGCGACCCAGTTAATCTGATGTGAAGCCAGTATTTGAAATCAGGTAAGTCATTACCCAAAGTTCACATGACACAGCTTCCTTAAAGCTTGGAGCTCATACCAAAGTTGACATTAAAGCATTAAAAATTGCTAACAATTATAAACTCAATAAAATCTTAATTAAAATAGGATTGTATTAAACTTGACAGGCTATTTGTAAATAGAAAATGTATGTGACTTATAAAAAAGTTATTTTCAAAGTACAAATATATGCTACAAGATTTTAAAACACTATAAAGCTACGGTAGTTAACTCAGAGTGATACTGGTATAGGAAAAGACAAAAAAAAATAAAAGATCAATGAAACAGAATAGAGTCCTGATACAGACCCTTTTACAATCAGGAATTTATTTAATGATAAAAACAGAATTTCAAATGAGTTGGAAAAAAAGACGAATTATTAAATAAATGCTATTGGATCAGTTGTCTTAAACTTTACAAAAAAATTAAGTTACATCTTTACCTTTCACTTTGTATCTATCAAGTGGAAAAATGGGCAAACCCTTTGAAACAAGAATACCTCTCCTCGGATTCTCTTCCACAGAAATACTCACACTTGAGCAGGAAGATGAATGTGTGATCTGCCCTGAAGCAATGTTGCTAATGCTGAGTGTCCATCAATGCAGGAAAGGATGGATAAATTACATTCTGTTTCCACTTTAGAATAACATGTAGCTGGCCAGGCGCAGTGGCTCACGCCTATAGTCCCAGCACTTGGGAGGCCAAGGCAGATGGACTGCTTGAGCCCAGAAGTTCAAGACCAGTCTGGGCATCATGGAGAGACCCAATCTTTACAAAAAGTACAAAAAAAAAAAAAAAGCCAGGTGTGGTGGCATGTGTCTGTAGTCCCAGCTTCTCAGGAGGCTGAGGTGGGAGGATCACTTGAGCCCAGAAGGTCGAGGTTGCAGTGAACCATGATCATGACACTGCACTTCTGCCTGTGTGACAGAGTTAGACCATCTCACACACACAAAAGAAGAACAACACGTAGCCATTAACAAAAGAGGTACATAGAGACAATGGAAACGTCTCTAAGACTTGGAAAGTGCAAAAGCAAGCTGCACAAAAAGTATAGTAAGATCATTTGCATACTTAAAACATATGTATATGTATGTATTATGTAAATCTATAGAAAAGAAAAACAAACCTTAGAATGGTATTATCAAACTTAACCTTCCCTCTTCTGAGTGGCAGTAGGGAGGATGGTGATGGCACGTCTACATTTCACTTCACTTCTATATTGTTTGAGAATGAGTTATTATTTGTATTATTTTTAAAACATAAAAATATTACAACATGGAGTGCACAAATGCAGAGCGACCAGTAGAACTAAAATGAGGAGGGAAGGCAGGCTATGAAGCCACCAATACAGCTGTTGGAAAAAAATTCTCCCTTCATGTAGCTACAAAGAAGCCTACTTGGAGGAGGGGGTTTCTCCAGCAAGGCCATGATATTCTATTTGTTTTGGTTTGGGGTTTTCCCCCCATTTTGCACATTTTTTAAGAAATTTAAGGATTTTTAAGGATTTCCTCCCCCAGGGAAAGGAGGGCCAAGGCTCACCGTTCCTGTAAGTGAGCAAGACCACACTCACTATGATTCCCTTCTATTGCAGCCACGAACGCCTTTTCCACAAGGAAAACATACTCCTTCTTCTTGTCAAATACAGTACCACTGATTCCTCTTTCAAAACTGTAATAGTTCTCCTGATTCGGTTTTGTCCTCAGGACAAAAGGGTTACAAAAACATGAGAGATCCAGGAACACCTCTGCATGTGTTCCTGGTCTGTTCAGGTTAAAGAAAAGGATACAGGGGTAAATATCCAGTGTTTATGTGTTCTCCCCAATGCGGCTCGAGTCCCTGCGGAAGAAACACCCCAAACCAGCCTTTTTCTCTCAAAGCAACCTTTGATACAAAAGGCTTAGCCACACCTGCTGGGACAAACGGGAACTGAGACCAAGATATAAGTCACAAGGAGGCAATTTACAGCAGAGAACTAGCTCTTCCCACAATAAAATGTGAGGTGGTGAGCTTCCTGCCACTGAAGGCACTGAACAAATGCTATGTGGGAAACATTAAACAGCATTTCCTGAAGATTCTGAATAGGAGGCTGGGGTCGGAGTTTGATGCTTTGAAAGCTCCAGAAATGATTCGCAGACACAGCGGAGTTTGGGAACATCGAGGGCTCTGAGTGCATTTTAAAGCAGTCCAGGAGAGAGACAAAGCAGGAATCATAATGAAACACCCTACCCAGTCTTAGAGTTTCAGCTACAGCACAGGGATCATGAGCAGACTCCAAACCCCAATCCTGATATTGTCACCTGCTAGCTGTGTGACCCTAGCCAAGTTACAAACCTCTTTGGGCCTCAGTTTCCTCAATAAAATAAGAATAAAAAACTAGTACCCGCCTCACTCATGAAGCTTAAATGAGCTAGCATATGTCAAGTGCTTAGAATAGGGGCTGGTCCACAGTAAGTATGAACCATTATTATTGGCAGACAAGGAATCTAAGAGGTGATAAGTAGTTTGACCCATGTTCCAAAGTCAGTTTTAATCTTGGGAATAAGACCCCAAAATTTCTTTCTCCTCCATCAGAATTCCTTCTAGCTCAAACTAAGTATCCCACATTCAATTCTATCTTCTCTGCCTACACAGACCCTTCCATTTACTTCTCTTGAATATCTTGTTCCCAAAGTGTTTTCAAGGCAGGTCTGTTACCAAGGCACTCCATCAGCAGCACCTAGCACTGTGCCTCCCGCAGCAAGGCAGGCAGGATGGATGGACGGATGCAGGCATGCATGGGTGGGTGGATGAAGGGCAGATGAAGAACTATCGAGAAAGGAATCGCGGTGTCAGGGGTAAAGCGCTGGCCTGCGAAAGCCGGGCTCGGATTTCAGTGCCCTCACAGCTAGCTATATGGCCTTGGACAAGTTACCGAACCCCTCTGTGCCTAGGTTTCCAGAATGTAGAGGACCACTTCCACTCACGGAGCTGGAGAAGAAGGTAAGCGCCCCGGACGGACACTACTGCACCGTCGCCCAGGGGTTCCTCTCTCCACCTGTGCGTGAGCTCCTCCCGCTTCTCTAGGGACCAGGTTGAAGAGATACACGGATTCCCAGAGAAATGCCTCTGTCAGGTGGGAGTTAAGGGTTGCGAGAGGAGAGGGAGGGGAGGCAATGAACTCCCCCACACGATGTGTTGGGAGAGAGGCAAGAGGGGTTCAAGTGGGAATTTTCACTCAACAAACATTCCCCCATCATTTGAGAAAGAGGCGCTGGGATGGTGAATTTCAAACAGGCTGGGAAATGGGCGACTCGGCAGTGTGCGGCCTGTAAGGAATGAATCCTTTAGTGTTTACCCACCAGGTAGGCGGGCCGAGGGCGAGGACCCTCCGAGCGCCGTCCCCGCGCAGGTGGAAGCCCAGCCAAAGCAAACGCTGGGCAGAGGCGGCACCGAGGGGAACCGGCGGCTGCACTCCCGGTCGCGTCCAGCCGGGACGGGCTGCGAAGTTGTCAGATTCTTTCCCGCGCAGCACCGGGCTCGCCCGTCGGAAAAGGCACCGAGGGCGGCGCGGCGGCAGGGCGCGAGCCGAGTGGGGCCGGGGTGTCGGGGGTACTCACGCCGCGGACGAAGGGCTCCACGAGCCGGGCCGAGTCCTCGGCGGCGCGTGGGGCGCGGGTGCGGGCGCCGGGGCGGACGTGCAGAGGCGGCCCGGGCCGGGGCTATGAATCAGCTGCGGGGCAGCGCGGAGGGGCGGGAGTTACGGGAAAACCGCGGGGGAGGGCAGAGGGGTGAGGTCTTTTGCAATTTCCCGTCTTGCTGCGCACTCTTGGCACTTCTGGGACCCACAGGAATTCCCTCCCTTCGGTCCCGGGGGGAGGCGGCCGCGATCCTGCGGGAGGCGCGGCCTCACAACCCGGACTTTGCGGGCGGGCGGGCACGGGTAAGAAGAGGAAGTGGGAGAGGCCTGGGAAGGAAACGTGGAAACCCAAAACTCCGCGGCCGCGGCTCCGCGCCCTGCGCGCAGCGCTGCTCCTGCCCCGGCCAAGGACGCCCGGGCCAGCCGGCGGAACCAGAGGGAAGCCGAGTGACCGATGAGGCCTGGGGCTGTGGATCCCACAGGGACACTTGTCATCCCAACCCAGAGGCCAAACCCGTGAGATCCCCGGCTGAAAATCTTCAGGCAAGAGAAGTCCTTTAACCAAACTTCTGGCCGTGTTTCCATTTGACGTCCAGAGCAATGAAAACGTGTTTGAACCGAATCATAGGGTCCTCATATTTCCCCTACTTGTGTCCTATCTAGAAAGGCCCTGTCCGACAAAATGTCTTCGGCTGCAACAGTCCCAAAGCCTTTATTTCTCAGTGCAACGACATGCTACACATGATTTACTTTTCCCTTAAAAATGTCATCCAGACTTTTTTTGGGGGGGGACGGAATCTCACTCTGTCGCCCAGGCTGAAGTGCAGTGGTGCAATCTCGGCTAACTGCAAGCTCCGCCTCCCGGGTTCATGCCACTCTCCTGCCTCAGCCTCCCTAGTAGCTGAGACTACAGGCGCCGGCCACCACACCCGGCTAATTTTTGTATTTTTAGTAGAAACGGGGTTTCACCGTGTTAGCCAGGATGGTCTCGATCTCCTGACCTCGTGATCCGTCCGCCTTGGCCTTCCAAAGTGCTAGGATTACAGGCCTGAGCCACCGCGCCTGGCCAAAAATGCCATCCAATCTTTACCGTGTCTGGGCCTTTGAAAGGTGCATTTGACCTCTCTTAGAGGATAACAGGGGCCTTCCGAGGCAGCCTCGGACTGGGGGATCCCATAGCCTCACCTATCTGGAGGCCTGACAGATAAGCAGGCAAGGGGACTTGCTCCAGATCAGCTGAGCCCAGTTTGGTTTGAGTTTGGGGACTCTGGAAAGTGTCACAAAAGGAAAGTTGTAGGAGGAGGGTGGGGGAGGGAACCAAGAGTCATCAACAAGTATCGACCATAAACATATCTTAGAATCCTATATTGAATTGACTGGATGACTCAAAATAATGTCAGGATTATTTTAAAATGTTACTTTTATGTTTGTTCACACATCTGGCTCCCCCCCAATGTCATCCCAAGGAAAGCTGGGAATCTTTTTGTTTTTTTATTTTTCCTAAAACAAAGGCCTAAAGGCCCTAATACACTTAATACCTAATGGTGCCACAAAGACCATGATGCATAGTAAATATTTGATGATAATAAAAGGTAGTTTTGTCTCAATAAATGTATGGTCCTTTGCCACGCCTCTTATTACTTGAAGAGTTTTAAAGAGTCCATTAGTTTAGCCATCTGCATGGTTATGGAAACTGCCAAGCCCAAGAGTTGGAAAGGCTTTATGTTTTTATATTTTACTGAGAAAAAAATTATTGTTTATAGAAACAGTTGAAAGGGATCTCTCTTCTACCAAATGAGACGTCAAATAAAATATTCAGCCCAGTATGAATTTCTAAAAGTGAGTCTTATTTTGGGCTCTTACTGCAATTGAAGGAGACTGAAGTGTAAAAATTTGGTGCCCACATATAATTTATCTGTTTTTGCACCATTCTAATTTCTTAAATTTATACTTAATTTTAGAATCTAGTTGCAGTAGGACCTATAAATTCGCGATCATACCCTTAACAGTGGGTGCACTGGGTCCATAAAGTCAGATCTACCCAAAACCTCCAAATATCACTTTATTTGGAAATCATGTTTGTGCAGATTTAATCAAGTTAACCTGAGGTCATACAAGATTAATCCGGTGTTTGGTGTACTTCTAAAAAGAGGGGAATTTGGACACAGACACCCAGAAAGAACACTGTGTGACCACTGAGACAGAGATCCTGCTTATGCTGACTCAAGCCAAGGAATGGCAAGGTTGCCGGACACCACCAGAAGCTAGGAGAGAGGAACAGAACAGGCTCCCTTTGAACCCCTAAGAAGAAGCTAACCCTGCCAACATCTTAATTTCAGACTTCTGGCCTCCAGACTAAGAGAATACGTTTCTGTTGTTTTAAACCACCAACTTTGTAGTAATGTGTTATGGCAGTCTTAGGAAACTGATACATAGGTTATGTTCCATAAGTTAGTTTTAAACAATTATCCTGAAAATAGCTAATAGGAAAAGATGAAAATACCAATAGCTTATTAAGCTAAGGGCTAAAATATCCATCCTCGCTTAGTTTTGATAAGATTGTGTGGCAAGGCACATATTACTCTGCTTCATTAAACACTTTCTTTTTATTTTTTTAATTTGTGTGTGTGTGTGTGTGTTTTTATTTATTTATTTATTTATTTATTTATTTAGAGACGGAGTCTCGCTCTGTCACCCAGGCTGGAGTACAGTGGTGCGATCCCGGCTCACTGCAAGCTCCGCCTCCCAGGTTCATGCCATTCTCCTGCCTCAGCCTCCTGAGTAGCTGGAACTACAGGTGCCCACCACCACGCCTGGCTAATTTATTTGTATTTTTAGTAGAGACGGGGTTTCACCGTGTTAGCCAGGATGGTCTTGATCTCCTGACCTTGTGATCCGCCCTACTTGGCCTCCTAAGGGATTACAGGCATGAGCTACCACCCCCGGCCCATTAAACACTCTTTCTGGATGTTCTCTCTTCCTTTTGAGTTCAAAAGCAATACTCTTTCCATTCTTCCTTCATTTACCTGACTTCCTCCTCCCTCATATTTTTGGGCTTCTTGTTCTCCACTTGCCCCCTACATGTTGGTGTTTCCCAGGGCCTCAGGGCCTCCTGAATGATCACATTCACATCCAGGATTTCAATGATCACTTGTGCCTTGATGGCTCTCAGCTCTTCCTTTCCATTGCAATGATTTCATCTGCACTCCAGACCAATTTCTTTGTACTTTGAAATTAGTATGCCCAAATTCAAACTTCAGTTGTGCTCACTTGATTTTATTATACTAAGTGAATGGTTCGGCCTTTTATCTTTACTGAGTTAATGGGCCAGCCTTCATTTAGTGTCCCCTGGACACTGAAGTCAAAACCCTGAGAATGATTCTCGATCCCTCCTCTTTCATCCATCTTCCATCAGAAAGTCTCATATGTATAACTATTATGGAGGAGGGATTAGTGGAATGTATCGCTACCCTGTCTAACTTCTCAGAGGAAAAATAGTTCTATAACTATCAGGAACATTATATTTACCTATATCTCTATGTATACGTACATCTGTGAAATCAGCTATGTAAATTGTGAAATATAATTGTGATTCTATTTATTCCACTACTGTAAATAGCTATAATTACAAGTTTGGCCACATTTTGTTACCAACTGATGGAATTTGAAGGTATTGGGGATTTTGTGAAGAAAGTGGCTTCATCACCTAAGCAGTGGATGATGGTTTACAATTACCCTCATTGACAAGTTCTGTAGAATTCCGTATTTTGTTTGCATATTATCACATTTGACTTTTTTAAAATGTGACAGGGTCTCTGTCACCCAGACTGGAATGCAGTGGTGCAAACTTGGCTCACTACAACCTCTGCCTCCTGGGCTCAAGCGATCCTCCCACCTCAGTCTCCCAAGCAGCTGGGACTACAGGTACACACCACCATGCCTGGCTAATTTTTGTATGTTTTACAGAGATAGGGTTTTGCCATGTTGTCCAGGTTGGTCTCGAACTCCTAGGCTCAAGTGATTTACCCACCTCAGACTTCCAAATTTCTGGGATTATAGATGTGAGCCACGGTGCCCAGCTGACATTGACATCTTAAAGATTCACTTTTAGGCCTTAATGCATGCCTCTGTGATTATTATTGGTGGTGATATTGGCCTTATTTCTAAAAAAAAAAAAAAAAAAAAGCTTATTGGAAACTAAAATTATTTTGTGGAAATAATTACTTTGTGGAAAGCTAAACAGGTCTTCCAAAAAAAAATTTAATCTGAAATTTACCATAAAGCTTGATTAATTAAAGGACATCTGTTACTGAATGGAACTGGGTCCTTTTGCCCACTTTGCAATGGAAAGCCAAACACCAAAATAGTCGGGTTTTGTAGCAAGAAAAATTTATTGCAAGGCTGCCAAGCAAGGAGACAGGGGTCTGGCTCAAATCTGTGTCCTCACTGGGCGCTTGTCTCAGGTTCTATAGTCAGAGGGTAATGAGGCGTGACCTGATTGATTGGATCTTGCAATAAGGTGAGGCTGGGAGGCATGATCTGACTAGATCCTGCCATGAGGTGACACGAGGGTGCAATCTCATTGAATCCTGGATCCTGCCATGTGCTGTACACTTCTTAATTTAGTGGTCTAAGCATTTAGGTTCTGCCCATGGTTGCATTCTTAGTTCATCTGGGCCTCCACAAGTTACATGACCTTCAACCTGGGGGTCCATGGCAACTAAAAAACAACTCACAGCTTCACTACGTAAATGTTGAACCATGAAGTTGAACCAGCAAATTAACACAGGAACAGAAAACCAAACACTGCATATTCTTATTAGTGGAAGCTAAACATTGAATACATATGGACACAAAGATGGAACAATAGACAGCAGAGCCTACTGGAGGGAGGAGGGAGGAGGAGGGTAAGGATTGAAAACCTACCTATCAGGTACTATGCTTATTACCTGGGTGATGAAATAATCTGTACACCAAACCCCCCACGACACACAATGTACCCACATAACAAACTGCACATGTACCCCCTGAACCTAAAATAAAAATTGAAAAAAAAAAAAAAAAAAGTTGAACCAGACTGGTCTGGTGCAGTTACACATCTAACACTTCTGAATATCCAAAAAAGTGACTCTGCAATGGCAAAGCAAGATGTTGAGTGTAAGAAGACTACGAGCGACTTTCTCATTTTATCATTTTAGGAATTCCCTATAATTACTTAATGATGAATTGTTTTTCTTTCAAAATCTCTTAATTTAAATGATGAATAATATTATCCACAATAATTCTACAGGAATTCCTTAATTAGACTAGATATTATCTGAAAATTGATTGATTGATTTTGCACATTCCACCCTCTTCTGGATGTTGTAATTGTGCTCACACCTTCTTCCAGAAGTCATCAGAAACCAGACAATGAGGAGAACCTTCCTGGTCTTTTAATTTTTTTCCCTCAGGGACTTTAGGGAAAATATTGAATATGTGTTTGTTTAGATAGCTACTTTTATTATCTTGGCCTATGGTTATGGCACGTACTAAATTTGAGTGCAGTTGTTAATGCTAAAGGTTAGAACATTAATACAGTGAGAGAGAAATACTTTGGAGAGAATTAGATGGGAACTTTCGGGATTTTTGAAAACTACTGGCTTAAGGTTGATCCTAAATAAGTCTATAGTTGTATTTATATTTAAACTGAATCTCTTATAGAAAACACATAGTTGAGAGTTTTTTTTTAAAAGTTGGCTGATAATCTCTGCATTTTCATTTGATAGAGAGTGTTTAGTAGAGTTATAAGGCAGTTATTGATATGCTTGTGTTTAGCCTACCATTTTACTATAGGTTTTCTGTTTTGTTCTCTCTGGTTTTGTTTTTCTGTTCCTCCTTTTCTTCTTTTTTTTCTGGACTCTATAAATACTTTTTACCTTTTCATATCTCCATTTTAATTTTTTTAGAGTTGGGGTCTCACTGTGTTGCCCAGGCTGGTCTCAAACTCCTGACCTTAAGCGATTGTTCCACCTCAGCCTCCCAAGTAGCTGATATTACATGAGCCACCATATCTGGCTTTGAACACTTTTTAAATTCCATTTTTATTTGCCTTTTTTTTGTTGTTATTCCTCTTTGCATGATGTCTTAACCTTTTCTCTATGGATTACAGTATACATTCTTAATTTTCACTGTGTACTTGAAATAGTATTGTACCTTTTCACTTAATAGGTCCATTTAACCACACACCCCATCCTTTACACTATAATTGTAAAGTGTATTACATCTACAGACAAGATAAAACCCACAATGTAATATGTATTTTAAAGAAATTAAGAGGAAAACTGCTCTTTTATATTTATACATATATTTACCTTTAATGTTCTTAAATCCTTCCCAAGAATCTAAACTTCTCTCTGGTAGTATTTCTATATGCCTAATAAACTTACTTTAGTATATTTTTTATTGCAAGTCTATTGGAGATACATAGTATTAGTCTTATTTTATTTGAAAATATTTCACTTCATCCTCAAGGAATATTTTTGTTGGATATAGAATTCTATTTTCTTTCAACTATTTAAAGATACTGTTCTACATTTTACTGCCTTTCATTGCTTCTGATGAGAAGTTAGGCATTATTTGATTCTTCTTTCCCCTGTCAATATGTGTCATTTTTTCCTCTGGTTTAAATATTTTCTCATTATCTTTGATTGTCAATAGTTTATCAACTAGGTGCTTAAAAGTTTTAAAATTATTATTTACCCTGGCTGGCATTTGCTAAGCTTCTTGAATTTATAAATTTATGTCTTTTACCAAATTGGAGAATTTTCAGCCTGTGTATCTTTTTAATATCTTTTCTGCATCATTATCTTTCTTATCTTTTTGAAATTCCAGTTACAGTTATGTTAGACCCCTTAATATAGTCCTAAATGCCCATGAGCCTCTGTTGTTTTTCAACCTTTTTTCTGTGCTCTTCAGATTCAATAATTTCTATTGAACTATCTTTAAGCTTACAAATTCCTTTTGTGTTGTTTCCATTGGGCTATTAAATCCATCTAGTAAATTTTGTGTCATATATATGGTATATTTCAGTTATAGAATTTCAATCTGTTCTTTTAAAATATATTGCCTATTTCTACACTGGTTGTCCCTATTCTTTTTATTATTATGAGCATATTTTCCTTTGCTTTATTGAGTATAGTTATTATAAATGCTGCTTTTAAAACATTGCTTCATTATTCCAATATTTACATCATCTTGGAGTCAATCTCCACTGAATTTTTTTCTCTTATAAGAATGGATTACATTTTCCTGGTGTTTAAATTTACCTATTTTTGGATTGTCAAGTAATTTTGGAGTGCAACCTGTGCATTACAAACATTATGTGATGAAGATTCTGTTGTATTCCTCCGATGACACTGATTATCTTTTAAAATGGCAAGCAGTGTGGTTAAACTCAAACTGCAAACCTGATATTGCTTACAGTAAGTAGAAGCTCAAATCTGAATTCATTTTTTAATGTTAACCAGACTGCTTTGAGTTTGCCTTGCACAAGCATGGTTCAGAGATTATCCAATAATTGGTATTTACTCTAAATACAGGATTTGGGCTTCTTCCTCTCTTGCTCCCTCCTTTATGTTCCCCCCCAACTTTCCAAAGAATGCTGTTGCTGTGAACTCTGACCCCTGGTTCTTCAAACCAGAAATATTGTATATTTTCTAACAGAGTTTTTAGCTACCTCGCATTGCACAGACATGCGCTAGTCTTGGGCTGAGGGTCATAAAATTTGGGAAAGTTGCTCCGTGCCTTTCCTCTTCCAAGTGTTCACTTTCCTCCGTGATCTGCCTGGTGTTGGTCACTCTCCACTGTCGATAATTGTTTTTAATTTTTAACAATATTTTTTCTAGTGTTTTATATTGTTATATGTGGGGGAGGGACAGTCAATTAAACGGAGCTATTCAGCAATGGTTAAAAGCAGCACTCCCTGCAATTGTAGCTATAGCTGCTAAGTGACTAGGTTATTGGGAGGAGCTAGTATGAACTGTTTCCTTTGTTAAATTAGATTTCTCTCCAATAGAACATTCTTTTGGATGCAACCCAGTTTTTCAAAAGATTGAAATACATTTGCCATAGACCTAAATCTGGAAATTGAGTAAAACCTCTCTGAAATCATGTATGGTTAATCTATTATGGCTGAATATCACTTTAGAATGAAGGCGTAAATAAATATTAATACCACAATAATACAAAGGAAAGAATTTTAATCAAAAAAGGAAAATAGTTAAATGCATTCTTGGATTTCCTCTGAACTTTGTTCAAATGCTAGACACAAAATTCATTTGAGTGAGTTACAGTAAGCTATACCTTTATCTTTGTTATCTTATTTGTGCTTAACTCCATGTACACTGAAACAAAAACTTCCTAAAGGCATTCACTTTTATACCCAGTCTTATCAGCTACTTAAATGTAGCTCCTTTTGTCCAATTATAACGCAATGACAATTATTTTATCCATTATAAAACTGTGGCCTATGATGTTTAATCACTTTGGAATAATGCTCAGATAGTTTTGATACTCCCACGGGAAGTATGTGGGGAACAGGCTAGGGAAACATGTTTATTAAATTTAATACGAAGCAATCAAGCTAAGAGAGAAAAAGATGGCACACCCAAGAAAGAAAGAAATGTTATTATATCAATTTCCTTAGCTCTCGAACCGCAAATAATCATAAGAACTTATCTTCCTATCATAAGATCATGGAACATGATGCCTAAAGATAAAATTGTGAATGTTTTGAAAAAGAAGACAGGCCGGGCATGGTGGCTCACCCCTGTAATCCCAGCACTTTGGGAGGCCGAGGCAGGCAGATCACCTGAGGTCAGGAGTTCAAGATTAGCCTGGCCAACATGGTGAAACCCCGTCTCTACTAAAAATACAATAATTAGCAAGCATGGTGGTACATGCGTGTAGTCCCAGCTACTCCGGGGGCTGAGGCAGAAGAATTGCTGGAACCCGGGAGCTGGAGGTTGCAGTGAGCCGAGATGGTGCCACTGCACTCCAGCCTGGGTGACAGAGTGAGACTTCATCCCCCACAAAAAGAAGACAATAGGCAATTTCTTCTGAAAATCTTCCCTGTTTTTAAAAAGAAAAAAAAAAAGTTAAAAAATATTCTGCTTGACTGGATATTTAGGCTTACAAACATCCATACTTGCAAAATTATAATACATACACACACAAACAAACGAATGCTCATTAGAAGAACATTGTAGTAACAAAGAACTTGTAACAATCTAAAAACCTGCCAATAGAAGACTGAAAACTATGATTCATCCCTTCAAAAGAAGGAAGATTATACATGTATGCGCCTATGGAGATATATCCATCATGCACAACTCAGTGAAAAGGCAGAAGTCAGAAATATGTATATAGTATATCCAATTCATCTATTTAATTTCTTAGTATTTATGGAGTAGATACATAAGAATGTTCTGGATAGGATTACAAGAAATTGGTAGCAGGTTATTCTTGTGGAGAAGGTCTAAAGATGAAGGATGGGGGGTAAGAGAAGCTTGTGCTTTTCATTTCAGAGCTGTCTGTGCAGATCAACATTTTATCATTGGTATTTTATTTCTTAAAATAATTTTGAAATCAAAGAATGCCTTGCTGGAGAAGAAGCGTCATTTGTTATTTTTTGAATGTTATATTCAATTTATAATCAATAAATATTTATGAAATGTTTATATACAGGGTATTGCACTAAGTTCTTTGGATAATCCAGAGAACAACTTGTGCCTTGGTCCCTGTCCTCAAGAATTTTATTGTCCAGTTGTGGCAATGACAATAAACGCTATTTGTGATAAGCACCAATTGAGAAGCACAAGCAGTAGCCTTTCAGGAGTTCAGAGGAGTGATGACTTTTGACTGTAGAGGAGATGGGGTTAAGAGCTATGAGAAAGAAAAAGTACAAGCCTAGGAGAGATAACAGAGATAACAACAGATTTATAGGAACTTAGCAAGAAGGTGTGTCAGAAAGGGGATCTTCTTCTTGACGTGGGGGGCTGATTTTTCTCACGGGAACAGCAAGATTGTTTGCTAGCATACTTTGTTGGTGAAGGCATCCTTTTACCAACTATTTCATTAGTACTATCCAGCTCTGCATATCTCCAGGGACAGTGCTGGCCTGATTAAGCTCTGAATGGGTTTCTGAGTTGCAGGGAAACTGGAGGGAGGGGAGACCCGTTTTCTACAGTATAGCCTTGTCAGAGCTGAAAGGAAGGTGGTACTTCCAAGTTTAAAGAGAGGAAGAAACTAAATTGCTTGCTGGAACCAAAGAAGACCCAGAGATTTCTGACTGTTAGGTAGTGAGGCAGACATTCCAGGCTGAGACAAAGATCTGAACAAAGGAAACAGACTTTATTGAAGAGGCAATTCCCAGGCCTGCGGAATGGAAAGAGAGGTGTCTACTGGAAGGAAGTAAAACATTCTTCATAAGGAAGGTTTGGAGCCAGATATAAAGAAAGATATTGAATGTCACATGATAATTTTTGCACTGAAATAGGCAATGATTAAAAGTTTGACAGTTCATAAAGCATGCATTTTTTTTAAAAGAAAAAGAGGATAGAAAAGAATTAAATATGTCTTAAGATATATTTTAAAAAACAAAAAACAGCCCGGGCACGGTGGCTCACGCCCGTAATCCCAGCTCTTTGGGAGGCCGAGGCGGGCAAATCACGAGGTCAGGAGTTCGAGACCAGCCTGGCCAACATGGTGAAACCCCATCTCTACTAAAAATACAAAAATTAGCTGGGTGTGGTGACACATGCCTGTAATCCCAGCTACTTGGTAGGCTGAGGCAGGAGGATCACTTGAGAGGTGGAGTTTGCAGTGAGCCGAGATTGTGCCATTGCACTCCGGCCTGGGCAACAAGAGTGAAACTCCGTCTCAGAAAAAAAGAAAAAAAAAATTAGTTTCCTCTAGGAAAGTCCCCAGGTGGCTAAGGGACAGAGAGGAGTGTCTTAACTCCCCTTTTTTCTATCTTTTGAATTTTTACTTACATAAATATATTATTTAAAAATTAAAATTAATAAAATGATGATTAACAGAGAAAGAGAGACTAAAGTGTTGTATGTATGAGTGGAGATTATTAACAAATGGGCTTTATGTAAGCTAGGCAGACCTTCAGTGCCAAATAGCCTGAGATTAGATGTAAGCTGTGCAGCAATTGTCTGAGAATACTGGCTCCTAGCACCTGACAACAGTTTTAGAAATTAGATTCGTAGAGCATATAGCACTGGGTTGGGGCACAGACCCTCCCATAGGGAAGAGGTAACCCTTGTTCCAGGTCAGCCCATCACCAGATGGCAACTTCAGGGTCATTCAGCAGACAGTTCAACTTGTCTCTCTCCACACACTCTCTCTCTTTTTTTTTTTTTGAGACAGAGTCTAACATTGTTGCCCAGGCTGAAGTGGAGTCATGCGATCTGGGCTCACTGCAACCTTAAACCCCAGGCCCAAACAATTCCCCCCACCCCATGCCCCCAGAGTAGCTGGCACTACAGGCATGTGCCACCATGCCCAGCTAATTTTTGTGGTTTTTGTAGAGACAGGGTTTTGCCATGTTGCCCAGGCTGGTCTTGAACTTGTGAGCCCAAGCAGTCCTCCTGCCTCAGCCTCCCAAAGTGGTAAGATTACAGGCATGAGCCAGTGCACCTGGCCCACACTCTTTTAATATTTGTTTGTTTAAAGAATAGCTTTGTGGGCTGGGCATGGTGGCTCACCCCTGTAATCCCAGCACTTTGGGAGGCCAAAGCGGGTGGATCACCTGAGGTCAGGAGTTCGAGACCAACCTGACCAACACAGTGAAACCCTGTCTCTACTAAAAATACAAAAAAAATTAGCTGGGCATAGTGGTGCATGCCTGTAATCCCAGCTACTCGGGAGGCTGAGGCATGAGAATCACTTGAACAGAGGAAGTGGAGGTTGCATTGAGCCAAGATCACACCATCACACCATTGCACTCTAGCCTGGGCAACAAGAGTGAAACTCCATCCAAAAAAAAAAAAAAAGCTTTCTGTATAAACTACAAACTTATACAAAAATATAAAGAAGAAAATAGTAACTATCCACTTACTTAAAATAGGAAAAAATGACCCAAATATTTCTCATTTATGACAACAACATAATTGGAAATAACCAAAATATTGCTATTTACTTACAATAATGGAAAGTTGGAAGCCACTTGCAGGTCTTCCCTTAGGTCGATCATTTCAGTAAGTGCAGTAACTCACAGAGGCTTGTTTCTCACTCAGATCATATAGTCTGATGCCAATTAGATGGTCTTTTCTCTGCCAAGTGGTAACTCAGGAATCCAGGCTGCTTCAGTATTACAGCCATGTCAACTAGCACCTCTAAAGTTACTGCAGCATCAGACAAGAGAGCTAGAGGGAGACATGAGTTTTTCAGGCCCGGGCCAGTCATTTTCACCCACACTCTATCAGCTGGAACCCAGTCACATGGCCCCAGCAGACCTGCAGGTGAGGCAGGGAAATGTGAGCATCCTATGTGCCCAAGGAGAGGAAGCAGTGGGCAGAATGAGCGAGCACACTGGGCACAGGAGGAACTTTGTTAATAAATTATGATATATCTTTATAGTGGAATATCATTTAGCCTTTAAAAATCAGATTGTGAAGAGTATTTAATGACAGGAAAATGCCAATGGTAAGTGAAAAGAATGTAGACTCAGGATTCTAATTTGGGAAAATAAATCATACATGTATATACGTACTTATAGACTGAGAGGTAATAGAAAATATGTTATGCCGGGCGCGGTGGCTCAAGCCTGTAATCCCAGCACTTTGGGAGGCCGAGACGGGCGGATCACGAGGTCAGGAGATCGAGACCATCCCTGGCTAACAACGGTGAAAACCCGTCTCTACTAAAAAAAGAACAAAAGACTAGCCGGACGAGGTGGCGGGCGCCTGTAGTCCAAGCTACCGGGAAGGCTGAGGCAGGAGAAATGGCCGTGAACCCGGGAGGCGGAGCTTGCAAGGTGAGCCCGAGATCCCGGTCCACTGCTACTCCAGCCTGGGTGACAGAGCGAGACTCTGCCTCAAAAAAATAAATAAAAGATGAAATAATAAATAAATAAATAAAATAAATAAAGAAAATATGTTATTTGGTTATCTCTAAATAGTAGGATTCAATAAGTAACCTTTATTTTTTTACAAACCTTCAATAGAAATTGCTTTAGTTTCTTATATTGATCACATTTTTTTTGTTTGAAAAAAGACTCTGGATAACTTGAAGCCAATGCTTTTTTTTTTTTTATCGTTGAAAAGAAATCCTCAGATCAATCCAAAAGTATAATGCTGGTTACAGACTATGAATCTGAAGTTACTGCCAGTAAAGCTTTTTATCAGTCAAGAGGGCAGCTGCTTTAGTGGCTTATTTTTCCCTGGTGGCATATGTTAGCCACATTGTCCCTGTTCTACACATTCCGCTGTGGTCCCAGATCACCTATCAGATTTATGTCCCCTGGGAAGGAGAAGCCAAACCCCCCCAAGGCTGAAACATATCTGTCAGTTGCAACATTTATTGAACAGTAATACATTTTGCTGAAGAAAGCAAACTAAACAAACCAGCACTGCCCCTCAGAAAGGTCTTAGAAAGCAGACAGAACTAAATCTACAGCCTCAGAGAGAGGAGGGAGGGAGGGAGGGAGGGAAGAGAGAGAGAGAGAGAGAGAGAGAGAGAGAGAGAGAGAGAGAAGAGAGAGAGAGGAGAGAGGAGAGAGAGAGAGAGAGAGAGAGAGGAGAGAGAGAGAGAGAGGAGAGAGAGAGAGAGAGAGAGAGAGAGAGGAGAGAGAGAGAGAGAGAGAGAGAGAGAGAGACCCTATAGAGCCCTCTAGTGGCTGCTTTGTAGAGAACGGGCCATTTGAGGAATTTGCTTCACGTCTTCCCACCAAGGTGCAAAAGGCAAGACTGACTACTTAGAGGACTTGGATGCTTGGCTACCTGATCCCACCATCACCACCTGAGACTGGCCAGGCACAGTCCTCTGGCTTGACTTTGCCTAAGATGAGCTCTGGGCATTCCCAGAGTGGTACAACTGAAAATTCATTCCCTGCTAGTTAAAGAAAAAATTGTTCACGGATAATTAATAAAGCCTGGTAAGAAAGACTTTATTCAGGACCATCTCATAGGTATAGGGATCACAGCAATGGGATTTTGCAGTGAGAGAGAGAGAGATTGGGCTCAACTCCAAATACAGCATGGGCAAGTAGAAATTTATAACCAAGGAGCAGGATGGTGGTGAGTGGATGGAAAATTACTAAGAGAAAACATGAGGAGTATGGGGGATTCTGTGTAAGGCAACCTCACAAGACTCTTGCTGAAGACAGGCCAGGGTGATAAGACATCACCTGGGAGATGGTGAACGATGAAGAACTTGATCAGATATTGAGGGTGGGTGGGTTGGGAGTGGTCTTGCTAAACTGACTTAACAGGGTTCTTGCTAAAACTAGATTTTACAAGGAAATACACATATGAGCCTATGAGAGGGTTCAGGACTCTGACTAAAGTTTGGCCAAGCAAAGGATCTTTGTCACGGTGCACCAGTGCATATAGACAAGGAATCTGGCAAAATCCCCAAAGATGTTATCTTATGTGGAATCCCCTGGAAGCACAGGGACACACTTACCAGCAATTCCCTGGAGCAACTTAGGTTTCCAATTGCTTCCTTGAAAATATGCAAACTAAGTTTTTTAATGACCTTGAGTTATACAGATTGAGCAAGTAAGGAAAACATTACATAGGTAGGAAAGAAGCGGGGTGGGATAGGGACACAAAGAAACATTTAGGTTTGTAAAGTGCTTACTGCGTGCCAGAGATCAAGGCTGCTGCCTGTACTGGTGTCATATGCTGGCCCACCCACCAGCTCTAAGGCACCTCTCCACACATTAGCAAAAAGTAGGCGCAGAGCTTAGCAGAAAGACAGAGACTTCGTGTGAAGCCAAACATGCCCTATTCTTGGGTATATGCAGCTGCATGTCGAGACATACAACTTGGCAAGAAAAGGGGACTTGAATGTGGTTCCTGCTCACCTCCACCCTGTTGGCCAAGGACCTTGGTAGAGTGCACCAACTCCCAGCTATACAGCAATCTCCAGTTTTTCCAATGCCAAAGGCCCCCAACCAAGAAAAATAGTGAGGGTTAAAATCCAGCCCTTGCTCTCCTGGCCCTGAGTCCTGTGTCAATCTGGAGGGGTCACCCTTGTGTAATAAGCACAAAGTTACCTTTGTGCCAGTGGCCCTGTCTGTATGTTGTATCATCCTCTAGTTCCCCTATGAGGTAGTCAGAGTGGTTTTACTGTGAAGCTAATGACACAGACTTTTCCAAGACCCAGAGAGAGGCCCAAGGATTGGTTTACATGGTCATGTTTTGTCCTAAAACTTTCAAAAGCAAGATAATTTAACTGTGTAATTATAATAATGTGAACTTGCATAACAATTTCAGTTAAAAATATTGTCATAGCAACTTTTGAAGACAAGTACAATTATTACCCCATTTTACAACTGAGACACAGAACAGTTCAGTAGCATTGCTATCGAGTGGTAGGTAGAGCTTGAATTTGTTGCAAGCTGGCTGACTCCAAGGGCAGAAGATCATGGGGAATATGTGTACTGTTTCCAAGAAGACAGAGTTTCCAAGAGCATCCTACAAGGTGCTGTTCATTCTTGCCCCAAATTCTCCAGATGTCATGAGATATAGAAGAGAAACATCTTTCGATGTTGTTCTAGTCAGAGGAGACTTCTAATAGGCAGAGAACAAGTTATGGAAGTTGTTCCTGAAAGATGCAGTTGTCTTTGTGAAACCAGTCTTGGATGTTGTGTGGCAGCTGGACCACACAGCCACTGTTATCCAGGAGAGCAATATGTCTTGTGACCGTTATGTTATTTAGGGTAGAGTCTTTCAGAGAGAAACAACTTCTTCTCTGTCGTCTTAGGTTCAGTATCTGGGGGCCTATGAATTAAACTAACAAAAGATAGATTAATGAGAGAAAAAGCATGTAATTTTGCTAATATTTATATGCACAGGAGTTCACAGAAAAGAAGTATTTAGACTTCTAGTTTACATATAATTTTAATAAAGGAAAGGTTGAACTTCAAGGGATGATAAATCATGGGGACATAAGTAGGAAATATATGGGGAAAACTAATGGAAGATACAGGTTCTTTTCCTAAGGTCTGTTACACAGATTTATCTTGGTGCCAACTCTCCGTCTCTGGTGATATAAGTTGCTCTCCTCTTCCTGGTACAGGAGATAGACAACATAACACAGGGAAACTCATGCCCAGCTTCTAGGCAGATAAAGGGAGGGTGGAGAACTCTTCTACATCTGTTGATTTTCAGTTACCTTCAGGACAAAATAAACCTTTTGTTAAAGTGGCATATTTTGGGGTCGCATATCCTGATCTCCTTCAAGTTAAAAAAAAAAAAAAACACACACTGTGGCTTACCTAAAATGTGAATTTATCTCACTCCCATTTAACAGTCCAGAATAAGTAACCTGGGTCAGTAGGACAGCTTCATTATGCTCAATATATGGCCCCCAAGATTTCTTCAGCCAGGCATCACCTAAGGCATGAGTGAGTCCCTTTGGTTCAGACAGAATCACATGGTCACATCTAGCCGCTTAAGAAGACAAGAAATTAGTCTCTAGCTGGGCTCATGTAAAACCTGGGGATTCTTTTTTTTTTTTTTTAATACTTTAAGTTCTAGGGTACGTGTGCATAACGTGCAGGTTTGTTACATATGTATACTTGTGCCATGTTGGTGTGCTGCACCCATCAACTCGTCAGCACCCATCAATTCCTCATTTATATCAGGTATAACTCCCAATGCAATCCCTCCCCC
>NW_016815484.1:1566312-1569703 GCF_001698545.2 Rhinopithecus bieti | reverse complement strand
TTTAGCTGTGCCCTGTCCCCAGAGGTGGAGTCTACAGAGACAGGCAGGTTTCCTTGAGCTGCTGTGAGCTCCACCCAGTTCGAGCTTCCCAGCGGCTTTGTTTACCTACTTAAGCCTCAGCAATGGCGGGCGCCCCTCCCCCAGTCTCACTGCTGCCTTGCGGTTAGATTGCAGACCGCTGTGCTAGCAATGAGGGAGGCTGCGTGGCCGTGGGACCCTCCTGGCCAGGTGTGGGTATAATCTCCTGGTGTGCCCGTTTGCTTAAAGCACAGTATTGGGGTGGGAATTACCCGATTTTCCAGGTGTTGTGTGTCTCAGTTCACCTGGCTAGGAAAAGGGATTCCCTTCCCCCTTGTGCTTCCCAGGTGAGGCAATGCCTCGCCCTGCTTCAGCTCTTGTTGGTCGGGCTGCAGCAGCTGACCAGCACCGATTGTCCGGCACTCCCCAGTGAGATGACTGCAGTACCTCAGTTGAAAATGCAGAAATCACCGGTCTTCTGTGTCGCTCGTGCTGGGAGTTTGAGACTGGAGCTGTTCCTATTCGGCCATCTTGCTCCGCCCCCCAACTTGGGGATTCTTTTACAAAAAATGTAGAAGGGAAGATGGATATTGGGAGATGATTGGCAGTATCTACCAAAGTCATGAAGCCAAGAATGGTTTGACTTAGAGAGCTGTAGGGGTTGAGTACTATGAGTGTGATGTAAAAATGAATGTGGATTTTAGGACAAAGAAGATGAATAAGAGAGACAGCCTTCCCTGGGGCTAATGGGATACAGGTTGCATCATGAGGCAAGAAGAAAAGTGGAGCACAGAGACAGCTGCTTCAGGGAACTTTCCTGTGCTGTGGGTGAGGATAATTCTACAACAAGAAGATGCAAAGCAAATCTGAGAATCACTTCTGTTCACTCACAAGATGATTTACGAGACCCAAGAAGAAGACCTGTTAGCTTAGAAAACAGGGAGAGGATTTTTTTTTTTTGATGACACAAAGGAGAAAGATTGCAACTTTTCTAGTCCATCCACAGCAGAGTTTATCAACCCCTTACTGAGGAGCGATTCACTATCACACAAGGTCTCATGGATGGTAACTACATCCTTCTCCTTCCTTCCTCAACCAACCTCTGGAAAGAGTATTCTAGGAGTCATTGTCTCTACCTTCTCGTCTTTCAACCAATGAAGCAGCTCCTGTTTTGGTGTTGAGGACATTGTTATTGCTCTTATTGTTTGTTGTAGTTTGAGTAAAACAGAAGTTTCAAAAGAGGAAACTGTGCAAGATAAAAACTGAAAAATTAGAAAGGGACTAGATCATCAAAGGCTTTAAATGATAAATTTCCATCTATATTTAAAGGAACTTTTAGTTGTATACACACAAGTGCCCAGCCTCTCTCCTATGTCTTTTCTTTTGACATTATTCAGCAGTACTTTACATTCTTACTTGGTGTTTCTCTGTGTCACTTATTTTAAATAATTAACCATTTCCTTCTTCCTCATATTATTTCTTGTCATGATTTCTATGACATCAGTTTCTCCTAATTCTCTCCAGCTTCATCTTCTCATTCTCCTCCCTGAACTGCTTGTCTACTTACAGGGCAGTTTGTTAGAAAGAATAGATTGGCTCACTCAAGTTGATCATAACCTCCTCCTGAGTTTCAGGGGCTGGAAAGCTAAGAAGCTGCATATCCTAAATTCCTTTGCATCTTGAGTTCCAGACATATTTTAGTTTCTGCCAATCAGATGGACTCATATAGTATGGAGACCTGAAAAGAGACCGGTGGATGCAAGGAAGCTATTTTGGGGAAGAATCTGATCAAGGCATTTATTAGATTTTCAATAAAATCCATGTTGTAGTCCATTTTGGCTGCCTAAACAACAAACATTTATTTCTTAGAGTTCTGGAAGCTGAGGAGTCTGAGATCAAGGTACCAGCAGATTTGGTGTCTGGTGAAAGCCTGCATCCTGGTTCATAGATAGCCATCTATGGCCATCATGTTATGTCTTCACATGCAGGGGGAATGGAGGGAGCTCTCTCTCTAATAAGGGCACTAATCCCATCCAGGAGAGTTCCTCTCTCATGACCTAATTTCCTCTCAAAGACCCCACCCACTAAGCCTATCATCTTGGGGGCTAGAATTTCAACAGATGAATTTGATGGGGGGAACACAAACATTTACTATACCACAGTCTACAAGCCACAAGCCACAAACAGTCTACAAGCCATAAACAGGTTGAGTCACTGCTTTATGCCTTCTTTCTAGGAAATGCATCTGCTCTCATGTTTACATTTCCTGTGTGTGTGAATGATTTCTATGTTAGTCAGCTGTTAATGCAATAATGCTGCATAACAAATCAACTATCTTAGTCTGTCCTGTGCTGCCATAACAGAATTACTGGAGACTGGGTAATTTATAAAAAAAAAACAGAAATTTATTTTTCACAGTTCTGGAGGCTGCGATATCCAAGATCAAGGCACCTGCAGGTTTGGTCTCTGGTTTCAAGATGATGCCTTGCTGTGTCCTCACAGGACTGAAGAGCAGAAGAGAGAGACAGCCCATTCCCACAAGCTCTTTTCAGGTGACATTAATCCATTCATGAGGGCGGAGCTCTCACGACCTAAACAGCTCCCCAAGGGCCCCACTTCCCAGCATGGTGGCATTGAGGTTGAGTTTCCAACACGTAAATCTTAGAGAGGACAAAAAATGTTCAAACCGTGGCACCACTGCCAAATTCAGAGGCTTGCAACAAGCCTTTATAGTTTTTTGCTCACAGTTTTATGGGATATTTGGGGGAGCTCTGCTTCAGGCTGCAGGTCACCTGGGCTTTCTTTAAGCTTCAGATTGGGTTCTGATCTCTACATTGGCCATGATTGACGGTTATCCATGACATGTTCTTCCCATGACAGATCAAAGAAGCTTAGGAGAGAAGCCATGTCACACAGTACATTGAAAGCTTCTGCTCTTATGTCTGCACCTGTTTTGTTGTCCAAAGTAAAATACCTGGCCAAGCTCAAAGTCAATGGAATAGGCAAGTATACTTGTACTCCAGGGGAAAAAGGAAGGGAATTAATATTTTGTCAAAAGTTGACCAGATCAGCCAGGTGCGGTGGCTCATGCCTGTAATCCCAGCACTTTGGGAGATCGAGGCGGGTAGATCATGAGGTCAGGAGATCCAGACCATCCTGGCCAACATGGTGAAACCCTGTCTCTACTAAAAATACAAAATTTAACTGGACATGGTGGTGCGTGCCTGTAATCCCAGCTACTTGGTAGGCTGAGGCAGGAGAATCGTTTGAAGCAGGGCGTCGGAGGTTGCAGTGAGCCAAGATCGTGCCATTCCACTCCAGCCTGGCGACAGAGCAAGACTCCGTTCCAAAAAAAAAAAAAAAAAAAAAAAAA
>NW_016815484.1:1514041-1564870 GCF_001698545.2 Rhinopithecus bieti | reverse complement strand
AGTGGTGGTGGTGGTGGTGGTGGTGGCCTGTGTGTACTGAGGGAAGTTTAGGGATGATAAAAACAACTCTCATTTTAGCTCTAAGCTTGCCTACTAGTTTAAAAAATTCATTATCACTACGAATTTTCACTGCCATATGATACTTCTTTCTTGTTTTCCTACAAAATTACTTGTCCTGTTTTTTTGTTTTTTTTGTTTTTGTTTTTGTTTTTGTTTTGAGACAGAGTCTTACTCCATCGCCCAGACTAGAGTGCAGTGGCGCAATCTCAGCTCACTGCAACCTCCACCTCCTGGGCTCAAGCAATTTTCATGCCTCAGCTTCCCAAATAGCTGCGATTACAGGCATACACCACCATGCCTGGCTAATTTGTGTGTGTGTGTGTGTGTGTGTGTGTGTGTGTGTGTGTATTTTTAGTAAAGACAGGGTCTTGCCATGTTGGCCAGGCTGGCCTGGAACTCCTGGCCTCAAGTGATCCACCTGCCTCGGCCTCCTAAAGTGCTAGGGTTACAGTCATGAGCCACTTTGCCCAGCCATTAGTGGTGATTTATTAGTCAATTTTTTATATTATTTTATTTTATTTATTTTTAATTGAGATATAACTGACAAACACTGTATGTATTTAAAATGTACAATGTGGTGTTTTGATACACATACATGTTGTGAAATGATTCCCCAAATAAAGCTATTTAACCTATTTATCACTTCACATATCTGTTTTTTGCTGATCTATTCTTTTGGCAAAATTCAAATATCCAATATATTATTATTCTATGGTTACAATGCAATACATTAGATTTCCAGAACTTGTGCAATTTCACACTGTGAGGTTGTACCCTTTGATCAACATTTCCCCATTTTCCTCCAACCCCTGCCCCCTAGCAAACACCATTCTGCTTTCTATGAGTTAGACTTTTTTAGATAACATATATGAGTAAGATTATGCAGCGTTTGTCTTTCTGTGCCTGGGTTATTTCACTTAGCGTAATGTCGTCCAATTTCATCCAAGTCATTGCAAATGGCAGGCTCTCCTTTTTTAAAGTTGAATATTATTACAGTGTGTGTGTGTATATATATATACGTGTATATTATACACACGTACGTATGTGTGTATGTATGTATGTATACATACATGCATACATACACATACAGATATATCAATGTATATATACATACATGTGTACACACATATACATATATATGCATGTACATACGCATGCATATATACATTTACATATATACACAAGTGTGTATGTATACATACACATGTATGTATATGTGTGCATGCATATGTACACATGCACATGTACAAGCACATGTGTATACACACATGTATATATGTGCACACATATGTATGCATATGCATACACACGTGCGTATGTACATGTGTATGCATAGGTACATATACATACGTATATATACACATATATCCGTATGCATATACTCACATGTACATATACATATGTATATGTATATATACATGCATATAGGTGTATAGATGTATACATGTATATAGCATGTATATATACATGCATGTGTATGTATATATAGTTTACATGTATGTGTATAGTGTGTACACACATTCCTGTGTGTGTATATACACATAATATATACATATATGTATATTCATATATATGTATGTATACATATATTTTTGAATAATGTGGATGCATTAGCTATATATGTGCATGCATACTATATACACAAATATACACAAATGTGTATGTAGATGTATATAAATAAATAAAATGCAGCAATATCTAATATAACTATTTTTCTATATATTGATTCTAACATGAAAACTTTTTTAAATTTAACTTTTATTTTACATTCAGGGGTACATGTGCAGGTGTGTTATATGAGTAAACTTGTGTCATGGGGGTTTGTTGTACAGATTATTTCATCACCCAGGTGTTAAGCCTAGTACCTACTGGTTATTTTTCCTGATCCTCCCCCTCCTCCCACCTTCCATCCTCCCATAGGTCCCAGTGTGTTATTCCCCTCTATATGTCCATGTGTTCTCATCACTGAGCTCCCACCTATAAGTGAGAATATGCGGGTTTTTTTTTTTTTTTTTTTTGGGAGGGGGTGGAGAGGGGCAGTGAGACAGAGTCTTGCTGTGTCACTGAGGCTGAAGTTCAGTGGCGTGATCTTGGCTCACTGCATCCTCCGCCTCCTGAGCTCAGATGATCTTCCCACCTCAGCCTCCTGAGTAGCTGGAATTACAGGCATGTGCCACCATGCCTGTCTAATTTTTGTGTTTTTAGTAAAGATGGGGTTTCACCATGTTGGCCAAGCTGAGAACATGCAGTTTTGGTTTTTGCACTGGTTTGCTAAGAATAACGGTTTCCAGCTCCATTCATGTTCCTACAGAGCACATGATATCATTCTTTTTTATGCCTGCACAGTATTCCATAACATGAAAACTTTTACTGTGGCACATCTTCAGACTTTTGTACTTTTTATAGGATTACTTCTGTATTTTAGGAGGAGATTTGGAATTCTTCATTAGTATCTACATAATATTATTTTTTTAGGAATAAAATATTTAAAACTAGACATCTAAAATTAAATCATGAAGTAAAAGTGAACTCAGCTTTAAAAAATAATTGAAAAGTTAAGTTGGCTTTAAAAAGTAATTCCTCATATTACCTAAATTGATACTTAGCTATATTGTCTGAAGACATTTCTAAACCAAGGACATCTGTAACCTGTGAATTAAAGTCTCTATTTATGGCTTTTTTTTTTTTTTTAAACTATGGAGACCTTAGGAGCTAGAGAGATACAATAAAAGGAAGAAGAGATTTTTTTTTTAATGACATCTGCTTAAAGGAGGAGAAGTCATTAGATCTACTATCTTCCTACATCAACCAAGTATAAAGGTAAAACAATTTTTCAGCTAAACAAGATCTCAAAAAATTTACCTACCATGCACCCTTTCTAAGGAAAGTACTGATGGATGTGCTCCACCAGAACAAGGAAGTAAACCAAGAAAGAGCAAAACAAGAGATTCAGTGCAAGAAAGATGTAAAGGAAGTCTCCAAATTAACGGGAAAGGAAATTCCAAGAAAACAATAGGCAATTCTAGGTATGGATCATTCAATTAATGTGGTCCAGAAAGTTCTAGAAGAGACATCTTCCAAAATGTAAAAGTGATAGTGTACTTAATTTGTTTGAATTTATAAAGAGGAGATTTATAGGGGGAGTGTTTGGAACTTAGTTATAAATACATAGAAAACTAAGCAAATGGAAAAACAAGACAAACATTCACTTTAGGGAAAGAAAATGTAAGGGGGAAAAGCAATCATATTCTATTATATTGCTGAGCTTTCTTTGTCATTTATGTATTGTCATAATAACATGTTTACTGGTTACTGATTCTAAGTTTACTGGGAGGGTGGGTAGATGGGAAGTGTTTTCTCTCTCTCTCTCTCTCTTGATCCCTGTGTGTCTGTATGTGTAAGAGAGCAATATCTTCAGTTTCCATAGAGTTAAGTTGATGGCAATGCCTAAAACAGAAAAAAAGTAGCAATGTAAATATTTTTTCCAGAGATACACAAATAATATATCAGAGGAGCTGAAGCTAATTGCCTCTGGAAAACTGGTAATGAGAGGAAAAAGAAAGGCTGCTCTTTCTCATAAAATATATAGAGTTGTTTGACTCTTGTCATAGATTGATTCTCCAGAAAGTAGATTCTGAGATGGATCCAGGAGGTTTATTGGGGAGTATTCTTGGGATCAAGGAAGAGACGGGAATGAAGAACAAGGGAGTCTGTTCTTTACAGGTAAGCTCCTTTGGGGAGGTGGCAGGGTGGATAGTGAATCTAAGAGCAAATAGCATATTCATCACATGGAATGTGTTTGTGCTCATGTCATAGAAGTTGGAGAAAAGAACCTTCAGCTCTCTTAACTTTGCTTTCTTAAAAAATGATATGTTATTGTCATATACATGTCTTAATTCAATGGTTGTTCTACACTCAAGATGCCTCCCATAGAAACCTCCCTTCCAAAAAAAAGGAGGTATGTGGTAATACAAAAAAGATCTGAGTATTCTTGCATGTCAGAGTTTGGGGAGCACTCTGTTAAATCCATTGTCACTCAGATTTATTTGTCCACAGACCCGTTTTCAAATCACATGATGCTATCCTAAGGAATACACTAATCAACTCATTTAATTGTTGTTGAGCTTTCTTCAAGAATGCAATCCCCAATGTTGTCATTGTTCTTAGAAGGAAACATAACTGTCTTTAGAAGGAAGATTCCAAGAACTGGTTGATTGTGGTGAAAACAGAGTCTGCCTATACATGCCGGGGTGAGCACTGAAAATGGAAACAAAACAAACAAAACACACCTCAGGCAAAAGAGGAGAACCAGGGGAAAGAATAAAAATAGTGGTGAGGCGTGGAGGCTGTTTTGAACCAGGTTTGAAAAATGCAGTAAGCGTCAAGGGGAATCATAAGGGCCCAAATGGGAAGCCGTTTTGTTTGCTTGTTTTTAAATAAAAGTTTAGAGGAGGGGAAGGCTTTCTCCCCAGGATGCTGGATGGAGGAAAAGGATCTTATTAAGGAAGAGGTGGGTTGGATTCCAGGAAAGGCAGGCAACTACACTGAGCTTCAGGTGAATGAGATCATTTAGTTTCAACCTAAACTGGCTGTGTCTGGAGCAGCCAGACGTCAGGGAGCCTGAGATCTGCCAGGGACTCTGCAAAAACAGGAGCAAACCAGCCTGGGGGAAAAGGAATGAAAAGGGCAGAGCATGACTTAAGTGTTAGGCTCCATCAGTCAAGATCAGTGACTCTTGGTGTGTCTGTCATTCTGTCTGTGATTTTTCCACCTGTGTCTAATCTGTTTGGTAAAACTTCCCCAGGCTGGGCTGGCTTTATCCTCTGAAACAGAGACTGTAATAAATGTCTACCCCATTGCAGAGGTCTGAGATAAAGAACAGTAAATTAAATTTATTAAGGAGGTAGGATATACCAACAATAAGATTGAAGATTAAGGAAATAGAAAACAGATGTACTATAGAAAGTATCAATATAGTCAAACTTTGATTCTTTGAAAATATGAAAAAAAAAAGACAAACTCCTGGCTGGGGGGAGGTTTGGGAAAACAGAGTGGTCTTTTGATTCTAAGATGACCCTCTAGAGAATAAAGAAAACGTGTGCACACCTTTATCTTTGGTCTTATAGGAGGGGATGAAGGAAGTGAACTGGGTGAACATGAAATTACTTGTAATTGAGTAAGCCTGGGAAAATTTCACCAAGAGAGCTAATGGTGGATGCGAGGATCATCTTTACAGGTCCTAAGCATTTTACTCTTCTGAAACTGAGTGTATGTGTGTGGGAGGGGTTGTTTAAAATATTAAGTATATACAGCTGGGCATGGTGGCGCACGCCTGTAACCCCAGCACTTTGGGAGGCCAAGGCGGGCAGATTACCGGAGGTCAGGAGTTCAAGATCATCCTGGCTAACACGGTGAAACCCTGTCTCTACTAAAAATACAAAAAAATTAGCTGGGCATGGTGACACGCACCTGTAGTCCCAGCTACTTGGGAGGCTGAGGCAGGAGAATGGCGTGAACCCAGGAGGCGGAGCTTGCAGTGAGCCGAGATCGCGCCACTGCACTCCAGCCTGGGTGACAGAGTGAGACTCCATCTCAAAAAAAAAAAAGAAAGAAAGAAAAGAAAAAAGTTAAATAGATACTAAAAAACATTAAAATATACATGTAGGGTAACAAAATTATAGTGTTAAAAGCCGATAATTGGTTGCTAGGGCTTAGGGCTGGGAGGAGGGTAGGACACTCAAGAGAAAGGAAATTGTTTCTTAGTGTTGATGGATCAGTTCTCGATTCTGATCGTGATGACAATTATAGGAATCTATACATGCAATAAAATGTCAAAGAGCTACATACACACCCTCAAAAATTGTACATGTAAAAACTAGTGATATCTGAATAAAGTCTGCCATTTAGTTCAATGTCAGTTTCCTGGTGTTGTGAATTGAACTGTTCTTATGTAAGATTATATCATTGGGGGAAGCTGGATGAAGGGCTCATAGGAACTCATTGTGTTCAATGAACTCACTGAACTCAAATTTCTATTTGAAATTTCTATATGAGTATGAAATTATTTCAAAATAAAGAGCTTAAAACACTTGGTGGGGTGTTAAATAATAAGAATATGACAGACATTCATTACCAACCACCCACTTGAAGAGTGCATTACCATTACCTTAGAAAGTTTTAAAGCACTCTTTCCCAACCTCTCCCCTCTCCCTCTCCCATCGGAGACAACTATGAACTAGATTTTTGTATTCATTATCGCTTTGCTTTTCTCTATAGTTTTAAATTCACGTATATATCCTCCCAAATATATTGTTTAATTTTGTGTGTTTTGAATGCTACGTAAATGGAGTCATTCTGCATATATTCTTCTACTACTGGCTATTTTACTCAACATTTCCTTTCTAAACCTCATCTGTGTAGCTTTTTTTTTTTTTTTTTTTTTTTTTTTGAGATGGAGTCTCGCTCTGTTGCCCAGGCTGGAGTGCAGCAGCACAATCTCAGCTCATTGCAACCTCTGCCTCCTGAGTTCAAACAATTCTGTCTGCCTCAGCCTCCCAAGTAGCTGGGATTACAGGGTGCCCACCAGCATGCCTGGCTAATTTTTGTATTTTTAGTAGAGACAGGGTTTCACCATGTTGGTCAGGCTGGTCTTGAACTCCTAACCTCAGGTGATCTGCCCGCCTTGGCATCCCAAAGTGCTGGGATTACAGACATGGGCCACCACATCCAGCCATCTGTAGCTTTTTTATTTATTCATTGATGTATTCATTGTGAATACACCCAGTTTATTCCTTTGTTTATCAACATTTGGTCTGTTTTCAGTTTGTTTGTTTGTTTTTTCAATTACAAACAGTGCTGGTATAAACATTCTTTTACATGCCTCCTAGTAAATAGGATTCCTCTAGGGAATATACCTACGGGTGAAATTTCTGGGTCAGAGAGTTCAGCTACTTTTTGTATTTACTAAATGATGCCGAATTATTTTCCAAAGTGGTGTAAGCACTGCTGCACATTCTCAGTCGCATTGGTATTGTCAGGATTCTTACTTCTTATGTGTATGGTAAGTGTAAAATGGCATCTGATTATTGCGGTTCTAAGTTTTTCCCCAATTTCTAGTAAGATTGAGCATTTTCCATGTAATTTTTGCCATTTCTTTCTCTTCTGTGAAACACACATGTAACATTTCTGCTCATTCATCAGTTGTATTATTCATTTTTTTCTTACAGTTTTATAGAGTTCCTTGTATATTCTGGAACTTAATTCTTTGTGTTATGAATACATTCTCCCAGTTTGTGACACTTATTTTTTACTTTAATTACAGTGTCTTTTATTTTTATTTTTTATTTTTTGAGACAGACTCTCATTCTTGCCCAGGCTGGAGTGCAGTGGCACAATTATGGCTCACTGCAGCCTTGACCTACCAGGCTCAAGTGATCCTCACACCTCAGCCTCCCAAGCAGCTGGGACTATAGGTGTGTACTACCATGCCCAGCTAAGTTTTAATTTTTTGTAGAGACAGCATCCTACCGTTTCCCAGGTTGGTCATTACAGTGTATTTGTGGGAATGTAAACTCTTAATTTTAATGTGGTTGATCTCATTTTAAGAATAATTCTATTTATAGTATATATATTTAGAAAGTCTTTATAAACTAGGAAGCTATAAAATTATCAATGTGTATTAATTTTTGATAAATTTTATAATTTTGCTTTTCAAATTTAAGTCTTTAATACACCAGAAATTGGCTTTTTGTGTGATATAAGAGGTCCAATTTTGTTTTTTTAACACATGAGTAATATGTTTTCCCCATAACCACATATTGAAATAATTAATATTTCCTCCAAGTGTCTGCAATGCCAGCTCTAGGGAAAAAAAATTTCTATGCATGTGTGTTATGTTTCTGGATTCTATATTCTGTTGCCCTGGTCCATCTATATGTTTTTTCCCAATACCACACTATCTTAATTGCTATAGCCCTACAACAATTGTAATATCTGGAGGACAAGATCTCCTGTAGGGTTCTTCTTTTTGAGTGTCATATAGTTTCTTGGTCCTTGGCTCTTTCATATTCATTTTGGGATTAGTTGCCAGGGTTCTCGAGAAGCTCATGGAAATTTTTATTAGGATTATATTAAATATATAAAGTCATGTGTCTTCAAGGTTATGTGCTTATATACCTGATAACATTTTGCAGCCAGATAGATCATATGTAGAGCATTATAATTCATTAGATCATTGTGGCATATCAGAGGCAGGGGGTTGATTTGGTATGGAGCTGCATGAAGCTGGTGCTTCTTTCCCAGCTCCAGTGCATCAGAATTTAATAACAATATGAAAGGAGAGTTTATGCTCAAATTGCCATGAACAGAGTTTTCACCTACAAAGGGCTGTACCCAAAATCAGAAGATCTCAGGAATTGGCCGGGCGCGGTGGCTCAAGCCTGTAATCCCAGCAGTTTGGGAGGCCGAGACGGGCGGATCACGAGGTCAGGAGATCGAGACCATCCTGGCTAACACGGTGAAACCCCGTCTCTACTAAAATACAAAAAAAACTAGCCGGGCGAGGTGGCGGGCGCCTGTAGTCCCAGCTACTCGGGAGGCTGAGGCAGGAGAATGGCATAAACCCGGGAGGCAGAGCTTGAAGTGAGCTGAGATCCGGCCACTGCACTCCAGTCCTGGTGACAGAGCGAGACTCCGCCTCAAAAAAAAAAAAAAAAAAAAAAAAAAAAAAAAAAAAGATCTCAGGAATTGCTATTACTATTACACAAGTACAATGAATTGCTATTGCAATTTCAGTGAAGTTTGTATTTCTGGTGTGCTTAGTACAAAACATTGCAACTAGACCTGAAAGCAAATACAATAGAATATAGCAGTCAAAAAAAGTATTTTGTCTTTAGTACGTCTATCCATGTCTTCCTATCCATAAAGAATTTGTAATAATTTTTCAGAACAAAGACTCTTGATCCAATTCAGATGAGAATGTGTGATTATACAAATATGGGTGCAGGATGAACATAAAAAATAGGAAGAATGTAGACTACTCTGCTTTTAGATCAAATTAATATTCCTTTTTTTGCAGTTTAATTAGGCCTAAATAAAAAGCAACGTGAAGTCTGGAGATACTGGACATAGGAGATTTGTCAAGCCATTTTTCCCACCACCAGTGCCTGAACATGACCTCATTTATCTTGGTCAATGAAGCTCAAGGAAGCATTGCACTTTGGCTCCGGCTTTAAGTTTTGTATGTTGATATGTATCCCATGTCTTCTAACAATGAAGTGCCATTTCACTGGCATTAATCACTGTCAAAGGCTTTCTGGTAAATTTTTAAGGCACTTGCCTTGCGGGAAAAGGTACCAGTTTGCCACGTCATGAGAAATAGGCTGTTCATAATGTTGTGTTGTAACTTGATTCTTGTGAGGCATTGGCTGAACACAGTAATAGATCAGAGTCAATGATGATACACAGTGTCTAGCCCTTAAAAGATGGTTCCAAAAATTAATTCTTGTTTTTGTTTGCCTATAGTGTCAATTCAATTGACTAATAATAGGTGACTCTTGGTCACATTAATATGATTAAGAAAAGGCACCACTTTTCAAATAGTCTAGGTGTTTAGTCTAGGTGTTTCATATAAAATTACATAACAGTTTCTTGCTGCTTGGGGTTATAGGGTAGCCAGGCAGGATCCTTGCACTTAAGAAATTTAAAATGTAATACATGAAAAAGCAAGTGAACAAAAATAACCTTGATTATCAATCGGTCAACTGCATTAATTCAGCATCCATTTGAGATAGAGCAGTGGTCTTCAAACTTTTTTGAATGCTTTTCTCCTAAAAGAATTTTTAAAAGCTGGATACCTGCTCCTGCTTCTGCTGCCAATGTGGGGTATCAAAAGAAACTGCCATTGAGGGTTGCTACACAGGCACAATGCGCTATGCTAATTAACGAAGACCATTTCAGGTAGGATCAAAAAACATGACTGGTTTATTAGGATGTGAGAAAACTCGGGTTTGTTCCTTTAAATTCTAGTAAGATTAAATACTAGTTAACATTTAAATTAAGTGCCTGCATGTGCCAGGTCTTATTGTAAGCACTTTATATGGTTTATGTCATTTAAACTTCACAAAAACCCTATGAATTATCCTAATTTCATAGAGAGCTAAGGTTATTGAAGTTTAAGTAATAGGGAAGCAAGCATCAACCCCAGGCATTTGTCTCCAGAGCCCATATTGACAACCATTGTATTCCCCTAACCCTTTAAAAGGCAAAGACTGTCTCTTCTCAGTGCGGTTATCAAAACACTTTTCGCCTGGAACCTAGAGGCATTCTTGAGTCTCTGTTTTCACAAAGATTTGTGATTTTCAGATGGGAAGGGCTGCTCCAGTGTTCTGGATGTGGTCTCCAAGGATGTTTTGGGTGTGCTGCATTTTCTTTTCTTTCTTTTCTTTCCCTTCCTCCCTTCCTCCCTTCCTCCCTTCCTCCCTTCCTTCCTTCCTTTTGAGACAGAGTCTCACTCTGTCGCCCAGGCTGGAGTGCACTGGCACGATCTCGGCTCACTGCAACCTTGGCCTCCCGGGTTCAAGCGATTCTCCTGCCTCAGCCTCCTGAGTAGCTGATATTACAGGTGCCCGCTACCACGCCCAGCTAATTTTTATATTTTTTTCATAGAGATGGGGTTGCACCATGTTGGCCAGGTTGGTCTCGAACTCCTGACCTCAGGTGATCCGCCGCCCCGGCCTCCTAAAGTGCTGGGATTACAGGTGTGAGGCACCGTGCCGGGCTGCGTGTGCTGCATTTTCAGCACGTACACCAAGTGTCTCCTCATGGGGCTGATGTGTGGGAGCAGGGAAGCCACCGTTCACTTTCCAGAATCCAAAGGGGCAAAGTGACATCATAAAATTGTCAGAATGTCCCTTGACACAACCGTACCTGTTTGTCTGTAGCATCGTGTCCTTGGTGAGCCCCTCTTCCCTTCTGGACGTGAAGACATCGCCCAGAAGTAACTCTGACTTGGAGAAGAAAAGAAACAGAAGAAAAGAAAACCAGGGAACCGTAGCTCTTTCACCAGTTTAAAAAAATCTTTAACTTAAGATAGAATCAAGTTCTTTTGAGGCAAAACTGCAAAGTCACAGCTGTTACTAGAAGAAAAAAAAAAAAAAGTTTAGAGAATCAAGCACTTGTCCTTGTAGATTTTGATTACTATTGCCTTTGGGTCAGATTCTCTCATTAGAGTCAAATAAATGTTTTCCATCATGACCAAAAAATGTTTTATACAAATTCCATTTCCCAGAACTCTGTGAATGAAATGGAAACCCCCTTTTCTGGTTGTGGAAAAAAACCAAACCAAAACAAACCTCACAACCTCCCAGCTCCATCTTTCTTAAGTACCCCCTGGTTTTGCTAGGTGGCGCCATAGGCTAATGCATGGGTCTTCCTCGGTTTCCCTGGCGGCCTCCCTCTGTGAGGCAGGAACAAAGACTTCTGCGGTTCCCTTGGAGTTTAGGATCAGACCAGCCTACAGGAGGTGAGATCCATTTGCCAAGACTCGCCTCTGTCGTGTTAGGAGATGTCCCCTCCCCTTTCCTGATTGATCACAGCTGGTAGTGAGGGGATTCTTGGCCATGTGCTTTAGCCGTTCTTGAGGGAAATTCTGGGGAATCTTAAACTTGATCCTAAATATTGCGTTTCTCTCTAAGTCTCCCAAAAATTGTTCATGTATTTGGGGAGGAAGGCTCACGCTCATATTGAAGAGGGAAAGAAAGGGACAATAATTCAAAGGTTTGCACCAACTCCATCCCAATCCCCTGCACAAGGTTAATGTGTGGGGAAATCCCAATCCCTGTGCTTCCTAAGAGCCCCGATATTTCCCAGCCTCGGCAGGGGCCAGGACAACCTTTCTCCATCCTGCAGCTCGCAGAGCCAGCTTGTTGTGGAGGAACGGGAGGCCCTGTTGTAGGAGGGGTGGCACAGGTCCCACAAACCCTATGGGGTTTGGAGGACACCCAGGCACCTACTGACTTAGCAAGAGAATCCCCTTTCCCAACCAGCTAGAGGCCTGAAGCTCCAAATGACTGATTTCTTGGCCTTAAAACATTAGAGACTCCCCAAACACAAATATGACAGAAACGCTTTACTTGGAAATGTTGGAGGATCAATCCATTGCAAAGTGGCACTGCTCGGAGAGATCCCCAGGGAGGAGCTGGTCGTGGACTGGGCGGGGCGGCGAGGGCTGCAGGGAGCAAGAGTAGAGGAGGCGACTTCACTGCCTTGGCGCCTGCAAGAGGAACCACGGCTTCCTTCCGCCTGCAGTGTCTGCAGCCTGGGAATCCGACCCAGATCCATGATGGCCAAGGTCGCATGCCCCGGAGAATCTGGATTTCAAATACTGTCCTGATAACTGCCTAAACACCCACATTTTAGTCCTCCCATGGGTCCTGGTTGGGGTTCAAACGTATTCCTACCCCACCCAGCATTCCCTGAAATTAGCATCATGCCGAGGGCAGCCGTGACAGTGGCCGCAGGTCCTTGTTGAGGACACAAGAGGAGGAGGAGCCTTGTGGTGAAAGGCTATGGTGAAAGATCATCCATACATTCCAAGAAGGAAGCTTCATAAACATGCAGACCTGCACAGCACAGGAGACACAAGTAGGAATGCTCCTAACATTGCAAGTCAGAGGACAGATTCCAGAAAGCAGATAGAAGGGAGAAAATATATAAGTAATACCTAAAAGTCAAAATGGGAAGGAGAACAGCTTTTAAAAATTGACCAAAAAATTCATATATACAGTTTATATATTAACGTATATATGAATATATATGACATATATAGTCACAAGAAGGCAAGGAAAAACACAAAACTCCAAAATTAGAGAGAGAAGAAGCTGGGAATAAAAACATATATCTATTTTGAGTTCACTTCTGATACTCATCAGAAGTGACTCTATATTGAGTTCACTCCTGATACTCATCCAAAAGATATTTATTTGAGCAATTGTAGGAATGTGTATGATGCCATGTCCATCTCAATATCCCTGTTTCAACCTTGAGGAATCTATCAGCCCTTCCTGCATTTATCTCTGTCACAGGAACAATGCTTCTTTTGGCAGTAAACATCAGTAAACTTAAGTGCCATGAGTCATATTTTCAATTTTTAATTAAATAATGGTCTAGCTAAGGTTTGATTTATTTTGGCCTGAATTAATTTAGACCCTGGTCCACATAGATTTACATAGTTTATGTAAAACAGCTCATGATTGTATAGTCTGTAAAATCCTTAGATAGCTACAGTGTAGATTGTAAAAATCACCCTCTTATCAAGCAAGGAGTGGTAGAATATAATTTCTGGGGGTGGTGTTAACTTTATCCTTAAAACTAGCATCACGAAAAAAATGTGTTGTATTCCTAAATGAAGGCTTTTATGAGGTCGTCTAAAGATATTGCATCCCATATGTTTTCACTCTAAGAGTTTGAATGATATGGTAAAGCCTCATTAAGTGGTGCTGATGCATGTTTTTTTCTTTCTTTCCCAGAATGGTTATAGAAGGTCATAAATCTATATAGTAAGCACGCTGCAAAAAGCTCATCTGCCGCACTCAAATATAGTAAATACTGTTTAAACAGCAGAAGTGTGTGTCATACCGGTATCATTTTCCTAGAATTCTGATAAAAAAGCATCATGGCTAATTAATGTTCCCAAGAAAGGGTCACAGCTTACAGGAAATGAATCGGAAGGTGACAGGAAGAAAGGGTGGGGAGCTCAGAACACTCTGGCTCAGGATTGTTGGCAAGATCCTTGTTCATGCAGCCAGGAGTTGACAGCAATCACGAGGAAGAGAATAAATCATGCTGCACATTGAAACTCAGATTTTTTTTTTTTTTTTTTTTGAGACGGACTCATACACTGTCGCCCAAGCTGGAGTGCAGTGGCATGATCTCCGCTCACTGCAACCTCCGCCTCCTGGGTTCAAGTGATTCTCCTGCCTCAGCCTCCCTGAGTAGCTGGGATTACAGGCACCAGCCACCATGCCCGGCTAATTTTTGTATTTTTAGTAGAAACGGGGTTTTACCATGTTGGCCAGAATTACAGGCGTGAGCCACCGTTCCTGGTCGAAACTCAGATTTAACCAGACTGGACATGCAAGGACGGAGAGACAGAAAATGGAGAGGAGGGAAGGATGATAGGAGATGATGGCCAGAGGGTTGGGGGGTGAAGATTGGGGTTCAGGGGAAAATGGCTGAGAGAACAGCATTGAAACCCCCCTCTGCTACTGATTTGGTCTGGGCCCTGCAGTTAAGTTGTTTTTGTGGGTCTGGGGTTTCATGGCACTTCTGAATGTTAAATATGATTGGATGAGCACGGCTGGCAATTTGGCATTCATGACTCAGCTGACCTTGTGACCTATAGCAGGACATCTCGTAACCCTCAGAGGAGAAAGTGAGTCAGACACATTTTCTGCAAAAATGAAATTTGCCTTGTGGGAAGAAAGAATGCTCCCCATGCATGTGTGTTGAGTGAAGCACAGAAGTTTGCCTTGCCTGTCCAGGACGTGGGGGCTGGGTGCGGGTGGGAGGAGCCGAGACCAGGCCAGCATGGAGGTGCTCAGGCTGCTTTCTTTTCTTCAGCTCATTCTTTACATTGGGTTGCAGCCCCTGCATTTCCAAACAAAGCATCAGGACACAACGTCCATCAAAGGATTCTTTTTTCTCACGTATGGGTTGATGAATAGGATACATTTGCAAAGGTCTGAAAATCAAATTAAATTTTCATTACATGCTTAATGAACTTATTTGTCAGACAGAAATCAGTATTCTTCCAGGAAATCTGGAAAGAGTGGGTAGCATACTTCTAGCAATTCCTGAAAATCCTCATGTATTATTAATTTTCCTGGAGGGAGGGACTATGAGAGCCACTGTTGGTTTGCAACACGGGAAGCTTAGCTTTGTCTAAAGAAGGTATACTAAAACTTCTTTCTAAAGATGCCTTTTTGATGTGCCTTATTGCGCTTTTGACAGGGGTTTGGGGGTGGGGGGAAGATGACTATTGAATAATCCGATCAAATGTCTGGTACTGCAAATCCCTAAAGCTTGGGGCAATTTGGGCTGAGCCCAAGGAACTGGGACACATTAGCAGAACTCTCTTCCCTGCTCTGTGCCTGGGAAAGGGAACTGATGATCCCATTGTGCATGTAGTGAGAAGAAAACTTGGGTTTCAGTGAGAATCTAAGTACTGTTTGCCAATCCATCAGCAAACACTGGAAAGTCCCATTTGCATGTGATATTGTTTTTGTAAAAATGATGCCTTCACTGAATGGAAATAAGAAGTCAAGAAAACCTGAGTACTGTTTACATTTTATCACAGGAGTCGAGGCTTATGCTCAAAACCCGGCTCCACAAGTAACTAGCTGTTTGGGCATGGACATATCATGTTATTTCTTGGAGTCTCAGTTTCCCAGGGGGACTGGGCTTTTTAACCAGTGCAAGCCTGCTCAGCTCTAAACCATCTTTCAAGTCTTCTAAGTTTCTTTTATTGTATTTTGGATACATCCTGGAAATGCAGAGCAAGCAATTGATTTTCCAGATCTCCCACTATCGTTTACAGAGTATATACAGTAGATATTTTTTGGATGGGGAAGTTACTATATCACCTACATTTTTATGGTAAAAATGCACTTTTAATGATACGAAAAGGTCTCAACTTTTTTGAACATACATAGGCCGCAGAACCAACCTTGGCCCTTGTAGGTTCATCTTAAAGAGTAGACATCATCACTGAAGTTGTGTTGCCAGTAATCTGATAGAAACAACACTAACCTACATCTAACTTAGATCTACGCAGAACAAAAAGGAGTTCTGGGAGGTCAAATATGGGTAAGGATAGTTGAAGAAGGGATGGTAACTCGAGTCCCGAACCTACCAGTCTACACTGTAACAGCCTGCATAACTGCGTGAGCCAATTCCTTATAGTAATTCTCTTTATATATGTACATGTATCTCCATCCCATCGGTATATCCCCATCCAATAGGTCTGTTTCTCTGGAGAACTCTAACTACTCCAGAGTCTTTTATGAACTTCCCTATTTCCTCACTCTTCTCTCTTTACAACCTACAGTTGTTTCTCTTAAGTCTTCATTCCTCCTGTTATTGCAGGTGGGGTTCCCTGGGAAGCAGACTCTGAGACAGAGTTAAGAGCACAGGATGTTTATCAGGCAGTGTCCTTGGGGTCAACATCTGGAAAAAGGATGGAACAGAGTAGGATTGGGATGAAGAACTTCAAAGTGACCAATAGCAACCTCAGTCAACCGCAAGGGGCGCTGTGGAGCTTACGTGGCCTACCTGAACTGTTCCATGCTGGGCTAAAAGGCAGGCCCCTATGCAGCGACCTCAATCAGCCATTGAGTGTGGGCTGCCTGTGGGACAGCAAGCCCTTGGGCCAGGCATATCTCTGCAGCTGAGGCAGACCTGAAGGGCTAGAGACGAAGGCTGTCCACCACGTGCACCCTTGACGGGTGGGGCAATGGGGCCTTCCTGCATGTGGAAGCTAGGTGGTGCGTCTTTATGTCCACTACACCTTAGCTGGAGACTGTCGTCCACCCGTAGACATTTACCCCACTTTTAAGTCCCTGATGATTATCTGGATGCTTAGCTGCCCCCAATAAAGACGACAATTCCCAACCTCTCTTGCAGCTAGGTGCAGTTCTGTGACTCCCTTTTGGGCAATGGGATATTAACAGAAGTGTATGTGCAGTTTCCACAGTGTATCCTTAAGTGGAAGAGTAGGTGTTTTTCTTCTCTCCTTTTCCTTCTCACTGACTGGGAGACAGATGTAATGACTGGGGCTCCAGTAGCCACTTGGACCATGAAGTTACCTTGGAAATGAAAAGTGTATGTGGCATAAAGTTAAAGAAGACTCTCTGCCCCATGGATTATTTACCAGCCCAGCTCTGGCTGCCTCCAGACCTCTTAAACATGAGATAGACATAATATTTCTTATTTAAGTCACTTGGGCTCAGGAATTTCTGTTTCTTACAGCTGAAACCAATTCGGATATATAGATAGTCCCTGACGTATGATGGTCTGACTTACAATCTTCGGACCTCAAGAAGGTGTGAAAGTGATACACATTCAGTAGAAAGCAACAGGATACTCTCGTTTGATGCTGGGTGGTGCCAGTGAACTGCAGCTCCTAGTAAACCACGTGATCACAAGAGTAAACAACCAATGCTCTGCTGTGTACCGTCCTTAGTAAGTTACATGAGATATTCAACACTTCATTATAAAACAGGCTTTGTGTCGGAAGATTTTGCCCAACTCTAGACTAATGTTAAGTGTTCTGAACACGTTTAACGTAAATGAGACTAAGCTAAGATGTTCAATAGGTGTATCAAATGCATTTTGACTTATGATGTTTTCAACTTAATGATGGTTTTATCAGGATGTAACCCCACTGTAAGTCAAGGAGCATCTGTATTATCTCATCGTTCTTCCTCTATTTCTCTCGCTAAGATAAAGCCCACCACTGCATAGGAAAATAATCAAGTCCTACACCGTTTGGTTCTTTCTAGTGTCTTGAAACCTCAGTCATCATCTCCAGTGGTCTTTCTCCTTGGCCCATGTCTATTACTCCGGCCTCTGAGACCACTGGCTTGGAGAGGGGTTGTATACATGTAGGACTCAGCTTTGACCAGTGGGAAAGAATGAAAGGGCTTTTACTCTGGTCTGTCACTAGTTCTGTCTCTGAATCTCCAAATTTAAAGTCACCTCGTTATAACAAGGATTATTTTCCTTCTAAACATACCTGTTTGATTTGCATGAAAAACTCGCATTCCTTCTATTTGCATACATTTGGCTCTATTTCATGCAAACTAGTGCTGAAACCCTTTAATAGTATTGAAACCTGTTTTTAGTGCTGTAAACCTTTTGGGAGGGACTTGGCTTCTCCCTGCTCTGGGTTACATTTCATATTGTGTTACCTTCACTGACAATGAAGGTTTTCCACCCAAATGGCTTTCCCTTAGAGTAAGGGTTGGGGATGGAATAAATGTCTCTTTCCTTTGCATTCCAAACCCAGGGGCAACCTGGGCGAAGACTGAGAACTGGGGAGAGTGGAGATAGAAAAAAAAGAGAAGACATTCAGACAGAGTGGCAGAAAGGCATCCATAACCTATTGTGGAGGACAGTCTCTAAGGTGGCCTCATGATCTTCACATCCTTATCATGCCCTTATCCTTTCCCTTGAGTGTGGGTGGGCCCTGTGGCTTACTTCTAATCAACAGAATACAGCAAAAGTAATTATATGTAGGTGACCACAGTTTATACAATTGTAATTCCTACCTCATGAGGAGACCCCCTCCTCTGCTGCCTTTGAAGAAGGAAGCTGCAGCATCGTGAGCTGCCCACAGAGAGTACAGTGTGGCAAGGAGCTGAGAGTCTGTCTCTGACCAACAGTCAACAAGAAATGGGAGCCCTCAGTCCTATAACTGCAAGGAATTGAATGCTGCCAGCAACCTGAATGAGCTCAGAACTGGGTTCTTTCTCAGTTAAGACTGCCACCCCAACTAACACCTTGATTACAGCCTTATGAGATCCTAGGTGGAGGATCCCTGACCAACAGAAACTGCGAGATAATAAATGTGTGCTGTTTTAAGCTAGTAAAGTTCTGGTGATATTGCTACACAGCAGTAGATAATTAATACATCCATAATAGGGACTTTGGCCTTAGAAAGGAAAAGAAAATGCAAATTTGTTTGATGAAGACTTTTGAGAGCAAAATAAATGTGCTCTGGAAGACTGGGATGGATACACGGCAGGTGAGAACCACGCTTTGCCGTATGCTGTGCTAACAATTTTTAAGTGAGAAAAGGCAGAGAAAGGGGACAGTCAATGTCTTAGAGTGGGGGCATTGAAGCAAAACAAAAATCTGTATTTTATAAAAATGACCAGTATGGATTTGAATCATCATGCTAGAGGAGGTGGAGGCTGTGGTGCTGGTGGTGAGATGTTAGAGAAATTTCTGCCCTCAAATTTGTGGGTGGCACGTGAGACACCAGGATGCTTCACAGGCCAGAGCTTGTGGGCTCTGTGTCAGAAGGCCTGTGCTCAAGTCCCAGATCTATTGCACATCAACTGTGTCATCTTGGCCAAATGACTGCATCTCTCCAGATCTTAGTTTCCACATCTGTAAAGTAGGGTTAATTATAGTACAGGTTAATAGGATTATTGTGTTAGGACAATGAGGTAATGCATGAGAAGTGTCTAGCCTGGCACACAGTGAAGGCCTAATCAATGAGAGCTTTTAAAAAGTAACGATTGGATGAGGAGTAAAAAAAAAAATGTGGATAAGTTGAGGCTTTCCAAGTACTTGTGTTTGGGAAAAAATTGGGAGCAAATTAACTCTTTGAATTGAGATTGCCCATCAAGCTTGTCAGGATTGTTCGAGCCAGTGATTTTCTTCCTTGGCTGCAAACTAAAATTATCTGGGATGATTTAGAATATCTTGCTGCTTGGACCCTGCCTCTGGAGATTCTGATTTAATTGGTCTGAGTATAGCTTGGGCATCAGGACTTTGAAAAATTCCCCAGGTGATGCTAATGTGCAATCAAGCTTGAGAATCACTGCTTTGACCCTTTATCTATTTCTTAATGGTGGCCCCTGATTGTTTCAGGTGTCTTTGTTTTGTTTACTCAGCTAGATGGCAAGTCCTTGTGGGCTCGCCTGTGTGTTATCCTTTGTGGGCTGGCAGAGTAAGAGGCATAGGGAACAGGGAACCAGAAGCCAAAGAGCCTGAGTTCTCCGTCTGGTTTTTCCTAACTGGCTGTGGGGCCCATGGCCAGGGTCATGATCTGATTGAGCATGTGCCATGCACCAGACACTTCTCTAAGTACTTTGCCTGCATCAGTTCATTTATTCTATCAGCCCGATGAACTGATTCTATTATTAGCCTCAGAGCTACTAATAACACAGAGAAGTTAAGTAACGTGCCCAGGGTCACACCACTGTGCTTCTGACTATGAGTGCAGGAAACCTGAGCTCCCACCACGACCCACTCCACCCTTGGCCTGACATGAGGCTGGTCTCAACTCTGTTCATCTCCAGTGAGGAGCTAGATTGTCCTTGAGTCCCTCCCAGCTCTAATGTTTACGGTTCTGTTGCCCCCGCCAGCACCTAGCAGAGACATCACATGGTGGTTGGTCTGGCGCTATTTACTCAGGGACTGATTGTTAAATCAAGGAATTGATTTCAGACTACAATGAGCACAACAGAACAAAGAGGGCAGGCAGTTGGAAGCCATGACCTGGGAGGGTGGCTCTGCGTGGAAAGATGACCAGGTTAAAGGGATGATGTAAGAGGAACGTTTGTGCATCGCTTTGTGCTTTTGGCACTTGGGTTAGCTGAGTGAATGTTCAGAGGGATGGGTCAAAGTCAGCCAAAGGCGACTTTCACTGAGGATGTGGAAAGCTGGCTATCCCTGCATAAAAGAAGTGTGAGGAATTTGGGCGAATTGAGCCTAAGAGCTAGAGAAAAGATGAAAAAGCCTCTGGAGTGGATGTGACCGAAAAAGTAAAAAATAATTCTACATGATTGGAATTTTCCACGGCCGCTGGATGTTAGGCTGGCGATGTCTGACGTTCAATTTTAAGTTGATTCCTGCACTGTTCTGTGTGGTAATAATCCTACATTATCACTAAACTATCCGTGAAAGTCTGTTGCACATACAGTCTTTTGTTAGTGGTGCTTTGAGGGAATGAAGTAATAGGAATGGTATTGGTAACGGAGAAAAATAATGAGGAAGACAGATGATGCTTACAGGGGATAGCACAGAGAGCACAGAGAGAACGTTTAGGGGAAGCAGGAAAGGTGTCAGTGGAAACGTGTCCCTCAGGAATCCTCAGATGTGTTGGCTGAACACAAGGCTTAACGAAAGTTAATTGAACATATGAGAGAACAGGAAGATCCTCGAGTCTGAGACACCTGGGACACCCAGGAGGCCAACATGTGGGTTACTCAAGGTAAAAGAAGAAATTGAGAGAAAAGGTACAAAGTATGATTTCCCCAGTGAAACACAGAGTAATAAAAAGGACACTTCTTAATCAGTGTAGGTTTTAAGACAAAGAAAAAAGCCAAGGTAATGCCTTCATCCACACAGGGGTTTGATGACATAGCTCCACCTCAGATGTTCCTCAAGTCCTGTGTATGCCCTAAAGAGATTTCCAATTCTGGTGAAAATTGGAATTACGGGGACTTTTCAGAATACTACTGTCTGGTCCCACTGCAGGAAAAGAGGCTGATGTCTTTGGGTCAGCAGGTGGCCTGTGCATGGGGCTTTTAAAAGCTCCTCAGGGCTGGGCACAGTGGCTCATGCCTGTTATCTCGTCACTTTGGGAGGCCAAGGTGGGAAGACTGCTTGAGGCCAGGAGTTTGACTTGAGACCAGCCTGGGCAACATAGCAAGACCTTAATTTTTATAAAAAAACAAATAAACTAGCTGGGAGTAGTGGTGTGGGACTGTAGTCCTAGCTACTCGGGAGGCTGAGGTAGGAGGATCTCTTAAACCCAGGAATTTGAGGCTGTGGTGAGTTAGGATCGCCCACTGCACCCCAACCTGAGTGAGAGTGAGACCCTACCTCTAATTAAAAAAGCAAACAAACAATAACAACAACAAAAAGAAATAAAAGCTTCTCAGGAAATTTACTGTGCAGCCAAGGTTGGAACCCACTGCCCAGAGCGCTATGCAACAAACATACACCAGGAGACAGGAGGGGGATGGCAATTCTACAGAAAGGCTTGCGAAAAGAATATAAATCTTGGGAACCCAAAATCACTAAACCAAAAGGAAAAGTCAAGCTGGGAACTGCTTAGGGCAAAACTACCTCCCATTCTATTCCTAAAACAGACAGCTACTAAGATAAAAAAGTTACACACCTCCCTCACATTTTGCCCACAAGGAAGTTAAACTCAAAGTTATCCCTCTGCTCAAGTGAGACAAATGCATGTCTGATTGCTTCCTTTGCCCTGTTGTTTAATGCAACCATTTGTCTTTTATCTACCTAAGACCTGGACCCTTCCCACTTCGAGGTGTCCTGCCTTTCCGGACCAAACCAATGTACATCTTACATATATATTTTTTTTATGTCTCGTGTCTCTCTAAAATGTATAAAACCCAGATGTGCCCCGACCACCTTGGGTACATGTCCTCAGGACCTCCTGAGGCTGCTGTGTCATAGGCATGTCCTTAACCCTGGCAAAATTAACTTCCTAAATCGACTGAGGCTTTTCTCAGATACTTTTTGGTTTATAGGCTTTAAGCTTCAACCAAATGTGTGTTTTCACATTTCTTAGTTTTAAACTTATTTCTTGGTCACATTGTATTAGGTGAGTGTGAGGAAGTTAGTAATAGGAACACTAATATTAGTTATAATATTCATACTATACGGGAGTGCTGGGAAGGGAAGAGTGTGGTCCCTTTAAATGATCTGGAACGGGGGAAGGGAAGTGCTGGGTAGAGGAAGGCGTGGTCTCCAGCTAGGGCTCTACCCCCAAGGACCTAGGTGAGGACAGGCACTCCTGCCTTCCTGCTGAAATTTTGCATTTCCCAGGACCGCCCTGGTCCGCGACACCCCCATCCGGTGCCTATAAAAATCCCGACACCCTAGCAGGAGACACAGGCGGCCAGACATTGAGAGGAGCACATCAGTGGAAGAAGACACATGCGGCTGGAGGGCAAGAGGACGTCTAGGGGAGCATGCTGGCTGCACACCACAGGCCATCCACCGCCAGGCCATCCACAGGTGGAATGAGGTGGAGTTTGGCCGGGGCAGTTGGAGGAGAGCCTGGGCCACCACAGCTGACTCCAGGGAAAAACCAACTCCCTTCTGGCTCCCCCATCTGCTGCTGGCTACTTCTACTCAATAAAACCTTGCACTCATTCTCCAAGTCCAGGTGTGATCCAATTCTTCTGGTACACCAAGGCAAGAAGCCCCGGGATACAGAAGCCCCTCTGTCCTTGTGATAAGGAAGGGGGTCTAGTTGAGCTAACGCAAGCCGCCTACAGATGGCTAAACTAAAAGAGCACCCTGTAACACATGCCCACTGGGGCTTCAGGAGCTATAAACATTCACCCCTAGACACTGCCATGGGGTGGGAGCACCACAGCCTGCCCGTCTGTATGCTCCCCTAGGGGTTTGAGCAGTGGGACACTGAAGAAGTGAGCAACACTGCCATCGCACACCCTGTGAGGGGGACAAGGGAACTTTTCTCATTTCAGTACTAAGAATGTTACCCAGAATAGAGTGGGCCTTTTCTTGCATAAAATCCTAGCAAAAACTCCAAGAAAAAAGCTGGGGACATTGGATCACAGTCATCAGAAGGTGCCTTAGGATCTCTTGGCATCTGGATGATGGAGGCAGAGAACAATATGATTGGCTGAGAGGTTGGGGGGGCTCCAACTCTCCTCAGATGTCCCCCTCCAATATTGGGACTAGAAGTTCATAGCTTTAAGAGCAAGAAAGAGCTTTAAAAATCATCTAGTTAAACTTACATTGTTAATAGAGTTTTTTAAAACTGAGGCTCCGTGAAGTAAAGTATCTGACCCAGGAAACCCAGCTATTTAGCTGCAGAACCAGAAGTAGGGTGGAATCTTTGAACAACTGGTCTATTACCTCCCTATCCTTCAGATGCAAGGGTTGATACTCAAGTGGCCTTAGGAGCAGTAACCTGACCTAAATTCACACTCAAATGTCCATGACTAACATAAAATGTTTTCTTTCCAGGAGGTAATGATAACTGGGTGGAAGCCCTCAAACTTAGGAACCATAACAAGGGGAGAGAGGAAAATGTCAACACTAATGGAAAAAGTCAAAGAAGCGTAGCTGGGCAGGAGAATGAGGGCAGAGAGATTCTATAGCGTAGGCTAGTACTGGGCCTCCAGAGATGAACATGAGGCCAACCCTCCCGGGACATGGGAAGCAGGAGAAGAATGACTATGGTGACCATGTTTACAAATGGACACATATTAAATTAACAAGTGCCAAAACCACCCACCCACCCATAGTTCAGAGGAAGCCCCCAAAGCCTGGCCCCAAATGACTCAACCCCATAACCAAGAATCACTTGCATTAAGGCTATTTCTGCTTCAGAAGGCTTTCAGTGATGTTCAGAGTCAACAGGAAATTAATCAGCAAGTAGAAAATTGAAAGAAGATCTGCATCTCACTGCAGGAGTCATTAAAATAAAAGCAGATTTGGCAAAATGGCAAGGTGAGTTTTTTTTTTTTTTTAAATCTCTCTCTTACCATGTTACTTAATAAGTTGAAGATTCCAAAACTAAAAGTCTAAGGAACAGAGGCTCCTTGGAGAATAGGGTACACACTGTCCTAGAAACCTGTACCCCTCTGCTGAGCACGCCTGCCTGGTCACCATCCAAATAACTCTCTCTGCTCTCTCAAAAAGCCCCTGGAAACCCGACCATGCTCTGACACGGTCTATTTAAAACTCCCTGGACTCATCTCAGGCCACGTCTCTGTCTTGTATTGTTTCACTTGCCTCTCTCCGCTAAGCTCTTGGGGGAACAGCTTTTTTTTTTTTTCTTTTCTTGTTTTGGAATGATTTTATTTATTATTATAAGCCTGGGTGGAGAATGTACTTCCTTGCTTATCATGCAGTTATGTAGAAATATAAAATAATAATAATACCTGGATGCAGTAGAGAACATAAAACTCTGGCTATCATATAACCTTTGCTCTGCCATCCTGAGTATCTGGGGAAACAGCTTCCCTCGGTCTTCCTTATTATGGCAACTAAAATCCCCAAGACCCTAAATTAAAGAACTGATATACGGAATGATGGTGAGAAAAAATCTTTTTCCTTTTTCACTAGTTTCTGACCTATTGATCTTAAAAAGGTCCCTTTCTTTTCCCGCCCCTAAATGTTTATGAACAGAATGGATACTGAGTCAATGTACTTAGTATGGGGTCTCAGTTAAGACCACTGGGGTTGCAAACAACAGAAACCAGCTCCAATTGGTGTGAGCAACGCAGGAAATTTGTTGGAGAATCATTAGAGTTTCTCACAGAACCCAAAGGTAGCATTCAGGGACCATGCTCTTTTGGTTTTTCCCTGCCTCTCATTTTTATTTCATGGCTTTTCCTACGTGTAAGTTTCATGAATGCAAGGATTTTGTTTGGTTTGTTTCCTTCAGGCTTGCCCATGCTTAGCACCGTGCCTGGCACACAGTAGTTGCTCAATCAGCATTTGTGACTGTATTTCTCTGCAGAGAAGCTTCCTACATTCCTCTGTGGGCATGCCAGAAGGCAGTCCCCCCCATACCCAAATTCCTTTTGAAGTTCAGGATGATGTCAAGTGTCCACCCCCAGTCATAGTTGGTCACCTCTGGTCAGGGGATGTAGTGTTCTAACAGACAGCTTGTGGGAAATGGTTTGTGGCAATCCCCAAATAGAGCCATCTTTTGATTAATAGCAAACTAGAAGGAACTCCACCTGTTCCCATAGCATGAAACTTTCTTGCAGCTTTGCAGATGTGTTATTGAACAACCTTTCTTTGGACATCTCCAGGGACAAAGAAAGCACTGTTTCTCAAGACCTGCTCACTCCATTTTTTAAAACATATCTAATTATTAGGAAATCCATACATGCATCTGTCTGAATTTTACCTTCATTGGTCCAGACTCTGCCTTTGGGAGCCATAGACAGTAAGTTTCTCCCATATGACAACTCCTAAAAAAGTGATTTGAAGAACATGATTATGTTGCTTTGAAGTCTTTTCCTTGAGGTCATCAATAAATGCTGTCCATGAATTCATTATATTTAGGATTGCCTCTTTCTGATTTCTTTAAAATGATAGAATCAATAACTCAGTTGTGAGTGGAAGATGGGCCTTGGAGACTTTATACTGCATAATCTCGATCTCCTGACCCCGTGATCCGCCCGTCTCGGCCTCCCAAAGTGCTGGGATTACAGGCTTGAGCCACCGCGCCGGGCCTATACTGCATAATCTTTGTTCCCATGTAAAAGAAAGACTTAATGGGGGTGCTCAAGGTTTTATTCAGCCTTCCTTTACAGACAATGGTGTTGGTCAGTGGTGACATCTGTTTTGAGGAATACATGTTACCGGCTGGAAATAAACGGCTAAAGGAACTAAAACTTACCAACTGGTTCCTCTGGAGCAAGGAAGATCTAATTGGTAACCTTTGGCTATTCTCAAGCCTAATGGTATATTTATTAACTCTATCAGCCCATTTATATCTTCTTGATATGGTTTGGCTGCTTCTCCACCCAAATTCATCTTGAATTGTAGCTCCCATAATTCCCACATGTTGGGGGAGGGACCTGGTGGGAGATAATTGAATCATGGGGCAGTTTCCCCATACTCTTCTCATGATAATGAATAAGTCTCACAAGATCTGATGGTTTTATAAGGGGAAACCCCTTTTGCTTGGTTCTTTCATTCTCACTTGTTTGCCACCATGTGAGATGTGCCTTTTGCCTTCTGCCTCCCTAGCCATGTGGCACTGTGAGTCCATTAAACCTCTTTTTCTTTATAAATTACTCAGTCTCGGGTATGTCTTTATTAGCAGCATGAAAACGGACTAACGCACTTCTCTTTTCAAGACTAAATGTACTCAATTTTTAAAAATTTAATTCATATCATTTAACAAACATTTACAGAGCACCAACTATTTTTGAGGAATTGTACTAGTTGTTGCAATAACAGATAAAGGACACGATTGCTACCTTCAAACAATTCATAGTGAAATGAAAATAGGAAGCTGAGTAAACAGATGATTTTAAGCTAGGGTAAGTGCATGTCAAAGGCATAGATTAGGACCATCAGTAGTGTGCAGGAGGAGAGGCACTCAACCAGGGTGGGAAGAGGTCGGAGAACAGGGAGCTCAGGGAATGCTGCCTAGATTACCAAAAGTGGTGCCTGAGATGAGTCTCAGAAGATGAGCAGGAATTAGCCAGATGAAGAAGGATGGGTATGGCAGGCAGGAGGATAGACAGGCAGAGGTTTGTGTTTGCAAAACTGTGGAGGAGTTGACATACAGTTTGTTCACAGCATGGCCGGCGCATGGAATACGAGAGCCAGAGTAGTGAGACAAGAGCTAAAGTAGGACAGATATGTGCGGGCCTATAATAATTGGCTTTTTGCTACCTAACAACACACCTTCAAAACCTAGTGACTTCAGACAATAAGCCTTTATTACTGTTCATGAGTCAACCAGTCAGCTGCAAAGCTCTGGTGAACTGGCTGGGGCCTGTGTGATCACCACTGGGCTCGCTCATGTGTCAGGGGTGGAGTGGCAGATTGGGGGCTGGCAGGTTTTGAGTGGCCTCACTCACATGCTGGCAGTCAGCTGGCTGTTGGCTGGGTGAGAAGACAATGTGTTTCTCACTGTGCAGCAGGCTAGCTCGAGCTAGTTCATACAGTGCTGCCAGGAAGAGTGGAAACACACAGGCCACTTCAGACCTAGGCTTGGAACTGGCATATCATAACTTCTGCCACATTTTATTGACCTCGGCAAGTAACAAGAGCACTTCAGATTCAAAGGACAAGGGCATAGACTACCTCTTGATGGCAGGTGCTGCAAAGTCTTATTGCAAAGCCTCTCTATGTAGGAAGGGATGAATAATTGTAGCCATTTTGCAATCAATCAAGCATAAGAACCTTACATGATTGGAGTTTATCTTGGCAGGAATGGGGAGAGATCAAAAGGATATTAAATTTCTTAACAGTTAATTTTCATTTACACATTAACATTAAAACACACTCTCCATTAAAATAAAAAGTATGTCAAATAAGGTTAAAATCTCCTGCCAGTCATGTTCTTGTTGAATAAGATGAGGCAGATGATGTTTTCTGGACACCACCTTCCAGATCTTGGGCAGGTTGACATGGACCATTTCCCAACACCCCTTACCCCTGGCAGTTCAGCTAACTAGAAAGTCACATAAATCTCCTTATCCCTCAGGCCATATTATTTAGTTCCCATGAGGATCTCATGGGAAACTTTGTCAACTGCCTTATGAAATCCAGACCCACTATGTCTACAACATTCCTTATTGATTCATGGTCAAGTCAATTGAACCTGTGAGGAAAGAGAGTGAGGACGGTCCAGTCCAACTTGGCTCTCAAAATCTCCCTTTCCAAGCACTAACATCTTCTTTAGTAACCCATTCTAGAAGGTTGCTCAAGTTCTATACTGCAGTGACTATTATCTGGGGCATCCACATTGATCCACTTTAGGAAAATTGGGATCCAGTTTTCAGCCATCACCAAAGTTCCTTAAACACAATGAGTTGCTTCATCCAGGGTCCTCTCAGTTCCCAGAGATGAAATTCACAATGGCCCTCAAACTTAATATCATTGAGATGGGCCAGATTCACTGGCTAGCTCCTCTCATGGCTGGATCTTCACTTCTCTCAGGCCAGTGAACCTCAGTCTTCTACTTGACAGTGGGAAAAAGAAAAAGAGATGGGGAGAAAGGGAGGGAAGAAAAAAGGGAGGCAGAAATAAAGGGAGAGAAAAAGAGGAGAATTAAATATGTTTCTCTTTTGATTCTGTCATCAATTTATATTGCACCACACACCCTATTTTACTTACCACTATTTTTTTAAAAATCTTATTTAGCACTTAATTAAAAATAAAACTTTGGAATGTTATTCTGTAAGTAATCATAAGAAACTTTTAGTAGTGGTTACATTTGGGAAGAGGAGGGGGGCAGGTTTCATGGAGGCCAGTGATTTCAGATTTTCCTTTGGTGTTTTTCTCTATTGATTGAATTCTCTAAACATGCCAAGGAGACTTATACAGAAAATGGAATTATGGAAAATGTTTCTGGTTTTTCCCCTAATTTCCCTCCCTTTATTAAAAAATATTTTTACAAGTGAAATACTTACTGTTGTTTCTACAGCAGCAACAAATACTGTGTATACATGGAATGCTTACTTTGCACCAGGCACGATGCTAATGTGCTCTGCACACATTATCTTTTTGGTTCTACAACAACCCAATGGAGGAAGACTTCTCACAAACAGTTTAAGGATGAGGAAATGAAAGCACAGAGCAGTTATTCAACTTGTCTAAGGCTACACGGCTACTAAGAATCAATGCCAGAATGTACCTCCAGTTTTATAGGTTTTGGCCACCATGTGACAACGACTCCTTCCCTCTTTTGACGGATATCCAGAGAGCACCTTGGGCAGTCACTTGACTTGTATGACCACCCCTCCCAGTTTTGGACCATCAGAGCTGTTGTCAGAATGTCTTCACAGGAGTCTCCCAACCTTCTGTTTTTCCTTTGAACTTTGAAAATCTACCTCTGAATATTGCAAGCCCATACCTAACTGAGCTAATGATATTCCTCCATTTTCCCAAAAGCTTAAGCTGCCACTGTCTTTTAGTTGCTGTTTCCTTAACTAACTAGTTTGTTGTGATGGATCAAAATTAAGGGCTTTTGATAAGGAGGACAGTTATATTTTTTCAAACTTCTGGGAGATGAAGCCACATGAAGAATTTATTGCATTTGTTGTTCTTAGCTGACCTTACCCTGATTTTACCACATAATAAAATGCTTTGAGTCCTGCATTCTGCTGGTTACTTTGGGTTTTGTTTGTTTGTTCATTGTTAACCACAACTGAACTTTAAGTCTGGGAATAGTTTCCAAGTTTCTGGAAATAGTCAGTAAGTGGCTCTGCCATCCTTCTGATGTTGCTATAGATCAATTTTAAAGAGAAATCCAACCTTAAAATCTTCCTCTATCTCACTTGTTTCTCCCTCCTCCATATTCAATTAATGACTCTTCTCTTTGCAAAATATCTCTTACTTCCCACTTTTATAACCATTTTTACCACAGTAAATAAAACAAGTTCAGGCTTTGAAATGCTTGACCTATAGTGTGGCATTAACTCCTAAACTGGACTCGTAGCCGTACAGATTATCTCCCCAGAACCCATGCCATCCTGAATGGTGAGTCTAAACCAGTCACATGAATCCCACTCCCCTTTCCAGTGACTGGCCTAAGAATGGGCAGATGACCCAGTTCTGCCCAAAGAGATGTGAGAGGACATTTACTATCAGCCTCTAGGGAATGATTTCCTTGCTTCTAAAATGTAGGCATCAGGTCCTTTGCCTCCTCTGGATGTGCAGCATCTGGTGTGATAGCAGACCCTCTTAAGTCCTTTCCTCCTATGCGGCAAACAAGCCTGCCCTTCTCCTGCATTCCTTGTTATGTGCAATTGCAACCATTTCCATTTTAAAGTACATAGCATCCCAACAGATACACCAGCCCCTCTGCCTGTAAATGTCTCACTTTTCATCGTACTCATGCCAGATTAACCACTCCAAACATGAAAAGTCTTTATGACTTCAACTTCTCTTCTAGTTACCTTGAGTGAAGGGAATTGAAAATGCACAGCCAGGATTCAAGGTTGTAAGATCTGTACCATGTTGTAACTGTGTTAGTTCCCCATTCTTATTTTTAAAATATTATGCCATGTTTAGTCATTTTCATTCATTCAACAAACACGAATTAAGCACCTATTGTCAGTGTTATGCTATACTTTGGAGGTACAAAAGGAAAATGAGTAAGAATCAGTTCCTGCCATCAAAGAAGTTACAACCTAGTAGCAGAGTACAGCGGGCACAAAGGCTGCCCTCTCAGTAGATGCTCCCTCCTTTCTTGTTAACAGAACCTCAATGTTGTTTGGACAATAATGTGTCCAGCCAGAAGGGATGCCATGTAATTTGTCTAGGAGTGAGCATGTGAATGAAACCTAAGGGAAAGACTACTGGGGATTTGGGGAAGGATTCCCCTTCTGATAAAAGATGGGAGTCAACTACCTACTTCCTTACTTGTTGTGACCCTGTTGTATGAGACCATGATGTTTGGAGCTCTGGCAGCTCTCTTGAAATTGAGAGAAAGGCCTGTCATAGAGATGCTCACCAGTGCCATGACATCATTGCCATGATGATCCAACTTTGCAATTGCCTATGTCCAGACTTACTTTTTATGAGGTAATCAAATGCCTTTACTGTTGAAGCCACTATAGGGTTTTCTAAGTGAAGCAAGGTAGAAAGCCATGAAAATAAGTATTTTAAATACAGTATAACAAATGTGATTATAGAGTTATGCATAGGAAGGCAGTATATTTAGAGGTATACAAACATAAATAGTATTCTCTCCCTGACCCTAACAACCACAGTCTAAGAGGAAGCATACCCAATTAATGCAGGTTTTGTTGTACATATAATACATACAATACTATATGTTGTACATATAATAAATACAATACAATGCTGCTATTTTATACAGAGTAATATGAGAGTATCAAAGAGGAAAGTCTGACTCAGGTATCTGCAGCGTTTGCTTATGATGACAGTGAGCAGAAGTATTTTTACAGGAGCGTCACAGATGTCATGTGGTGTCCCTCTTAGTGCATCACATCAGTGGAAATATGGTGTCAGTTTGTCCCGCTACTGGTAATGTTAAATTCGATTATGAAGGACCAGAGGTATTTGCTAGATTCTCCTTGTTAAATTTGCCATTTGCCTTTTTCATTAATAAGTATTTTGTGAGAAGATATTTTGAGACTATGGAGATATCTTGTTGCATGTCAAACTTTTGTCCACTAGTTGTAGCATCTGTTGATGATTCTTCATGAATCAATCGTTGCAAAAATTTTGTAAAGTGATTTTGAAACTTTCATTCTTTCTATATTTATTTCATGACATTCTACAAAGGGAGAAGCTTTTCCTTGTCTCTCATTTATTCTTTCATTCATTGACTCATTTAAGTCAGTATGAACTTATGGGTTTCCATTTTCTTTGGTAGGTAATCTGTAAATATTATTTATTTGGATGCTTGAATTATCCCAAGTTTGTCAGTGGGAGCTCCTTCAAATGTCTTTCTGTCTCTATTCTTTGAGAATTTATTTATTTCACAAGATGATATTCCAGGCTGATCTGAACTTTTCCTGTCCTAGCCATGAAATAAGCTATATCTTCAAGTGACCCTGCTTTCTTTCAGTGGAGAATAGTGTGGTATTTACAAACAAAAAAATCTGTGCACTATATGTGCTCATTACTACTGAACTGTAAATTGCTATGAGGCCTTCTCAGGGACATAAGAAATAGACATATGTATATACACTTCTATACATACATCTATATCCATGTGGATGTAGATATCACATGTCTATATACCTGTTGATATATAGATATAGAAGTAAAATAATATCTATTGGTCCTTTGCTTTAGTTAGAAAACCCAAGCATTGGTCGGGCTTGGTGGCTCATGCCTGTAATCCCAGCGCTTTGGGAGGCCAAGGTGGGTGAATCATTTGAGGTTGGGAGCTCGAGACCAGCCTGACCAACATGGAGAAACCCCATCTCTACTAAAAATACAAAATTTCCTGGGCATGGTGGCCCATGCCTGTAATCCCAGCTACTTGGGAGGCTGAGGCAGGAGAATCGCTTGAACCCAGGAGGTGGAGGTTACGGTGAGCCAAGATTGAGTCATTGCACTCCAGCCTGGGCAACAAGAGTGAAACCCCATCTCAAAAAACAGAAAAAAAAAAAAAAAGAAAACTCCACCATCTACAAAATAGATAGATACATATCTGTTTATATAGATATAAAATAAATCAGAAATTTATACTGATGCTTCCAGTTCTAATTCAACATGCTGTTCTTTGACAGTGAGAAATCTGGCCCTGTTATCCTCAATATATTTACCTGTTTAATCCTAGAATATACTGAAAGCAGTTTCATAATTGCTGATCCATACAACTGTGATAAACAACTCAACTAACTAGACTTTAATATTTATTCATTATTTTTATCTTCAGTTTAAGGGTTGTGTTTGTCTGTTCTCATGCTGCTATTAAGACATTCCCAAGACTGGGTAATTTATAAAGGAAACAGGTTTAATGGATTCACAGTTCCACATGGCTGGGGAGGCCTCACAATAATGGTGGAAGATGAAAGAAGAGCAAAGGGACATCTTACATGGTGGCAGGCAAGAGAGAGCTTGTGCAGGGGAACCACCCTTTATAAAATAATCAGATCTCATGAGACTTATTCACTATCATGAGAACAGCACAGGAAAGACCCACTGTCGTGATTCAATTACCTCTCACTGGGTCCCTCCCACAACATGTGGGAACTGTAGGAGCTACAAGTCAAGATGAGATTTGGGTGGGGCACAGCCAAACTATAACATTCCATACCTGGTCCCTCCCAAATCTCATGTCCTCATGTTTCAAAACCAATCATGCCTTCCCAGCAATCCCCCAAAGTCTTAACCCATTTCAACATTAACTCAAAAGTCCACAGTCCAAAGTATAATCTGAGACAAGGCAATTCCCTTCCACCTATGAGCCTGTAAAATTGAAAGCAAGTTAGTTAGTTCCTAGATAAATGGGGAGGCAGGCATTGGGTAAATACACCCATTCCAAATGGGAGAAATTGGCCAAAACAAAGGGGCTACAGGCCCCATGCAAGTCTGAAATCCAACAGAGCAGTCAAATCTTATATCTCCAAAATGATCTCCTTTGACTCTATGTCTTACATCCAGGTCATGCTGATGCAAGAGATGGGTTCCCATGGTCTTGGGCAGCTTTGCCCCTGATGGATTTTCAGGGTACAGCCTCCTCCCAGCTGCTTTTCATGGGCTGGCATTGAACCTCTGTGGCTTTTTCAGTCACATGGTGCAAACTGTTGGTGGATCTACCATTCTTGGGTCTGGAGGATGAAGGCCCTATTCGCACAGCTCCACTAGGCAGTGCCCCAGTGGGGACTCACTGTGGGGGCTTCCACCCCACATTTCCCTTCCACACTGCCCTGCAGAGGTTCTCCATGAGGGCCCCATCCCTGCAGCCAACATATGCCTGGACATCCAGGCATTTCCATGCATCCTCTGAAATCTAGGCAGGTGTTCCCAAACCTCAGTTCTTGACTTCTGCACACTCAAAATCTCAACACCATGTGGAAGCTACCGAGGCTTGGGTCTTGCACCCTCTGAAGCCATGGCTCAAGCTGTACCTTGGCCCCTTTTTGCCACAGCTGGAGCACCTGGAAGGCAGGGCCTCAGATCCCTAGGCTGCAAGAGTAGGAGGGCCTTGGGCCTGGCCTATGAAACAATTTTTTCCTCCTAGGCCTCTGGGCCTGTAATGGGAGGGGCTGCTGTGAAGGTCTTTGACTCCCTGGAGACATTTTCCCCATTGTCTTGGTAATTAACATTTGACTCCTCATTACTTATGCAAATTTCTGCAGCAAACTTGAATTTCTCCGCAGAAAATGGGTTATTGTTTTCTATAGTATTGTCAGGCTGCAAATTTTCTGAACTTTTATGCTCTGCTTCCCTTTTAAACATAAATTCCAATTCCAAACCATATCTTGGTGAATACATAAAACAGAATGCTTTTAACAGCACACAAGTCACCTCTTGAGTGCTTTGCTGCTTAGAAATTTCTTCCACCAGTTGCCCTAAATCATCTCCCTCAAGTTCAAAGTTCCACAAATCTCTAGGGCAGGGGCAGAATACCACCAGCCTCTTTGCTAAACTATAGCAAGAGTCACCTTTGTTCTAGTTCCCAAAAAGTTCCTCATCTTCATCTGAGACCACCTCAGCCTGGACTTTATTGTCCATGTCACTATTAGCATTTTGGTCAAAGTCATTCAGCAAGTCACTAGGAAGTTCCAAACTTTCCCACATCTCTCTGTCTTCTGAGCCCTCCAAACTGTTCCAACCTCTGCATGTAACTGAGTTCCAAATCCACTTTCACATTTTCAGGTATCTTTACAGGAGCACCCCACTACCTGGTGCCAATTTACTGTATTAGTCAGTTCTCATGGTACTAATAAAGATATACCCGAGACTTGGTAATTTATAAAGGAAAGAGGTTTAATGGTCTCACAGTTCCATATAGCTGGGATGGCCTCATAATCATGGTAGAAGATGAAGAAAACCATCAGATAACCTTTATAAAACCATCAGATCTTATTCACTATCCCAAGAACAGCAGGAAAAAGACCCATCCCCATGATTCAATAACCCCCCACCAGGTCCCTCCCATGACTTGTGGGAATTACAGGAGCTACAGTTCAAGTTAAGATTTGGGTGGGGACACAGCCAAACCATGTCAAGGGTAAACCTCTTTTATACCACTTTTAACCAATTATTTGTTTACAAAATGTTTTTCCATTAAATGTAAGTGCCTTGAAGGCAGAGACACATTTTTGCTTTTTTAAAAAAAATGTCCAAAGCCTAGCAAAGGATCTGAGACATCTTAGGTACTCAAGTGGTAGTTAAATTAATCAATGAATGACTCAAACACTCAATTATTCCCATTGCCTATAGGAGGAAGTCTATTGTTCAAAGCTTCTTACAAATCCTATGTCTCACATTTCCCTAATGGACCCTCCTGTATATAGAACCAACTATCTATCCAACATATCTTGCATTCCCAGCCCTCTGGCCTCTTATTTATTTATGCTATTCTTTTTGTCATGAATGCTATTTATTTCTTCTTTCCAATTTAATATCATTTAAATAAATCTTTTAAAAAATATCTCATTTAAATCTCTCTTTTTAAGAACAAAATGCTCATAACATATTGCTCTGAATTCCTTATCTCTGTATACACTAAGTTATATATAATATGCATATATATCATATAATCATGCATCATAGATATTTTATGCATGTGTTCAAACCTTCTGCATTTCAGATTGCCATGCTGTCTGTTATCTTCAAATCCTGTGCAGTGCCTATGGCAGTGCTATTCAAGTAGATGCCAATAAATGAATACTTGCCAAATCAATGAGTGAGTGGCAGATGGCTGTCAATCATGTGAGTGCAGGGTTCTTAGGAAGTCCTCCAATGCCATCCCAATCTCTCTAATAAAGTAAGTTAGGCTCGAAATTCTACTTTTAAGGATTTATTCCTTTGGCTTCCTCTGAACTTATCCTTTTATTCTCATTCTTAATTCTTATTATTCCAGGATACTGGCAATGTTTTCCTCTTGATTCTTTAAAAGTAATGGCAGAACCAAATACCCTTCCTATGGTGGACAGCAAGGGCTTCAAACATTGAACTAGGTCCTGCAACCAGAGGCCAGATTTCACATGGGTACACAGTGCCTTTTTAGGCACTCTTATAGAGATGACAGTTTTCATCTGTGATAAGATGAGGAGATAAATATGCACAACTCTGTCAGTGGGTGCCTGCAGATTGTAAACAACAGTTCTCACAACAAATATCCACAGATGTCCTATGATTTTTGGTCCCCACTTAATGTTGTATTTACTCCAGAACAATTCTCCTTTGACCTATTTAGGGCTAGCCTAGCCAAAAGGTACTTTAAACACAAAGCAACTATTATTGGCCTTGTGAATGCAAGAGCCAATTCAAGCAAAATTATCAGTTTCCCAGGCTCTTTGGAAATTCCCTTGATGGTGAAGAGTAAACTACATGTCACCTATTGGGACTTTTGTAGGTTTTAGCTGAAGTATCAACTTGAAAGGCCAATCCTGCCCTACCAAAATATTACAAATTCCAGACCCTGGATCGGAAGCCACCATCCTGGGAACACCTTCTAGTGTCTTTACAAACCCAAAGGAAACACCAATTGTCAATTTCCTATAAGGATAAACATTCCCTTCCTCAAATTATTTTCTCTTTGAACCTACCAGTTTTCAATCAATCATCTTTATTTACGATTAGGCACATGTGTGTTTTGTAAACTCTTTCCCCTTTGGAAAGCAGGGGAATGGCTTGCTCCTCTTCTCCTCAGCTCATCCCTGTATCAGCATAGCCAGCCTGACCCTAAGATTTGCCAACTTTGCAGATTCTTGTAGAAAGAAGATATCAGAAACTGAAGAATACTCTCCTTCCTAAGCACAGTCACTGTGTAGTGGTGAGCTGGGGATCTTGATCCAGGCAAGATCTATTTCACAGAGAAATATGATTACTGAGTGAGGCTGAATGGGGACAGAGACTAGAAGTACTCATTTGTTGATTCAGCAGAGCAGACTCTCTGTCCTTCATAGAATATTCTCACCATCCTGGACTCCCTTTGCATCTTGTGAGGCTTACCTTTACCAATCACAGTACACAGGGCTTTGTTTTTCAGTCAAGCCTGTCAGTCTCATCCTGTCCCTGTGGAAAAGCAACTCAGCTGCACCACAAATGGTTTTCAGTCCAGCCTCACATCTTACCAAATTTTCCAGCTGGATGGACAACAAGCCCCATGAGGTTAAGAGATGTAACCCTGGGTTACAGAGTGAGTCAGTTGCTCAACTATGTTGTAAAATATGGGCCCATTCTGGGTTCCAGTACATCTCTCTGACCAGCAGACCACATAGTCCCTCTTCTGCAATAGGATCAGCTTGTCTGCAGAGAAATGGAATTAAGCTATTAGCAAGTGGTTTCTGCCTCTTGCAGCAGCACCAGCAACAATAGCCACTTCTACATAACGTTTTAAGAGAACTGTTTGTTTTGGCAGTGCTTCACTATATTACACATTCCTGCCACTTAATTGTCCTTGCAAAGATAAACAAAGACCTTCTGAAGCAAAGCTGGAAGCTCTATAACTCAGCCAACCAAATGTTTGTTAAATGGAGGAAGAAAAAAGGGGTTGGCTGTATATATTCAGTTGTACTCTGAAACCACACCATCTTGTCTACACAGTCAACCATTTCCTGAACTTCTGTATCGCTCCCCTGCTGCCTTCAATTCTGAGAGTAAGCTTAAAAATATATTTTAATTCTTGATCTCATTATTATCAAACTACTTCCTCTGACCTTCAAAGCTGATTGGCAAGTTCAAAGCTCACACAAGGTTTAGTACCCACATTTTTGATGTTGCTCTTTAAACATATAGCTAATCATAGTGGATGTTGATGAAGATAGTGAACAAACTTTCAAATATCTTAGCTGACATTGATAAAAGACCCCTATTTGCTAAGAGCTTTGCAGGACATAGAGCCAAGCATGAGCTTCTCTTTTGATAAAGACAAGAAAAAAACATTGTTGATACACAGTTTTTCTTCACCTTCTGTGTGCAGTTTCTGGCCCAAGAGCCAGAGCCAGATATGAAGGAAATTGAGTAAGTCAATTCCTGCCCACAATGAGTTAACAATCTAGCAGAATGGTGAAGTCCTGAGTTTTAGAGATGGCTGATACCTTTTTCATTGAGACAGAAAAATTACCCAGTGGCTTTCCTGGGACTTTAGAAACATAGAAAATTAAGTCAGTTTCTGAAAGTCATATTTAGGGGTTGGGTGAAAATAAGTGTGACATTCGTTATGGTCACACTTCATACTTCTGCAAGTATGTTCATGTTTGTTATGCCCCATGTATTATATCAGGAAACTCATCAACTGTGGGGAGGCCACTTTATGAATGTGAGTGTGTGTGAGAAGGAAATGGGAACTAAATCTCCCATCTGCAACTCTTAGCTGCTGATCTACTGACAGATGTAAGAAGAAAATGCAAGGAAACTGGTTATTTTTAAATTACCTTTCATCATTGGGTTATTAGTAAACATGAGTAAAGTACAGGTGAGTATCCCTCATTCAAAATGTTCAAGACTAGAAGTTATTTCAGACTTTGGCTTTTTTTTCACAATTTGGAATATTTTCCTGTACCTAATGAGATATCTTGTGGAAGGAATCCAAGTCTAAACACAAAATTCACTTAAGTTTTGTTTACACCTGGTACACAGAGCCTGAAGGTAATTTTATATGAAATTTATATTAATTTTATGCACAATACAAAGTTTGTATTATTTACATGTGAAATTTTCCACTTGTAGCATCATGTTGATGCTCAAAAAGTTGTGGATTTTGAAGCACTTTGAATTTCAAATTTTCAGATTAGGGACCTGAAAATAGCTAACGTAGCTTAACCTGTGCTACCAAGCACATGGTGCAGAAGAAAATATGTTATAAGCTTTATGAGTTAACTGAAGGAAAAAAGGGTGTCTTGAGGTGCAAAGGGCCTAAGAGATGAACTCATCGCTCCCTTTGCACATGCTATTGCCTGTGTCTGGAACACCACCACTCTTTGCCTGGCTCACCGTTACTTTTGGTGTAGGTCTCAGCTTAAATGCCACCTCCCTGAGGAAGCCACCCTTAGTCCTTTCAAGTTCATACCCCTCTTGTGTGACCCCATATCCTTTCTCAGCCTCATAACACATAATTTACTGCATTTTGTTTGAAATTACCCTACTCAGCACTGCTCAACATTGACCCAAGCTCTGTCAGAATAAAGACATTGTCTATTTCACATGTTTATGCCCAGAGACTAGCACACAGTAGGCTTATAATCAATATTTTTTAAATGAAAGAACAAAATTATCTCTCTTCTTCATGAAAAGAAGGCAACAAGAAGAAGGTTTTAATAGTGCAGCTAATAGAGGAGGGGTGAATTCATTTCCTGTGGCTGGTATAACAAATTACTACTAACTGTGTGGCTTAAAAGATCAGAAATTTATTTTCTCACAGTTCTGGAGTCCAGGAGTCTGAAATCAGTATCCCTGGGTAGAATCAACACCAACACTAGGTGGTGTCCACAGGGCTTCCCTGCCTCTGGATGCTCTAGGGGAGAATCCATTTCTTGACTCTCCCAGCTTCTGGTAGCTGCCAACATTCCTTGGCTTGTGGCCGAATCACTCCAAACTGCAAAGTCAGCATCTCCAAATCTCTCTCTGCTCTGTCTTCACATTGCTTTGCCCTGCATGTGTGTGTCAAATCTCCCTCTTCCTCTCTTTTAAGGATACATATGTTTGTATTTAGGGTTCACTCAGATAATATAGGATAATCTTCCTGTCTCAAGACCCTGAAGTTGAGCAATCTGCAAAGACTGCCTTATAAAATCCCATTCACAAGTTCCAGGAGGCTTAGAAAGAAAAAACATTTTCATGGTGATAAAGGAGTTAGCAAGAAGAAGTAATTTGATAAAGAATAATACATTCATGCACTGCATATCAATGTTTCATTAAATGACAGACCACATATACAAGGGTGGTCCTATAAGATTATAATGGAGCTGAAAATTTCCTAATGCCTAGCCATGTTATAGGCATCATAATGTCATACCACAATTACTTTCTTTTTCATGAATTTAGTGAAGGCTAAGTGTATCATGTTTATAAAGTCTCCGGTAGTGTGCAATAATATCCTAAGCCTTTACATTTATTCACCACTCACTCACTGACTCACCCAGGGCAACTTCCAGTCCTGCAAGCTCCATGCATGTTAAGTGCCCTGTATAGATGTAGCACTCTTTTTCTCTTATACTGTATTTTTACTGTACCTTTCTATATTTAGATACACAAGTACTTACCATTATGTTACATTACCTCCAGTATTCTGTATAGCAAGATGCTGTACAGCTTCGTAGCCTGGGAGCAATAGGCTATACCAGGTAAAGTAGGCCTGTGGTAGACTCTACCATCTAGGTTTGTGTAAGTACACTCCATGATGCTCATACAATATCACCTAACAACGTTTCTCAGAACATATTCCCTTCAGAAAGTGATGCATGACTGTATAACTGACAGAATGCTCAAAACCTTTGAAAATGAAAAGACTTTGAAAGAGAAAATTAAAAGAAGTTACAAAACAGGAACCAAAATATTTCACTTGACAATCTAAAGAGGCAGACTCCATAGCCCAATAGTTAAGAGTATAGGCACTGGAATCCAACTCCCGGTTAGAGTCTGGCTTCACCATACTCCGGCTGTGTAACTTGGGGCAAGTTACTTAAGTTTTCTGTGCTTCAATGTTTTCATCTTTAAAGTGGGGATAATAATAGTGCTTACTTCAGAGCATTGTGGTAAGTGATTAAATGACAACATGTTAAGAACTCGTAGAAGTGTTTGCTATTACCATTTTAAGAAAACCAGAATCTACAAAAGAAGTGTGAATGCTTTAAAAAACAGAAAAAAGAAATAGCTGAAAGGTATATATTGATAATAAAAAAGGACTTTAAAATGATTAGCCAAGAAGAAAGAGTTAAAAAAAAAACCACATAAATGATGTAAGATTTGTATTTTAAAAGCAAATTAAAACATTTGCAACCACAATTTGAGGGGGAAAGAAGGTAAATATGTTGCATATCAGAAGAAAGACCAAGACTATAATTGAGGACATCAGGAAAACTGTGGAAAGCAGAAAAGAATGTTCCAAGAGTAACAACTGTTATTTCCTCTATATATTTATGTGGTTGGTAGTGTTTTTCTCAGATCTTCTATGTCTTTGCTGATTTTTTTTTTTGTCTAGTTATCAAATTAATTGCTGAGAAAAGACTCATAAAATCATCAAGACTATGGCATTGTCGATTTCTTCCTGTAATTATGTCTGTTTTTACCTCCTGTATTTCGAAATTCCTCTGTGAGTTGCATAAACTTTATGATTGTTATGTCTTCCTGATGAATTGACCCTTTTATTATAATATAATATTATAATATCACTCTATTTCTGATAATTTTTTTGTCTTGTGTATTTGTTTCCCAGGGCTTCTATTAAAAAGTACATAGAGGGTGTTAGTCAAAAGAAATTCTCTTTCAGTTTGGAGGACAGAAATCTGGGTATCAGCAAGGCCATTCTCCCTCTGAAGGCTCTAGGGAAAAATCCTTCTTCACCTCTTCCAGAATTCAGTGGTTACCTGTAATCCTTGGTGCTCCTTGGCTTGTAGATATATCAATCTAATCTTCACCTCCATCATCACATAACCTTCCTCACCCTGTGGACCTCTGTGTCTCTGTGTACGTACTTCTTCCTTCTTCTAAAGACAGCAATCATTGGATTAGGGCCCACTCCATCCACTATGACCTCAGCAAAATTTTATTACCTCAATAAAGGTCTCATTTCTAAATAAGGTCACATTCATGGTCACCAGGGGTTAGGATATCATTTTAGGAGACACAATTTTGAAATTTTGAAATCCATTTTGTCTGAGGATCACATAGCCATACCAACCATTTTATGCTTTCCATTTGAATAGTATATATTTTTTTCATTCATTTAGCTTGAGCATATCTGTGTCTTAAGAATTAAAGAATGTCTCTTTTTAGTTTATAAACTCCTTTCTGACTATTGCTGCCTTCTGACTGAATTGTTTAATCCATTAATATCTAATGTAATTATTGATATGTGTGGGTAAGTCTACCATTTTATTATTTGTTTTTTACTTGTCTCCTCTGAGCTTTTTGCACTTTTTTTTAGTTGTGTGTGTGTATGTGGACAGTATATATTTGTACTATATATATATGTAGTGTATGTGTGTGTGTATATATATATTAGTTGATAAATAATAGTTGCATATATTTATGGTGGTGTTTTTAGCCTGTGTTCTTCATTTATTGCCTTTACAAATAATTTGAATACTCTAAATTTCATTTATATTTTCTTATTGGCTTTTCAGCTATGCATCTTTGTGTGTGTGTGTGTGTGTGTGTGTGTGTGTTTTTTGAGACAGGGACTTACTCTGTTGCCCAGGCTGGAGTACAGTGACACAGTCTTGGCTCAATGCAACCTTGACTTCCCGGGATCAGGCGATCCTCCCACCTCAGCCTCCCGAGTAGCTGAGACTACAGGTACTTGTGCCACAATGCTCAGCTAATTTTTGTACTTTTTGTAGAGATAGGGTTTTGCTATGTTGCCCATGCTGGTCTTGAACTCCTGGGCTCAAGCAATCCACCTGCCTTGGCCTCCCAAGTGCCAGGATTATAAGTGTGTGCCATTGTACCCAGCACTCACATTTTCTTTCAGCAGCTGAGTAGTGATTACAGAATATATCCTTAACTTTTCATATTTAACATGGTGACATAATATCGCTGCTTAAAATGTGAAAAATTTGCAAATACACAGGGTCGTCTCCACCCCTTGCCCCTCTTTGTGTTATAGTTGTTTTATGAATTACATATACCTATGTTATAGATTCCTGTCATGATTTTTGCTTTAAACAGATTTATTTTAAAAATTAAGAGAAACAAGAAAAAATAATCTTTTGCATTCCTCCAGCTACTTTTTTTTCATCATTTCTGATGCTCTTTATTCTTTTCTGAGGGTCCACGTTTCTATCTGGATTCTTTTTCTTTCAGTCTAAGGAATTTCCATTGGTATTTCTGATAGTGCAGATCTGCTGGCAACAACTTCTCTTCGTTCTGTTTTGTCTGAAATTGTTTTTATTTTGTCTTTATCTTTGAAGGATATTTTTCGCTGGATTAGGCATTCTGGAGTGAGAGGCATTTTTTCTTTCCGCACTTTATAGATGCGATTCCACTCTCTTCTGGCTTCCATGGTTTCTGATGAGAATTCCGTTCTTCATCAAATTCTGTTCTTCTGTATGTAATGATTCATTTTTCTTTTACTGCTTTCAAGGTTTCTTGTTTATCTTTGGCTCAGTAACTTAACTATGATGTGTTTCAATGTGAGAATCTTCATGTTTCTTCTAATTGGTGTTGACAACGCATCTTGAACCTGTAAATTTCTGTCTTTCAACAAATTCGGAAAACTTTCCTCCATTATTACTTTAAATTTTCTTCTACCTCTTTCTCCTGTGGCTGACTGTCTGTTGAACCATTGTGCTATTTAAAAGGTCCCTTGTTCATTTTTAGAAATCTTTTTTCTTTCCTCTTCATTTCCTTAGATAATTTTATTGACTTATTTCCAAGTTCATTTACTCTTTGTTTTGTTTTTGGACATCTCCATTTGGTTACTAAGTATATCCAATAATTTTAAAATTTCAGATATTATATTTTTTTAGTTCTAGAATTTCCTTTTGGTTCTTTTTTTGTTTAAATATATTTGCTGAATTTTCCTATATTTTATTCATCAAAAGTGTATTTTGCTTTACTGCATTAAGGATGGTTAAAAGAACGGCTTTAGCATTGTTCTGTTGGTTTCAACATCTGGTTCATCTCAGGGTCAGATGTGGTTGGCTTTCTTTTCCCTTGAGAGCTGGCTCCATTTTCTTGATACTTCATATGTCAAATTACTTTGGATTGTATCCTGTATATTATGAATATGAGATTGTGTAGAGTCTGATTTCTGCTATTTTTCTCTAACACGTGTTGTTCCCTTTGCTTTCTCAGGAAGTTTTCTTGGCTGGGCTTGAAGTGCAAACTCTGTTTCTGTGAGCAGCAGCTCTGGTCTTGATTCAAATAATTTGCTTAGCTGAGCTGCTTTATTCTGTCCCAGGCATGCACGGTTCAGAGGTCAGCCTAAGACATGGGCAGACACAGTTTAGGGATCCTTTTTTCTATCTCCTTTCTCTTTCCTTCCAGGATTCTTCTACTTGCTTCAGTAGCAGTTTTTCAGCTTTACTTTTCTGATTCTGCTGACCAGAAAGGCTGAAGGTTTTCCATCAGTGCTCTTGCTACTGGACTGCCAAATGCCTAATAGACCTCATTAATCTAAGAGTTGCCGAAATGCAGAACTTCCCCTCACGGTGCTCCTCTTCTTCAAGCATTGACTCTCTGCAAGAATCAATCTGCTTCTGTTCATGCTCCAGTCATGTCAGGTGGTTGTTTTCATATTATTATGAATACATCCAGGGTTTGCCATTGTTTCTACAAGAAGGGGAGAATGGGCATCCTCTGGGAGGGACTCATTCTGTGACCACCAGAAGCTGGAAGTCCATTTGTCCTGCAGCATTGTTTCTAGCAGTAAAAAGTTGGAAACAACTGAAAGTACATCAAGAAAAGAGTGATTAAAGAGACTGTGGGTCATCATTCTCTGAAATACTATGGAACAATTTAAAAGAGTAAAGCCAATCTAACTACTAAAACGGGTAGAGCTCTAGGACATAGACTTAGGCTTAAAAGCAAGTTTCAGAACTGTTTGTATAGCCTGCATAGTGGATGCTGTGATGTGCCTCCTAGGTCCTCCCTTCAGGATCAATGCACATTTCTCCCGCTGCCAGGAACATTGGCTACTGAAGGATCACTGCAGAGTCCCTCTCTAGGAATTGTCCTCAGCTGAAGGGAGTGATATTTTCTAAATTATCCCTCCTCCTCAGGGCTAGCTCACATTCAATGATTGGTTAATGTGAGGATATAATAGTCCAGCCCCCTTGCTTCAATTTGGGTCAACTCTGAAAGCCTATCCTAGTTTTAGCGCCCATGAGGTTAACTAGAATATCCTCTGTATTTGTGTCACAGTTCAACACGCTCTTCAGCCTAGCTGCTTCCCTCACTCCCCCACAGGTGCTGTTCCAGCAATTCACTTCCTCCCCTTCAATCTTCTGCATACGTTTCATTGTTCAACTCCCACTTATAAGTGAGAACATGCAGTGTTTGTTTTTCTGCTCCTATGTTAGTTTGCTGAGGATAATGGCTTCCAGCTTGATCCATGTCCCTGCAAAGGACATGATCTCATTCCCTTTTATGGCTGCGTAGTATTCCATGGTGTATATGTACCACATTTTCTTTGTCCAGCCTATCATTGATGGGCAGGGCATTTGGAGGTTATTGGGTTGACAGGTGCAGCAAACCACCATGGCACACATTTACCTATGTAACGAACCTGCACATCCTGGACATGTATCCCAGAACTTAAATAAAATAAATTTTTTTTTTATAAAACCTTCTGCATACAGGCCAGGCGTGATGGCTCACGCCTGCAATCCTAGCACTTTGGGAGGCTGAGGCGGGTGGATCACCTGAGGTCAGGAGTTTGAGACCAGCCTGGCCAACATGGCAAGACCCTAAAAATACAAAAATTAGCTGGGCATGGTGGTGGGCACCTATAATCCCAGCTACTCTGGAGGCTGAGGCAGGAGAATCGCTTGAACCCCAGGAGGTGGAGGTTGAAGTGAGCCGAGATTGCACCACTTCACTCCAGCCTAGGCGGGCGAAAGAGAAAACTTCGCCTCAAAAAGAACAAAAACCTTCTACACACAAATTTCCAATCTCAGAAGCTATTTACTGGGCAACCTGACTTAAGGCAGCTCAAGGCCTTTCAGGTAAACAAACAAATAAACTCACAAACAAAACATACTTCTATGTATGTAAAGGCATGGGAAAAGTTCCGGAAGAGTATAGGTGAAAACAATAGCAGTTACCTTTAGCGAGGAAGTAGGAGGGTGGAGGGTATGCAAGAGATACTTTAATTTATGCTTGCTGCTTAAATTTGTTATGACTCAAATATATTTATGTATCTTTTTGGATTTGAAAACAAATACAATTATAAAAAAACAAAAGATAACTTTCAAGCCATGTCTTCATCCCAGATCCTTCAAAGCCTGAGCTCTAGGACCATATACCCAACTGATTAGTGTGCACCCCCACTCGGGTGACCCTCAGAATTTTCACCCTCAAGCATCTCAACACAAACTCAACATCTCCTGCCTCCAGTGTTTTTCACGTATTTTCTCTCTTGTTGAATGAGAACATCACCCACTTAGCTGATTGCACAAACAAGGAATGTCAGAGTCGTTTTGTACTTTTCTTTTTTCCCTCACTGCTCCGCTTCCAACCCATGTTCAAGTCCCGGTTATTCCACCTTCTCATTATCTCTCAGACTCCTTGAATTTTGTTTTTCTTTTTGAGACATGCAATGGCACGATCTCAGCTCATTGCAACATGTGTCTCCCAGGTTCAAGTGATTCTCCTGCCTCAGCCTCACAAGTAGCTGGGACTACAGGCATGCGCCACCACATCCAGCTAATTTTTTTTTTTTTTTTTTTTTTTTTTTTTTTTTTTTTTTTAGTACAGACGGGATTTCACCATGTTGGCTAGGCTGGTCTCGAACTCCCGACCTCAGGTCATCCACCTGCCTCTGCCTCCCGAAGTACTGCTATCACAGGCATGAGCCACTGTGCCCGGCCAGACTCCTTAAATTCTTTACATCCTTGGTCGTTATCTTATTTTAGGCTAGCATCCACTTTTGATGGGATTACTGTTCCAGAATCTTGACTTTTCTGTTTGTCTTCAGTCTTGCTCCTCTTTAATCCATTCTTCACATTCCAGCAATGACACTCTTTCCAAATAATTAAACTGTTCAAAGCACTCCTCTTTGATGGGGACCTATTGTCTTCAGGAGATTCTAAAGTTCCCAGCATGGCATGTTAAGACCTTATTCAGCCAGCATTATATCTCCCAGCCACATTGTGCCTCTGACTTGCACACTGCTTGCTCTTTTACTTGTACACAGCACACTGATTTGTATTTAGGTATTCTCTTAACTCTAGAGACTTCCACCATCTGTTCCTTCTGCCAGAATCAATATCCTACCAACTTATCTCTCCATAATTTACCTGGATAACTCTATTAAACCTTTAGGACTCAATTAGGTCTCTTCTTCCCAAGATCAAGATAGGTGCCCTTCTGTGCAACCAGAGCATCTCATGCCAGTCCCACCATGGCATTCATCACATTGCATTGCTCTTGGCTGGTTGTCTGAGACCCTCACTGAACTATGAGTTCCTTGTTGTTTTACTGACTCTTTGACCTTTTTATAAACATGTTGATTTGCCTGACTTAGCAAAGAAAAAAACATGACACCCAGTTAAATCTGAATTTCAGATAAACAGCAAATAATTTTCTAGAATAAGTATTTCTCATGCAATATTTGGGGGCATACTTTTAGTAAAGGTGAATATTTGTTATTTCTCTAAAATTCAAATTTAACTGGCTATATTACATCTTATCTGTCAGTCCTACTAACACAGTGCCTGGTGGAAAGTCGGCATTCAGTAAAATGTGTGTATCCCAAATATATCCAAACACTCCAGTCCTCTGGGTTCCACATTCCTTTAAAAGTCACAAATTCCTATATGATGGAGGGGCACAAATTCCTAATGTTTCCAACGGTCCCCCAGGCTAGTGACTGGGTTTGTGTCAAGAAAAATAAGTTATGGTTCCTTGTAACTTTTCGTCTGAATTCCTGGTTTCAGGTCAATTTTTCCCTCTTTCTTCCCTCTTGATGCTGGTGTCTTCACTGATTCGCTCCAGGAACGAATATTCTTCCTTTCCTTTCCTTCCATGAAGCTCTGCTGACAAAGGGCCATTGTGCCTAACATACCGTAGTGGAGATTTGGGACCCTGGAAGGTAGCTGGCATAAGGCCACTTCCTACATTTGTAGAGATCATTCACGGCTCAAGGACATCCAGCCTAAGGCCCCAGCAGGGGTTGAAATCTAGTTGCACACCCCTTGCCAAGCCAGGAACCATGGCACAGGGCTACTTTTGTTTAGAGGAAGTAGTATCTTTTTTCTAATTTGGCCTAAGGTGCCCATTAGGCTGGAATAATCTTTCGCAGAATGGGATGGGAAGGGTAGGCAATTACAATGAGGAGCAGAAAAGAAATCCAAACTGACTACCAGAGAGGAGTGACCTAGACATTGATCCCCTTTTCCCTAACACAAAACATTTCTTACTGACTACCCCCTAATGAGGGCTTGGGATGCCACATATTGCCACTTTTTTTCTCTGTCTTTCTGGAAGCCATTCTTTGCCTGCCTTGCCTACCCCTCTCCCTGCCACTGCCACTCCCCTGTCCCTTCTCCTCAGCATCCTGACCCTGCCAAACACTCCAGCTCCATGGCCAGCCCCCTCACACATCCACATTTGCCACCAGTCTCTCATAAGGATCCATTTATCCTTTGCTTTTTCCATATGAAATTGCCTGGATTTTATGCTTGATTAACTTTAAAAATCTAATAAAGTATTTTCTCAAACAAAAGAAATTTCTACTTAAGATGAATTCTAACATGTTTTAGGGTCATTGCTCAAACTGCAGCTACCTTTGAAGGTAACCATTTATTTCCCCAGATATGTTGAATGGAAGAACAGTTTATATATCCACAAATGAGGAAAACGTTAAACCAGGCCACATACCAGTAAATCTGTCTTTATTTTAAGGCTGTTCTTTCTTTCCTTTTCTTTCTTCCTTCCTTCCTTCCTTCCTTCCTTCCTTCCTTCCTTCCTTCCTTCCTTTCTTTTTTTTGTTTTTTGTTTTGAGACGGAGTCTCGCTCTGTTGCCCAGGCTGGAGTGCAGTGGCCAGATCTCAGCTCACTGCAAGCTCCGCCTCCCGGGTTTAGGCCATTCTCCTGCCTCAGCCTCCCGAGTAGCTGGGACTACAGGCGCCCGCCACCTCGCCCGGCTGGTTTTTTGTATTTTTTAGTAGAGACGGGGTTTCACTGTGTTAGCCAGGATGGTCTCGATCTCCTGACCTCGTGATCCACCCATCTCGGTCTCCCAAAGTGCTGGGATTACAGGCTTGAGCCACCGCGCCCGGCCAAGGCTGTTCTTTCTTAATAAAGACTTTGCCGAGCTACTGCCTCTGGGATTTTTGCTTTGTCTTTGCAGCGGGGCTGCAGTTTGCATGGAATCACTCATGTCCTTCCAGTTGCCATTCAATGTGTCATATAACATTTCCATGTTGGCGCTGAGAGGCAGCCTGTAGCTGGGAAAGAGCTCAATGCCCCGCCTTGGCCTCCGAGACAGAGAGCACCGTTTCAGCTAACTAGTCATTTCCAGCAACAGTCTTTCTTTAAGATTCAGTTGAACTCTGTGGATTATGTTGTGTTCATGGACTTACTGGAGAGAGTTCAAAAAGAGAGTAAGCATGATGAAAAGAATGGAAAAAAAGATATATGGAGAAATATATATGTTAAAGGAATATATATATTAAGAATATATTAAAGGCATGTCTATATTAGGAATATATGTATAAGAAATGTATAAGGAATACATATACGTAAAAGCAATGTATATATGAGCTACGTCGTATCCTTACATGTAGCTGAAGACTGAGAACTCATTCTGTCTCTAAGAAAACTGTCTACAAAGAAAGGGTGGAAGAATAAAACTGAACTCAGGTTACTGAAATGGGCTGGCTACACCTGGGATTTGAGATTTTTGATAAAGTGAATCTGTAAAATGTTGTCTAAACAAACAAGGAAGAAAATTTGGTTTTGTTTTGAATGGCAGGATTGTAGATAGATCTTGAAAAAATGTTTTAAATTTCCATTAAAATTATTTTGATTTTTTAATGGATTAATACTAATAATAGGCTGGCCATTGCAGCTCACACCTGTAATCCCAGTGCTTTGGCAGGCCTAGGAGGAAGGATCTCTTGAGATCAGGAGTTGAAGATACTATCTGTACAAAAAAAATTTTTTTTGAATTAGGCAGGTGTAGTGGCACGTCTGTGGTCCCAGCAGCTTGGGAGGCTGAGGTGTGAGGATTGCTTGAGCCCAGGAAGTTGAGGTTGCAGTGAGTTATAATGGTACCACTGCACTGCAGCCTGGACGACAGAGACTCTGTCTCCAAAAAATATAATAGTAATAACACTAACAGTTTAAAATATGTTCTTTTTAAAGTGAGCCTATCGACTCCCTTTTTAACTTGATATTATGAAAATTTTCAAACGTACTCAAAGAGAGTAGTATATAATGAATCCTCATGTACCCATTACCCAGTTTCAACAGTTCACCTCTGTTCCTCAACCTCAGGACTATCCCCTGCATGCCGGTTGTTGAGCTATGATCTCAGCTCCAAACCCACCCTCCTCTGCTCTCCCTCCATGCTGGGGCTGGGGCTCTCCAACGCTCACTTCTGCCTTGCCCACTGGCTCCTTGTTGGACTCTGCAAGAGGGAGGCTCTAGGCTAGGAAATCAAAGGGGACTTGCTTCTTCCTACTGGCTTCCTGTTAACACCACCCAGGGATGCTTCTTTATGCTTCTTTACTAGTAATTTCCAGTTTGCAGTTTCTTTCTTTCTTTCGTTCTTTTTTTTTTTTTTTTTTTTTT
>NW_016815484.1:1498113-1513802 GCF_001698545.2 Rhinopithecus bieti | reverse complement strand
TTTTGAGATGGAGTCTCGAGCTGTTGCCCAGGCTGGAGTGCAGTGGCGTGATCTCAGCTCACTGCAAACTCCACTTCCCGGGTTCAAGCAATTCGGAGTAGCTGAGATTACAGGCATGCGCCACCATGCCAGGCTAATTTTTGTATTTTTGGTAGAGATGGGGTTTCGCCATGTTGGCCAGGCTGGTCTGGAACTCCTGGGCTCAGTTGATCCATCCACCTCCCAGAAGTGTTTTGATTGGCCTGCCAAAGTGCTGAGATTACAGGCATGACCTACTGCACCTGGCCCAGTTGGCAGTTTTTATAATTCTCACATAACCAACTTCATTTCCCTCCTCAAAGACATCAGCCGCAGGGAGCTGGAGCATTCTGGGAGTCCCAGCCTTTGGGGCCCCACCTCTGAGCTCAGAGGCACAGGGTTCTTCTCACGGGTCTGTGTTTTAGCTGGGTGGGGTCCTCTCCTTCAAGCCGCTACATTTTAATGATTACAACCTCTTTGCTTTGTCCCGAATCCTAGGGCTTCCTACAGCTGCTACTTCCATGATATCTTAGTTTTCTTTCTTTGCCTTTTAGTAATCTTGTTTATAATCCTTTCTATTAAATTCTCTGTTAAAATAAATGATGTGGTTTCTATTTCCTGGCAGGACCCTGACTAATATACCCCTCCTCCGTCCCCCCTTTTATTTTCTAAAGTTTTTTGTTTTGTTTTGTTTTGTTTTTGAGACAGAGTCTTGCTCTGTCACCCAGGCTGAAGTGTAATGACCTGATCTTGGTTCACTGCAACCTCCACCTCCCAGGCTCAAGTGACTCTCCTGCCTCAGTCTCCCAAGTAGCTGGGATTACAGGCACCCACCATCATGCCTGGATAATTTTTGTATTTTTAGTAGAGATGGGGTTTCACCATATTGACCAGGCCAGTCTCAAACTGCTGGCCTCAAGTGATCCTCCCACCTCAGCCTCCCAAAACGCTGGGATTACAGGCATGAGTCACTGCCCTTGGCCTCTAAAGTATTTTTAAACACATTCAGACATTATGACATTTCACCTAAATGCTTCAAAATGTATTGCCCACTTCTTTGAAATTTTTTATAGTTTACTTAACCACCATGGCATTAACAAACCTAACAAAATTAACAGTAACTTCTTAATGCCATTTAATAATTAGTTTGCATACAAATTTATTTGCTTTTCCTAATGATTGTGAGATTATTGTAAACATTCCCAGACATTCTTCGGCTGCAGGGAGGAAACAGGAGCAAGGACCATAGAAGGACAGTGACTGCCCCAGGTGAGAATTCCAAAGAGCCAGAAAACCCCTGGGATTTTCACTTGTATTAGGGCTGCACCCAGGGTGAAAAGGAGCCTTGAGAGAAGCCTGACCGTGGAAGAGTAGCGGGAGGGCCTGTATATCAAACAGCTGATTTGGAGTGTTGGCCAGAACGTTATCGCCTTTGGGCACTGCCTCCTCACCACAACCCTATCTGAAAAACATAAGTGAAGGAAACATCTTGAATTCACATCTTTATCCAGAAAAAAACCTGGAAAAGAGGGTCAGGGACAGGAAGAGCAGTGGAATGCAGAGACAGCTGAATTGGGTCCTTCGTTCAGTTCATTTCAGATAGGAATGGTCTTCCTGGAAGGGTCTGATCAACTCGCTGTTCCCTTCCTCCTGACATAAATCTTCATTGCTTTCCCAGGAGAAACGTCTCCACTGCCAAATGGTGGTTTTCATAATGAAAGTTTCAGTGATTTATTTATCTTTCCAAGATTCTCCAAACAGGAGAAATTTAATTTGACTTGTCTAAATACTGTCAGTCATCCAGAGCCTTGAAGACTGCCTCACTCCATGTTCAGAACATAACTGAAATTAATGACACAATAAAGATGCCAAAACTCTGGTCTCTGATAGAGGCAAAAGAAAAGTAATGAAAATGATTGCACATACTTTGTAGCTGTGCAGCATTGTGTTTCAGTTCCAAGGGAGGAGGTAAAAGTGGACCCACAGAGTGGGAAATATGATAGTATTGGCCATTTTCTTATGGACACTTGTGATTTAAGCCCCCAGGCCACCTTCACACTAGACTGGGAAAACTTAAGGTACAAAGAAATTTAATAGTTGGAATTGGCATTTGGTGATAATCAATGCTGAATCACTGACTACAGCACTGTATTTGCATACTATCATTTTCTCTAGCATACCAAATTAGCTGTCTCTTGACCCTGAAGTCCCAGGCCATCCCAGAATGTGTTTCTTGGTTTTTCCTCCATGAATTAGGAGTTGCCCAGTAACTGTGAAAGCCCCAACTTTTAAAGGTCAAGCTATATTTAACTTACTGAATTCACCAGAAGACCAGCAGAGAGAAGACCAGAGTTATATGTTTGCTCTGCTGCTTCCAGAAATCTGACCTGGTTAAATCAACTCACCAGACTTTCAGTTGCTCCATTTGTAAGATGGAATTAGGAGTGAACTCTTGCCTTGTTTTCACTATAGGGTTGTGGCAAGAATGACATGAGATAAAGGTCCTTTAAATCTGCAAACAACTATGTTTTAAGGAGGTATCCTCAGGATTATTTAGCAACTTGGGTAAATGTTAAGTAGCTTCTGCTGTGATCTTAGAGAAAATTTTCTAACCCTGCCTTGCCATAATTTAGCCTATGAAATAAAGGTTCTTCAATTCTTTTTCCTAACCCTCTCAGAAGAAAGTCACACAACAGAGATATAAAATGGGAAAGACTTTGTAAATTCCAGATTTCTTTATGAAATTGTCACCAATTATAGCAGTTGAAAAGGTTGATATTAGTCCAAAGTAATTTACATACCATACAAGTAAGCATAGTCCTTTAGTGCCCGACAGTCACCACTATCTGCTGAACCTGGTTCCTTCGCAGTTATCTTTTTGACTTCTTGGATGCACAGCAGAAGTCAACTTGAGTCTGTCTGCTGTTTTAGTATCTGGACAGTTCAAAGTCCTACATCAGTTGGAGCAGGGTTTCTGCATGCCCCATCCTTCAAGCACATCTTATCCACTTTGCTTCTCCATATTTCAGCTCTTTATGCAGTGTATAAGGTTAATGCAAACTGATGTTTGTATGACTTAAATGAGTCTTGTTATTTAAATTTAATGAAGATGATACTCTGGGTCTGATCTTCACATTTCATGTCCAGATCTAAAAACTTCAACTTGATAGCACTTGTTGGTACATTAAGTTCCATGCTGTCTTCTTAAAAGTCATTTTAGAATTTTTGATTTTACTTTTAATGTCCTTGATAATCAGGACCTTAATGGCTAGTATGTTCTCTAGAAGTAGAACTGAGTTACTACTTCTATAAACGTATCATCTATGGGTATGGAAAAAGCCAGAGCTCCAGGAAGATTCCTCTGTTTTACTTTCCAGATATCAAGTAAGTTCATCTAACTGGGGAGACTTCATTCAAATCCAAAACCTAGCTGCAAGGGAGTCTGAAAACAGACTAGAGCTTTTTGACTTTTCCAAGTAGATCTGTCCTCAACTCACTTGTCATCTCAGCAGCATTTGACATCTTTCTTAAAGTCCCTTCTTCTCTTGGCTTCTGTAATATAGAACTCTCCTGAGTTTCTACCTACCCTATTGTGGTTTTTCTTCCTCTGCCCTTTCCTAAAATGATGATGTTCCTTGTACTTATGCCCCAGGCCCACTTTCTTTCTCATCCTATGTGCTTTTTCTAGGTGATCTCACATGTATCCAATTATGATCTATTTGCTGTCAACTCCCACATCTACATCTGCAGTACATATGGCTCTCCTAAATTATAAACCTATGTAGCCAACTCCCTACTAAAACTGTGTCCCCAAAACAAAGCAGATTCAACATGTTTGGTATGAATCCATCCTATTTTCCCTTAAAAAGTTTCTTTTCTCTGTGTTTTCATTATCCATCCAACAATCTAACCAGAAGCTTGAAAAATCAGAGGATTCTAATTTTTATCTGGTGGCTGGCTTCCAAGAGGCAGGAAGCAGAAGTTGCCAGGTCAATTAAGAGCTATGCCTGTAACTGGTGCATCATCACTTCTGCTGAAGGTGCATCATCACTTCCGCTGAATTAAGTTGCTCAAACCAGTCACAAGGTTTAGCTAGATTCAGGTTACCAAGAGTAGAGAAACTGCCTATCTTAGGATGGGTGAGTAGCAGGTCCATATTGTGAAAGAGTGTGTGGAATGAGAAATGTCATTGTAAGCATCTTTGTGAAGTGCAATCTGCAACAACATCACAATCAGAAATCAAATTCAGACTCAACTAACTTCCAAGCCAAAACACTTAATCATTGTTATACTGCTTCACATATTCAGAAGAGCACTTTCCTCACTTCTGGAAAATAGCTGAAATTAAGAAATCTTGGTACTTCTCAAATATTAGTCAATTGTTTATTCACTTATTCACTCAATATCTTCAGGTACTATAGGTATCCAGCACCTACAACAAGCCCAGGCATTGTTTGAGTGCACACAATAGTGAATAGAATAGACAAATTATTGGTCTCCTGGAGTGTAGAGTTCATTCTTCCACCATTGCATAAATAGTTTCATTTTAAATGATGGAATCAGAATCAGTTGTTATTAATGGCAAGGAATGGTCAGTTTTTGACCCTAAGGAATGTTGGAATGAAGCTCTTCAGAGAAGCGGAGGTCTGCACAGAGTTTAAAACTTAAGCTCGGCCCACAGTGCATAACACTGTAAAATATTTAGAGCTCTTGGTGGCATGTATACAGGGAAGAATGTAAATTTTAAATATTTACAGCTGATAAGTATAATTCATTATATGATAGTACTTGACACATAGCAGCTTACCAAAAAAAATGCTTGAACATTGCATTTAAGCAAATTAATTTTACATCCTGTCCTGGGGTCAAACTGTGGCTCTGGCTAAATGGCCAACAGTTGGTAGGCCAACTGCCAAAACAATCAGTGGGATCACTGTGCAATCCGATCCCCTCATTAAGACAAGTTAAACACTAACAACCAAATCCAATGGACTCTATAGCAATAGAATCAATTCCTCCACAATCAGATAGAGCAGCTTTCCGATCAAATTAATTTAATTGTATTTGGATTAGTTAAGTGACATGGTTCCTGTTCTCTCCTCATACACAGCATGACATAATGCTAGATTTTGAAGGCATCCTGAAGAACATCTGGTTCTATGCTTCTCAAATGGGGAAAAAAGCGTGGGCAGTGTACACAGTCACCAGATAAATGTGGTGTGTCTTTCTGGATTGCTAAATGTATCTTAAAATTTGATCGGAAAGGGGAGGATACGTTTATATCTGTAAACAAGTACACATATGTCATGGATTATGTATACTCTGACAACAATAACAAAAATCTCAATCTCAGTGATTTAAAACAACAAAGCTTATTTCTCATTTATGCTACACATCCATCAGGGTCAGCTGGGGACTGAGTTCCTAGCATTCTTCACTCCATGATTCAGATGAATGGAGCAGCCTTTATCTAGAGCTCTGCCTATTGCCTTAGTGGAAGAAAAGACTATGGTAGGCTGGGTGTGGTGGCTCACGCCTGTAATCCCAGCACTTTGGGAGGCCAAAATGAGCAGATTACGAGGTCAGGAGGTCGAGACCATCCTGGCTAACACGGTGAAACCCCCTCTCTAATAAAAAAAAATAAAAAAAAAAATAGCCAGGCGTGGTGGTGGGTACATGTAGTCCCAACTACTTGGGAGGCTGAGGCAGGAGAATGGTGTGAGCCTGGGAAGTAGAGCTTGCAGTGAACCGAGATTGCACCACTGCACTCTGGCCTGGGGGACAGAGTGAGACTCCATCTCAAAAAAAAAAAAAAAAAAAAAAAAAAAAAAAAAAAAAAAAAAAAAAAAAAAAAGACAACAGTAAATCTAGAGGAAATAATGGGCTAGATCTTAATACTCCCACCTGGAAGTAGAACATGTCACTTCCACACACACTTCATTGGCCAAAGCATGTCACGTTTGACCCAGCTGTTTTCAAAGAGGGGCAGGGAAGGGCAATCCTTCGATGTGTCCAGAAGAACTAGAAATATTTGGTAAACAGTAGAGTCACCTGTCAGCCAAAGAAGGCTGCACTCAGGTGAGTTGAACAAAAGTTGCAGTGAGCCCTGGCATGTCTGAGGAAGACCTGGGCAGGCACTAGAACCTGGGGGAAGGGGAATATAAGGCTCAAGATGGAAAATCAGGAGCCAGATACCACTTTGAAGGAAAATGTAACAATTTTAAGTATCATAACTAGAAAAATTAACCAGCTTCCAGAAGCAGAAAGGAAGCTACTCGAACATGGATCAATTTATGTTGAACTTAATGCTGTTCTCCCAGGCCTAATAGTGAACAGTCTTTTTCTATGCATCTTGAACATGACACAGGTTCATATAGCTGCCGGCTTACCAATGGCAGAGATCCCATTTCTGATAGTACATGTATTTTATAGAAGTTTCGTAAATTTATCTTTGAATTGAGGCGATTGGAATTTGAAACCTGTACCATAGCATGAGGTGAATTGGTTGGTCTTGTTTTTGGTGGCCTTTTCTTGACTATACCTATGAATGGTGGCTTAGAAGCCAGATATGAATTAACTCTGTTATCAGAGAAAGGGAACATCTTTAGTTACTGGATTATAATTTCTAAGCCTGACTTTAGAAAGATGTTGTATATTAGTCAGGGTTCTCTAAAGGGACAGAACTAATAGGATAGATGTATATATGAAAGGGAGTTGATTAAGGAGTACTGACTAACACAGTCACAAGGTAAATCCCACAATAGGCCGTCTGCAAGCTGAGGAGCAAGAAACCAGTCGGAATCCCAAAACCTCAAAAGTGGGGAAGCCGACAGTGCAGTCTTCAGTCTGTGGCCAAAAGCCCAAGACTCCCTGGCAAACCACTGGTGGAGTCCAAGAGTCCAAAAGCTGAAGAACTTGGAGTCTGACGTTCGAGGGCCGGAAGCATCCAGCATGGGAGAAAGATGGAGGCCAGAAGCCTCAGCAACTCAAGTCCCTCTGCGCTCTTCTGCCTGCTTTACTATAGCCTCACTGGCAGCTGATTAGATAGTGCCCACTCAGATTGAGGATGAGGATGGGTCTGCCTCTCCCAGTCCACTGACTGAAATGTGAATGCCTCTAGCAGCATGCTTCCAGACACACCCAGGAACAAATACCTTGCATCCTTCAATCCAATCAAGTTGACACTCAGTATTATCTCTTACATGTTGGTTCACATTTTGCTCCAGACTGTGTTTGCAGCATACCTTCGGTATAGACGATATGTGGTGCTTATAAAGGCCCTTCAGTTACCAGAACCTGGCCTAGAAAGTCACCGATTTTAAACAATATGTACACAAATAAAATGGTAGTGAGAAAGATTTGGTGAACAGTATTAATGGCTACCACAGAGTAGGGTGCAAAGTTAAAAAACTTCAGGGTAAAACATAAAACTTCCAAGTTTCTTACACACATGTTGCCACTAAAATATTGACTAAATAAGGGAATCATAGAAAATGACATGTACTTGCCTGAAATGTTTTATCTTAAAATACATAAATTATTTTCATCCCTTTATCTTTCGATGTCTGTCTAAGGGGATTTCTATGTGAATGGGTTCATCGACTGTCATTTCCCATTGTCTTTCTTGCTCATAATAGTTCTAAGTGCATTGCCCATGTGAGAAATTCAAGCCACTAGAAAAGCAAACGGTCTGAAAAGTCCCTCAAAATGTTCTACAATTATTTAAAAGTCATCTCATCAACACGTTACTGGAAGCAATTTTTAATGACTTGCATTAATCATAAATTTCCAAGCCATTTAATTTAGTATTTCTACATTCGCTATTCATTTTTAAATATTTTAACAGACAAGAATCTATCCTTGCATATCAGCCACGTTGTTAGTTCAGCTTTCATAGAGATACCAGCTCTACTTCTTTTTGTACTCATATTCTGTAGGTTTAAATAATATTTAATTAAGTCATGTTATGTAAGTACAAAAGACACAAACAGTTTTGGGGATAATACAACTCAAGTAGCAGGAAGAGAAATGCAAGGGCATATCAGTGGCATATGGGCCACTAGCCTGAACCATGCTTGCACATCAGGAACTAGTAAGTAGAGAGCACCTGATGATAATCTGGTAAAGTGATTAAATTAAAAGAAATTGGACGAAACTTTGGTGGAAAAGTTAAGGAGCACTGATTCTAGTCCAACATTCTTATACTACAATTAATGGTCCTAAAGCTTAGAGGCTGTAAATTATTTAAATTCATTTATTCACTCATTCATTTACTTAGTGGTACATTCATAGGCAGTAGAGTATAGTGGATAAGAATGTGGTTCTGATACCCGATTGCCTGGCTTTTGATCCTAGTTCTGCTTGTGACCTTCAGCAAGTTTCTTAATGCTTCTTTTTCTCACTTTCCTCAACTATGGTGAGAATAGGACCTATCTCATAGGGTTATTGTGAGGATTAAGTAAGATAATGGATAAAAGTGTTATGTAAATATTAATTTATTATGATAAATTTATTCATCTGATGAATATTTGTTGAATAAATACCATGTGCTGTGTATTGTCACTTCCCTCATGGAGTTCATCGTTGAATGTTCAGAGACAGAAGATTGGCAGCAAGCTTTGAAATAATTTGTTACAATTTAGTTACATTCTGTCAGGAATTACAGGGTGGCATAAAGGAGGCTTTCATCTCTATATTCTCATTTTAGTACAGAGTATGGCATATACTAAGTGCTCATTAAAATATGTCTGGAATTAACAATAAACATATGACTTGCCCCAAAATAATACTTATTTAATAGATAAGATGAATGAAAAGTAAAGTTATCTAATCTAGTGTTTCCAGTTCACTAAAATGCCTTCTTTAAATAGTTTTTTCAAGATTTGAACTTAGAGTAGTAGATCCAGAATTCTAACTTTCATATGATAAGTATTAGTACATTTATGTTTATAGACTTAGGAAAAATATCAGTAGAATATTATTATACATTCGAACCATGACTTTTTTGTGCTTCAAAATGAGTTTCTTCATTTGTAGTTTTTTTTTTTTTAATTATATGAATATTTTGACTAGCAAGAGATGTTTCTGAAAGATAAGTAAACACTGAAAGGTGAAATGTTATTGCCCCCAGAACCTAACCAAACAGACCCACCATTTAGCAGGTCTCTGGGGCCTTCTCTAACTCTGATGGCAAACACATGAAGGAAAGCCTGGGCTCTCTGGAGCTCCTGGAGGAAATGGGGGAGGGATGTGCAAGTCTAGGTAGCTCAGTTCAAACTGAAAGTTTACCCCAATAAACAGTGAAAAAAGATGTAATGATGCCAATAAAGCTTTTTCAAGATGCACTATATGTTCTCCTGACTTCTTAAATAGAATGTTCTGAAAATTCAGTGTCCGGTTTTAGCATAGTCAATTATAGCTAAAAAATCCTCCCTAACTGGAGTTGTAAAGAAAAGAGTGGCCCCAGTCAATCTCTGTTTGTTCCTATTTCTCCCATGCATAATAATTTCTGAGATGTGTAAAATATGACACGACTGACAATGAGCAAATATATTTCTGGTTCCAGACATATAATTACCCCAAATCAAGGCCAAATCAAGATCCATTATCTGCTAAGTATACATGCTTTTATGGACATTACAGTGCAGAATGTTTAATATTTGAGATCTTTGGTGTTTAGTTTTTTTATAGGCACCCCTTGATGCAGATATTTGGCAGCACTTTGCTATTTGGTTAGTATCAAGAATTGACATAGATGATTAAGCCTTCAAAAGTCCATTTTGCTTGTGTTGTAGACTCCTCTGTTGTCCTTTGAAAGTCTGAACTATTAATATATCTCCTCACTCTTTACTTATTCCATTTTCCCTCCTGTCTCCCTCTCTGCTCCCTTATCTTTTCTCTATCTCCCTCTCATACTCTTTTTCTCTCCTTCTCCTTCTCCTACTTGTTCTTCTTCTTCCTTTACCTTCTCCCTATCTCCTTCCACATTCTCCTTTCTCCTTTTTTCCACTTTCCCTCCCTTTTACCCACACTCAATCCTCTTTCCCCATCAGCAGAAACCTCCATAGTAGCTTTGGATCTTTGTCTACAGTTGTCCTGGCCTTTTTTGCTTGTATTTTATTTTATTTTTCCATAAGTTATTGGGGTACAGGTGGTATTTGATTTCATAAGTAAGTTCTTTAGTGGTGACTTGTGAGATCCTGGTGCACCCATCACTCAAGCAGTATATACTGCACCATATTTGTTGTCTCTTATATGTATGAGTATGAGAGGGAGATAGAGAAAAGATAAGGGAGCAGAGAGGGACAGATATGTGATATATATGATATACATGTGATATATATGAAACTGTGATATATATCACAGTTTCTTTATCACTCATTGATTGATGGGGATTTGGGTTGGTTCCACGATTTTGCAGTTGTGAATTGTACTGCTATACATGTGTGTGCAAGTTTTTTGTTTTTTGTTTTTTTTTTAAATAATGGCTTCTTTTCCTCTGGGTAGATACCCAGTAATGGGATTGCTGGATCAAATGGTAGTTTAAGTCATAGGATTTCCTTAAGGTGTGTCTCTTAAGCCTGCCAACCATTTAGGACTTCAGATCTGGAGATAGAATGATACAGATTTAAAGAAGAACTGATAAAAATAATCAAATACAAACTGCCAGTCAAAACTTGACAGCTTGCAAAAACGCTCTCCTAAAGAAAACAGAATTAATGCAGTGCAGCAGCGTGAGGAGCTCATTAAATTTCAAACTGACAGCCTGAGCTGCCAGGCAGGAGGAGAGACAATAGAAGCAGCTTGATTTAAACTTAGCAAAGTAAAAACACAACATCGGATCTGGGAAGAGTTGATGATAGATAAACTAAGAATTAGAAAGTGGGTTCGAAACTTCCTGTGGGATCCCAGACTTGGCCTGTCTTCCCACTCTGTGGACTCTGTGCCAGCAAACACATCTCCTTTTCATTTGTCAGCATTCTGTTTCTTTAGAGACCGGGATTCCCGGCAGTGGAAGAGACCAGCACTGCTTGATATGCAAGACCTGTGTTTCTGCATGGATCTCTGCATGCTTGGATCGTCATGCTGATGCTGCAGGAGATGCTACGGGTTGTCCCAGCTACCTGGGTGGCATCTGAGAACAAACCTTGTCTCTTCCAAGAGGCAGCTCCCTCGTGGTGCCTCCCCTCCCTGCACATTCCCAATATTCTTTGCCTTGGACTGTTTTCTTTCATCCTGAACTTGCCTGAGCCACCTCTTCCCTTCACGTGGCCAAAAAGTTAAGCATTAGGGCTCTGTTCCTTTTGTAGGAGAGGAGTGTTGGGGGACTAACTGGGAAGGGACAGGAGGGAGTCACCTGAGATGATGGAAATGTTTCATATCTTGACTGGAGTGGTGGTTGTGTGAGGGGGTATGTGTAGGTAAACATTCATCTGGCTATATATTTAAGATCATGTACTTCACAGCAGGTAAGTTACTTCTTAAAAAAAAAATAAGAGGGTCTGAAACCAGTAGATCTGGGTTTGAATCCACTTAGGGTTGTGTGACCGCTACAAACATGAATACATATAGTACCTGCCACACAGGTGTTTGTGTAGATGAAAGGAAACAAAAAGCACTCCGCCACATGTGACATGCTGGGTATAGGGCTTCTACTCAACAACAGATTGCAAGTATCATTATTATATTTTGAGATAGTAATCTCTGAGCATGGTAGTGATTGCAGCTTCTTTGATTTAAAATCCCTCTTAGCATATTGGAGCATCTGGAGACCATGCTTCGAGGCCTTAGCTCAGAGGTATGACTAAGTGGGTGTTTTAGGCACCAGGACAGGTTAACAGGTGAAAATTATTGAGCCAGGAGCCTCTGGGTGCTCTTTAAATTATACCAGCCAGGCAGCCCCAGTTGCCCAGCCCTTCCATGCGGGCTGGCACCACCTGGATTTTGGTCATACAGCCACCTTTCTGGAGTCGTGGAGGCACATTTTTGATGAATTCATTTTTGGCAAAAATAACTCCACTCATAGGCAAAATATAAACTCTTGATCTATCCACTCTAACATCAGTGCTATGACTAATGGCATTATCTCAATTCAGCAGTGAAAAATTCAAGGCTTTCTGATTCTTTGTCGACCACCATTAACATTTGTTTTACTGTGTTGTTTTGATCACTCTCCAGGAAACAAATGGGTCCCTGGTATTCATTGCTGACCTCTACTTTGCATGTAATTACCTAGAAACCCATAGAACCACAGAATTTTGGAGCTCTGTGAGGTCTTGAAAATTAACAAGTGAAAACCTCTTGCTTTACAGATGAAGCAGGACAAGTAATTTCCCCAAAGTTCATTCATTTTCAGAAAGTATTCAGCAACTGTGTGCCAGGATTTGTGGTAGACCCTGGATTACATAACCTGGCATGGAGAATTTCTTCCAGTTCTCTTCTAGAGGTCCCCCAAACCAGACTACTCTTGAATCAGTACTGCCTGATATGCATAAATATCTGTAATAAGCAACTTGAATAGAACAGTAGCCTAAACAGTGTAGGATGGCTGGAGTGCTGAGTTAAGTCATCAAGGGAGAAGCAGGGGCTCAGCCAGCTGGCACTGAAACCATGTGGGCCTCTTGCCCAGGTGAGAACCTAAGGCCCACACACTGAGCTGGGTGGAGGGAACACAGCCTTCACCACTGCCTTGCCTGTTTTCCGCTTATGATCTCCTCTGCTGCATACAACTCTTTGGGGCATCACCTTTGTTTCCTGATTTCCTGATTTCAAGGCTTCTCTAGACAGTCATTCTGTTCTTAATTCAAGTACTTAAGTGTGCAGGAAACGGAAATGAAATACACAAGTAGATTGGCCCCGGTCTCCAAAGCCCCAAATCGGAGACACTGGGTCCATTTGCTGCAGGGCATTGAAGCACACTTTATCACTGTACAGGCAAGAGACCTAAACAAGTGAAGTAGACCAGGAAAAAGCATCAAAGGCAATTAGAGAGATCTACCCTCCATCAGGGGACAGTAAATACTCTACTCATTGGGTTTTTCCATGAGACACAGTGAACTCTGCATTGCCACATATTCAGATATTTCAGATAGGCCACAAATGTTGATTTTCTTAAGATGATGTTTCCCAGTTTTTAAAAATCACTCTGTGTGTCAAGTATAAAAACACCTGTGTGCTCCTGGGTTGCTTCCCCCCATCAACTACTTCCCTAAGGGATGGCTCAGAGATGGTGTCTTAGACCATTCTGGCTGCCACAACCAAGTACCATAGACCAGATGGCTTGTAAAATAACAGAAATTTATTTCCATCCATTCTGAAGGCTGGAAGTCTGAGATCAGGGAGCCAGCCGGATGGGGTCTGGTGAGGGCCCTCTTCTGGGGTGCAGGCTGCTGACTTCTCGTGTGCTCCCATGGCAAGCTCCCTGAGGACTCCTATAAAGACTCTGATCCAATTCATATGGGTCCCATTCTCATGACCTCATCTAATTCAAATTATGTCCCATAGTCCCAACCTCCTTAATGCCATCACATTTGGGGGTAGAGTTTCAGCATGTGAATTTGGTGTGGATACAACATTCAGTCCATGACAGATACTATTTCAAATTCAAAGTCAGCAGAGGGACAGAGAATGAGAATGGGCTGAGAGATGTTTGGATGCTAGAGTCTGTACCTTACCTCTTGGTTTAGGACAGACAATGCCGATATTAATACTGTGAGAGCTTTGATCACAAAGAAGCTGAATTTCAGCCACACAACTCACCTCTCCCTTTGGGAAAGTAATTTATGCAATCTGAGCCTCTTCTTCTCTATTGGTGACATGGGCCCATGCCATCTTCTCAGAGATTTGTCATTGAATCAATTAACTCGGGGTTGTTGAGTTACTCCATTTGGTCACTTACTCATTCAAATATTTACTAAGAATCTACCATGTTGCATGCTTGAAATCGGTAATGAGCAGAATAAACACAGCCCTAGATCTCAAAGAGAACACCATGGAAAGGGGAAGACAATGTAGAAAGCAGTAAGCATGCAGGGTGAAAGAGTGGTGTTGGGGGTGGAAAGTGCCACCGAAGCCACTTGCAGTTGGACCTTGGACACTTGCTGGCCTTGTCTTCTTCCCCTCTCCCATGGCTTATGGTGTTCTTGCCACACTGGACTCCGAGCTACCTCCTGAGCACACCATCCTCTTCATGCCAATCTCTTTTTTGTCTTTGCTGTTTACTCTGCTGAAATAACCTTTCACCAGATATTTGCAGGGCTGCTCCTTTACAATGTCCTCCAACAGTCCTAATCTAAAATAGCAGCCCCAAGTCCTTTGCTAGTCTGCCCGGTGACTCTGCTTTATATTTTTATAGCACTCGTCACCACCTGACATTCTAGTGCATATTTGTTTTGTTGTTGTTATTGTTCATTGTCTATCTGCTCCACTGAACTGTAAGCCCCATGAGAGCCTGTACTTTTGTCTACTTTGTTTGCTGCCCCAAATCCAGTGCCAGATTAGAGCCTAGATCCTGGTTTTATTCATCAAACATTTGCAGAATGAATGAAGGAAGGAAACACACAGGGGAACCTAATTTAGGTTCAGGGAAAGTTTCCTAGCAAAGGAGATGTTTAAGCCAATGAATTGGCCAGATAAAGACGTTATTTAGGCAAAGAAGGGAATAAGAAAGTATTTTGGGCAGAAAACACAACATGTGGGGAGTCCTGGCGATGAGTAAGAGCTTGTTCACAGCAGCGAAAGAAGTTGAGTGTGGTCGGTGACAAAGCATGGAAAGGGTGGAGTAAGGGAGAGGGCTGTGAGTGGGGAGCCAGAGGGCTGGAGTAGAGAGCCCTGGAAGACCTGAGAAGGAGTTTGAACTTTATTCCACCAGCAGAGGGATGCAAAATGGTACAGCTACATTGGAAAACATTTCTGCATTTCCTCATCAAGTTAAATCTACCTTTACTGTACACCTAGAAATACCACTCCTAGGTATTTACTTAAGTGAAACGTTAACTTACATTCCACAAAACATTCTATGAGAATGCTTATAAAAGCTCTATTCTTAATCACCAAAAAGAATAGTTCTATATTTTTAATGCTGTGATTACCTGACTGTGTGTTTGTCAAAATTTACACAATTATGCATTCAAAAGAGTTATTTTCACTGCATGGATATTACTCTTTAAAGAAAAAAACATGGGAAATGGATACTACTCTTTAATTTTTGAGAAAAAAAGCATGGGAAATTATTAGAAGGTTTCCCATGGAGAAGTAGCTCTGTCAGGTTTGTGTTTCCAAAAGATCACCTTGTCTGGAGGACAGCAAGAATAGAAACAGAAAAACCAAAGAGAAGTCTAAAACAGTGTAGGAGGCAAGAGATAATGGTGGCTCCCACTATGCTGGTAAAAGTGGAGATGTAGGGAGCGCACCCAAGATGGCTGAATAGGAACAGCTCCAGCCTCCAGCTCCCAGCGTGAGTGACACAGAAGACGGGTGATTTCTGCATTTTCAACTGAGGTACCGGGTTCATCTCACTGGGGTGTGTTGGACAGTTGGTGCTGGTCCGCGGGTGCAGCCCGACCAGCGACAGCTGAAGCAGGGTGAGGAATCGCCTCACCTGAGAAGAGCAAAGGGGAAGTGAATTCCTTTTCCTAGCCAAAGGAAAGTGAGACACACAACACCGGAAAATC
>NW_016815484.1:1469456-1495318 GCF_001698545.2 Rhinopithecus bieti | reverse complement strand
TGCGGCACTATTCACAATAGCAAAGACTTGGAATCAACCCAAATGTCCATCAGTGACAGACTGGATTAAGAAAATGTGGCACATATACACCATGGAATACTATGCAACCATAAAAAAGAATGAGTTCGTGTCCTTTGTAGGGACATGGATGAAGCTGGAAACCATCATTCTCAGCAAACTATCACAAGAACAGAAAACCAGACACCACATGTTCTCACTCATAGGTGGGAATTGAACAATCAGATCACTTGGACACAGGAAGGGGAACATCACACACTGTCCTATTGTGGGGAGGGGGGCAGGGAGGGATAGCATTAGGAGATATACCTAATGTAAATGACGAGTTAATGGGTGCAGCACACCAATATGGCACATGTATACATATGTAACAAACCTGCACGTTGTGCACATGTACCCTAGAACTTAAAGTATAATAAAAAAATAAAAATAAATAAAATAAAAAGAGTTATTTTCCAAAAAAAAAAAAAATAGTGGACATGTAAGGAGTAGAGGACTTGAGAAATATTTAGGAAGTAGAATTGACAGGAATTCGCAATTAATTAGATGTGGGAAATGAGAAAGAGGGAGGAGTCAAGAATGAGGCTGAGGAATTTGGCTTGGGGACATCTGTGAAAGTAGTGGTGCCACGGAGCATGCAGGAGGAGGAGGAACAGGCTCTGGCAAGCACACGGTGTGAGGATAAAGTGAGATAACAGCAGTCAGGTACACGTCAGAGGTGCACTTAATGTTGTCACTGCTGGATTGGGGTTGTTCAGTCTTATTTAGCTAAGTAGCGAACTAGCACATGCCTGAGTGCTCACTTCTAAGGGTCTCTTTGCAGCCATAAAACCCACCTGTCTTATTAGTTGTCCTTGTAATTTCACCTTCTATACACTCTCACCAGAACACTCTCATCTTCCAAACTCAGTGCTGCTCATGTGGGTGATCAAGCCATGGGGTCAGCTCAATTTGTACAGGTCCAGCCACATCATTAAGACAGTTATTAAGTCAGATGTTGGACCATTCCTCAGGTCCATCCCGAATTTCCAGGCATTTTTTTTCTGTATCCGTACAAATGCCCCAGTAAAGAGATCTGTCTGTCTACCCTCCCAGAGCCTTTAGCACCTGCACTTGGTGTGGCTTGGGGAGTTTTGACTCCACAGAGGAACGACAAGCCTCCACACTCCCCTCTGCTTTGTCAGCTCCTTTTATTCTCTGGCCCAGATAAAGCTGGATTGTGCATCTGCGGCCAAACCACCTTCTACTATTTTCATGTGGCCCCAATTCCCTGTGGTCTGGCCTGGCAAGGAGGAACCCAGACTGAATGAGTGTGGCTCCTGGAGACTGTAGATTTCTCTCAGAACATTTACAATTCCCAACCAATGTCATATTATTGATCCTGAAAATATTTTTGTGAAGTTAATTGGAAACTCTTGCTTATATTTAAGAATACGGGGCCGGGTGTGATGGCTCATGAAGAATGTGTCATGAAGAATAGTGAAACTGAAAACCCGGAGACATTCTGGATAAATTAGCCTAGATTCTAACTGAAGATAATGGCAGAGTGTTGGTTTCTTACCCTTGCCTCAGAGGCACGCGGCAACTTCACTGGCTTTGTAAATGTCAGATTCAACAAAATTGCTTTATAATGGTTACCTCTTGGTGGGTGGGATTGTGGGATGGTTTTGATGCTCTCTACGATTGTGTGTTCTGTTTTTTCCATAGTAAGCATGTGTTACTTTTATAATTGGGAAGAAAATGCAAGAAACTATTAAAAAACAGCATGCATAGTATGAAACCATTTTTAAAGAAACAAGTACATGCGAGACCATGCATACAAATGTTTGCAGCAGGCAGTCAGCAGGTCTGTTTGGGAATATGGGTGATTTTTCTTTTCTTCTTCATGCTTTCTGTGTTTTTCCAATTTTCTGTGATAAATGCAAATTACTTCTGTAATCAGAAAAATATAAACTGTTCTTTAAAAAATCCTGCATAACTTTCTCTCCTTGATTAAGTCAATAGGACTCGGAGGGTGAGGAAACCTGGCTTCGCCCTGACCCTGAAAGTAACTGGCTCTGTGAGCTGAGGCAAATCCATTCAGAATAATCCATTTCCATGGCTTTAAACAGGGGTAATGATATCAGTGCAATCTATCCCCTCATCAGTGTCAGCCCTGATGAGCTAATGCATGGGAAAGCATTTGGAAGGAAGATACGAAACTGCATTCCACAACTAGAACTGCTGTCCCATAAATATTCTGTTAAATATTATTAAAGCAACATGTTGCAATTTGAAAGCACTTTATTTTTATTTTAAGGAAACAGACTAAATCACAGCTATTAAACCAATCTCCTGTACTTTGGCATTTCTTGTGCCAACTGACATCATGTGAGAGCAGAAGGGAAAAAGGTTTGTCCTTATATGCCTGGGTATCTTGCCACCATCTGAAGAGGTGGCACTGGGAAGGCCAAGGGTCCTTGGGGGCACAGGAAGCCAGGCACTGCCCACTGTAGCATGGTTTCTCCCTTTGTCTCTGTCGTGGTCTGGTTTGAACAGGAATTCTGGGAATGCTGCGCCACTGTGCCTCTGAGTCTTGCTGGTCACCGTGCCCAAATCTTCCACAAAGGTAGAAAATCAGACCCTCTTGGCTGCACATTGACAGAAAATCTATGGCTAAGATGGTTCCATCAGGGAACTAAAGCTATTGTTCGCTTCCAGTTAAAAGTCATGCAATTATCAATGTTCAGTCATATAATTTTATGACTATGATGATTCACACAGATTCTCTGTAAGAAAAAAAAACGACACAGAGAGAACAGCTTATAGATCTCTCTGATATATAGCTACATGCATCACAGAAGGCGAGAGATTTATTTCTTTGAATTTGAAGTTCCGCTAGGCATTTAAAAATATATTATTAGGGAGGTGCTGCCCCTATTCCCTCCTCGGGGTAGAAATGGGAATCATTTAGTGTGGGAACTCAACTCATTTCAAGTGTTCTGTGGCTGCACACTAGTGGAGGAGGGGAGGGCTTCTTTCAAATGCTTCTATTCTGATCACACTTTTGTTAAGTTTTTCTATTGTTAAATGACTCGTATATTGGTGGAACTGAGGGTGCTTGAATCACTTTTCAGTATTGTACCTGGCTTATGTTTTTCCATATGTCTAAAAGAAATAAAAAGTAGTTTCCCCACTTCTTAAGCAATTTAGGAATGATCCTAGGGTTAGAGAAAACAAACAGAGGTTAAGTTTGTGAATATTAAAAACTAAACATTGGGGCTGGGGGTGGTGGCTCACGCCTGTGATCCTAGCACTTTGGGAGGCTAAGATGGGCAGATTGCTTGAGGTCAGGAGTTCGAGACCTGCCTGGGCAACATGAAGAAACCCTGTCTCTACTAAAAATACAAAAATTAGCCAGGCGTGATTGCACGCGCCTGTAATCCCAGCTACTCGGGTGGCCGAGGCACGAGAATCGCTTGAACCCAGGAGGCAGAGGTTACAGTGAGCCAAGACAGCACCACTGCACTCCAGCCTGGGCGACAGAGTAAGACTCTGTCTCAAAAAAAAAAAAAAAAAAACCAACAAACAAACAAAACAAAACAAAACAAACCCTGAATGTTAGAAGATATCTTGGGGTAATTTGATGATTCTCAGTGTGTGTAAGCAGGACTGTGTTCAAGCCAACCTGGAGAGGTTGCTGTCTCTCTTTCTGTGTCACAGGATATTCTATAGGATGGGTCCCGGTCTTGATTCAGCATTCAAAGCTGAGGACAATAGATATTAGAACATGTTCAGGACTTGCTAAGAGGCTGGAACCACTTTTGTCACTCATAGAGCACCACACACCTTCACCTACATAGAAAGAAGACAATAATGGGCCGGGCACGGTGGCTCACACCTGTAATCCCAGCACTTTGGGAGGCCAACGCGGGTGGATCACCTGAGATCAGGAGTTCAAGACCAGCCTGGCGAACATGGTGAAACTCGGTCTCTACTAAAAATGCCAAAAAAATTTAGCCGGGTGTAGTGGCGAGCACCTATAATCCCAGCTACTCAGGAGGCTGAGGCAGGAGAATTGCTTGAACCCAGGAGGCGGAGGTTGCAGTGAGCCAGGATCATGCCATTGCACTCCAGCCTGGGCAACAAGAGCAAAACTCCTCACAAAAAAAGAGAAGAAAAGAAAAGTAAAAAGGCAATAATGATGCTAGAAGGTTAGTGAGGGAGAATTCCTCTGAACACAGAATGTTTCCTCCCCTCCTCTTACTCAAAGCAAGTGTATGATGGGAGGGGAGGGGAAGTGAAGGCACTGGTCAGCAGGAGAGAATACCTCTTAATCTTGCCCACCTATCCCAAAGCAAGTTGCTTGCAGACTGCAGAAACCCAAGGCTGTTATGGGATCAGAGAGAATGCTTAGGAAAATTCAGCAGATGTTCCCCAGGGTTGGGAGGGCACAGAGCCTGCAAAAATCCAAAGCTGGAGGCTGATGAAACTAGCCTCAATAGTGGGTAATAGAGAGAGCTAAAGGGAAAGCAAATAGCATTTTCACCTGAGGTGGGAGGGATGGGTGTCATTCATGGGGCAGGAAGGACTCCTCAAATGACAGCCAGACTCTGGCTGCCTTGAAAGGACACAGGCCCCACCAGTCCAGTCCCACTTGCAGAGACTGGCCAGCCCAGCAGAGAGACTGGTGGGTAAACTGTCATGTAGGAGCTGAGGAGGTTTCGGGAGATGTCCCCTGCAAGGAGGTCTCCAACAAACCAACAAAACTGGGAGTATGAAAGTAAAAGCCAGGGTTTGCCATGTAGGTGGCACCAAGTCCGTACTGCAGCAGTGCTCCTCACATAAGACTTTCTGCCTCTTCTCCTCTCTCCGTCTCCTTGCCCTGCTTCTGGAGGAGTTCGATGCAGCAGAGGAAGTTGGGGGAGGATGTCACAGGTGAATAAAGAACCAATCAATACCTTCTGCTCTTCCCTAATGCAAGTATCTGAGCCTGGGTCAGGCCCAAAATGGCAGAGGAGAGGAGCTTTGAAGCACATGAGAAACTGAAGTTTGGGTTTAGAGGAACTAGACTTTGTGATACCTGAAAATAAGACCTGCTTGGGATGTGACAGTAATCAGAAGGGGAAAACTGCCTGAGATACTCTTCAGGTGTGGGGAAGAGAGATCTGATGGAGAAGTCAAAAAGAAGTCCATGTATGAGAGAAAAATTAGTTTCAGGAGCTACCAGGCCAGCCTCACAATATTTCATTTACCTGAGCAAAGATTGCAGGGAGAGAGGTCTTTGTATGCCATGATTTTGTGAAATTTGTGGAGGTGTGCAGTCTTGGGACTTGACCTATAGAAATACTCCTTTAATTTCTATAATACTCACCTTCTCTCTTTTTTGCAAACCTCTGTCTGTGATAACCTTGCCTCAGCTATTAATATTTCTGGATCTGAAGAACTTTTCTCTCCCACTTACCGGACAGAATTTGATGGTAAGAACAGTCTACATAGTCCAGAATGTAAAACTGAGACTTTTAAAGTTAGTTTTCTGTTGAAATACATATTTAGAATTTGTAAAATATAACCAGGAAGGCTTTCTCAGAAAAGCAGATTTAGTTTTTATAGAATTCATACTATTTGATAACTAATGGAACAGTGACTAAGACACCAAACTCAGTCTGGTTCTGTCCTTTTTAATTGTATGACCTTGAAAAAATTACACAACCTCTCCTCACCCTATTTCCTCTTTTTTAATAATAGTAACAGGTACCCACCTTATAGTCAGGAGGACTAAATGAATGAATACGTGGACAGTGGTAAAGACAGTGTCTGGTATCTTGGTAGGGACTTAGGACTGTTAACTATCATTGTAGACACTGTAGGAACCTACGTCATATCTTCTTGGCTTACACCAGAATAGCCTGTGATCATTCCCATGCACATCTACAGCTTCCTGCCTCTTCCTTCTCTTCCTAAGGGTGTTCTCTGGCAGCAGGAGTGAGCTCAGTTCAAGTACAGGGCAGTCAGAGTGCTGGGCGTTACCACCGCAGATGAGACTTCTAATCAATGAGGGATGGGAGGTGGAAGATAAATGCCCCAGATCCCCTACCTTTCACAGAATTCTACCACAGAATCAGTGGATTCTGAGCCATATTCCACCCAGTCTCTCAGGGAATCCCCTCCATTCCAGTTGTCCATGACAGTAACCCATTCATCATGCGTCCTGTATCCACTTACATCTCCTCGAGGCCTTACATCTCTACTCCTTTGTCATGTCTCCTGAGATTGCCTCTCAAATAAACAACTTAAACCTAACTTAGTGGGGAACCTTGAGGGAACCAAACCTAAGACAACCCTTTTTTAGGTAAGTCTGCTAAATTCTTAAAATTCTATTTTATACATTTTTTCATATCACCTACAACACATAAGAATTGTGGGATTCACAACTAGAGCTCAAATACTTGTTGATTTTTATTTTTTATTTTTATTTATTTATTTTTTGAGACAGAGTCTCACTCTGTTGCCTAGGCTGGAGTGCAGGGGTGTATAATCTTGGCTCACTACAACCTGCACCTCCTGGGTTCCAGCAATTCTCCTGCCTCAGCCTCCCAAGTAGCTGAGATTACAGGTGCCCACCAGCACACTCAGCTAATTTTTGTATTTTTAGTAGAGGCAGGTTTTCACCATGTTGGTCAGGCTGGTCTTGAACTCCTGAACTCAAATGATCCATTCACCTTGGACTCCTAAAGTGCTAGGATTACAGGTGTGAGACACTGCACCTGACCACTTGTTGATTTTTAAATCTAGATCTCCGTTATTCTGTATCTCTCCCGGCATCTCCACAAGCTTGTAATTAGAACTGTATCCTCAGAACTTCAGATGGTGCATAATTATCCTTTTTTTAAGGTTTCTACTCAAAGCACTCCAGGACCCTAAAAAGGGTTGTTTTTGCTCATCCTGTGCTCCTAGAGCAAAACCCAGTATCTGGCAATACTAATACTAAAAAACAAACAAACAAACAAACAAACTCTACTGCCTTACCAACCATAGCCTTATTCTTTACATTACATTGAAAACTAACTTGTTACAAATTAAGCTCCAAATAATGAGAAAGCATCAGCAAACTTTATATATTATACATTAATGTCTATCAAATACGTCAGTCTAATAATTGTGTTGAGATGGTCTGGACCTGTGCTGTCCAATAAGGTATGAAACACCTGTGGCTACTGAGCACTTGTGATATTCCCCAAAAATAGTGTACCCAAGATTTTAAAGACTTAGTATCAAAAAAAGAATGTAAGCTACCTTATTGCTAATTTTTTTATATATTACATGCTGAAATATTTTGACATATTGGGTTAAATAAAATACCTTATAAAATTTATTTCACTTATTTATTTTGACTCTTTTTAATGTGACTACTAGAAAATATAAAATTACCCATGCGGTTACATTATATTTCTATGGGACAGTGCTGGTCTAGAGAGTTCTCACACCTATACCTATCAAGGATCACTCTTCTCAACTGCCTTTCATGCATGGCAGTTTTCTTAGCCTCTAACTGAACATTGTATGGCCCACGGGCCTGTCCCAGAGGCTAGATACCTGAAGGTTCGATACTGCCTGCTGCTTGAGGCTGGGCTAGGGGCAACATGCCATGAGGAAGAGCAAATACAATGAGAGCCCGTGTCCTACCTGTTAGTCTTGTGCACATTTGTATTGGATCCCAGAGAGGGAGTGAAGCAGTTAAAGTCATAATATATCAGTAACAAATCATAGGAATCCAATACCTGTGTCTTTGTTCAAATGCCTCTACTTTAATTTGGTAGATTGGCTGATTTCTGGGTGTGGTGTGCCTAAATAGTATAATTTCCTCTTGACTCAGTTGAATAATTTGAGAACTTGGAATCCAGAGACATGCTTGAGTGTAGGCCATGCATTTTCTAGCCCTTGAGCAAGTTATTTTACCTTCCTAAACCTTGGTTTCCAACTCTGTAAAACAGGGATAGTGATACCTGACTGTGTATTGCACAGAATTACTACAAGGAGCAAATCAGAGAGTGGGGAGCTTAGATTTATGTGGACTAGACCCTAGGATGAGTTTTTAAAATGATAGTAGTTGAAGGAGCTGCAGAAGATTTGACTTCTGAGTAATTGAAATATCTCAGAGAGCATCCAGTGGCTGATGAACTGTTCTTCTCTCTGATGACTTCTCTTTGTGACTCAACACAAAGTCCATGGTAGAGTGTACACCAGAATACGTGTTATTGTTGAATGAGCTTAAAGAAGTGTATATGCGACATATTGGTTAGTAAGAGAACTATCCCTATGGGTTTGTTTGTTTTTATAGCTATGCACACATTTTCATTCTTGGGAACCCCAAGGAACAAAATGTTATTGGCATCCTCTGCAGAAACAAAGAACAGCTGCATTTGTCTGGGACATTTCCCAAGCTGCTCCTTCCCCTATGTGTGAAAGATGCTGTTGATCTATTGACCCAACAATGAGGAGAGAGACTGAGTTCCTACCACTCTCCTTCACAAACACTCGTGCAGAACTGGGTATGCCACAGGGATACTCTAGGGTGTCTTATGACCCCATAGCAATGTTGTTCAGTAAAGCATTACCTGCACTAGCTTTCCCCAAAACACACAGTGGAGATCATGGAGCCCCAGTGGAGGAAAGACCTGGAACATCCCTTCTTCTACCAGCAGTGGTCTCATTCTGACAATTGATGCCATACAGAGTGTGAAGCTGGTAGAGTCTTGAGTGATGATTCTCAGCCCTGGCTGCCCATTAGAATCTTTTGGACAGATTTTGAAAATACCCAATGTCCAGGCTTTGATCCTGATATTCTGATTTAAGTGAATTGGAACAGGGTGTTGGTACTTGGAGCTTTATAAAGCTCTCCAGGGTTGAGAATCACTGGTCTAAAATCAGGACTAGAAGCCCTGTCTCTCCATTTCTCACTCAGATAATTGGTGAAAATATGGGCTTCAGACTCAGATACCTTTGTACGTAGAATTCTGACTTATTTGTTCATTAATTCAGTCCTTGAATGAACTATTGAAATTCTCAATTTCCTTGTTTCTAAAATGGAATAACACTTATCTCAGAGCATTTTTAGAAAAATTAAGTGTCAAGACTTATGTCTATTTATTGTAAGCAACTTGAGGATAGGGACCTTCTGGTAATATAAATAACATTTAATGGAATAACTGTGATGTGTCAGATGCTATACTAGACATAGCAAAGGCAGTGATTATATTATCTCACTTAAGCCTCACAAGACAACTATATGTGAAATAAAGAACAATTCTGTGAGATGAAGAAAATAAGATAGAGAGAAGTCCACTGTGGATGCCCAGGATCTCACAGGCTACAGCAAAGCTAGGATTTGGACTTCCATTTTTCTGACTTGAGAGTTCAGTATTTTAATTGATGCACTACAATGTCTCCCTAGCCTGTGCTAAATGCTGCATCATTAGCCCCTAGCACGATGCCTGCCATTTGAAAGGTACTTAATAACATGCAACAAATGGATACAAATGAAAAGATGTAAATTAATGAATGAAATACCTAAGTCATGGTAGACAGGTAACGTTAGTTCTCTTCTCTATTGATTAAATCTCTCCATTAGTCTATCAGATAAAAAGGGTTTATTTTCATCAGAGGCAACATCCAATAAGGAAAATTATAACATACCTTATATTATTGCTGTTGCAAAATGTGAAACTAGACTTGCAGCAGATCAATCCCATTCTTTCATATACTATTAGGTGGGATATGATTTTAACTTGGAGTATGTTGATAGCTCCAGATAAGGAAAGCAAATACTTGGCCGGATGTGGTGGCTCACGCCTGTAATCCCGGCTTTTAGGAGGCCAAGGTGGGTGAATCACTTGAGGTCAGGAGTTCGAGACCAGTCTGGCTGATATGGTGAAACCCTGTCTCTACTAAAAACACAAAAATTAGCTGAGCATGGTGGCTCATGCTTGTAATTCCAGCTACTCAGGAGGCTGAGGCAGGATAATCGCTTGAACCTAGGAGACAGAGGTTGCAGTGAGCCAAGATCACGCCACTGCACTCCAGTCTGGGCAACAGAGCTAGACTCTGTCTCAAAAAAAAAAAAAAAAAAAAAAAAAAGAAAAGAAAAGAAAAAAAGAAAACAAAAGCAAATATTGGTTCATGCCCAGTTTTAAACTCTTGTTAATCTTCCAAATTACTATTTGGATACTGACTCTCAGAATGTTTTATGCATTTCCTACATGGATTCTGAACACAGCTGTGTTAAAACTCTGTGGGCTTATTTTAACACATTAGAGCAGCTTGGAATAGTTGGAAATACACAATAAGTGGAGTCAGCCAGCCTGAGTTCAGGTTTTGGCCATCTACTTACCAGCTGTGAAGCTTTAAGCCCAAGCATCTCAAATGAAGTATTCCTGGCCTGGAGGTTTGGGACATTATGGTGGAAGGTCTCACAGATTCAGGGTAAACATGATTCATTCATTCATGCATTCACTAAGCAAATACTTATTGAATGTCAGGCATTGTCTCACAAATGAAATGAATAAGACAGGGAAAATTTCTGTTCTCATGGAGCTTTAGATTCTTCAAAAAGAGACAAATAAATAAAATAATTTCAGGTACAGATTAATGTTATTTTTTCAAATGATAATATAAAACTATTTTAAAAGCCTGATAACATTGATTAATGAATGCTGATAGTTGACAACCAGAGTACACTTTTTCCTTTCTAATAGTACCTTATTTTCAATTAGGTATCTACCATTCCTATAGTCTACCTATGGAATGGGTCTGGTTGGCTCATACCAAAGATATTCAGCTTCTCATTGGTTGAGGGTGGCCATGTAACCTAAATAGTTTAATCAGGGTAAATCTCAAGACTCTGGTATTCTGGTGTGTAGTGTTGGTATCAAAGTTTTTTGTTGTTGTTGTTGTTCTGCCTTTCCGCTCAGAACCAGAGGATGGGGATGTAAAACAAAAACTTTTGGAGCCATTTTGCCACCAGGATGGAAATAGTTTAAGGATGAAGCTGACATGACAAAGGTGCAGGTAAATGAATTCCATTCAAAAGTAGAATTTCTCTTAAGCTTGCCTTATCTCTGAATTTCAAGTCATAAAAGCAAATAGATTTCTTTATCATTTAAGCCAATTTGAACCAGATCTTCTGTTTCTTGTATCCAAAGAATTCTCTAACTAATACAGAATTTCGTTCCAAGAGTGGGATGCAATTAAATATAGACTCTAAAACATAGACTTGTCTGAACAGATAACTAGGTGAAAAGCCTGTTGAGACTCAGGCCATATGTCTGCAAGGTACATCAGGGAAAATGGTAGGAAACATTCAGGATTTTGGATTACAGTAATGTCTTATAATAAAGAGACAATCTTAAGATGAAGTGGCCTATCTAAAAGCAGAGAAGGAAAAAATATGGCCTTACTTAGGAAGACCCTCTTTGAGTATGAACTGCAGTCCAAAATGACTAGAATCCAGTGGTGTTGCAAAGACTAAATATTCCACTCCAAGTTAAGGTTCATACATGTAAAAACAGGAGGTAAGATGGGTGCAATAGATAACACTAACCCTTCAGGCTACTCCCAAATACTTCCTACTAAAAGTCTCCATCTGACAAAGCAAACAAATACAGTTGTGATGGAACCTGTATTAGTCTTTTCTGCATTGCTATAAAGGAATACCTGAGGCTGGGTAATTTATAAAGAAAACACATTTCTTCTGGCTCACATTTTCTGCAAGCTGTACAGGAAGCATGGTGCCAGCATCTACCTCTGGTGAGGGTGTCAGGAAGCTCACAGTCATGGCAGAAGGTGAAGGAGAACCAGTGTTTCACATGGTGAGACAGGAAGCAAGCAGGAGGTGGGGGAAAGTGCCACATTCTTTTAAACAACCAGATATCCCATGAACTCAGAGTGAGAACTCACTCATTCCCATGAGGAAGGCACCAAGTCATTCACGAGGAATCCACCCCCATGACCCAAACACCTGCTCCTAGGCTCCACCTCCAATATTAAGGATCATATTTCAACATGAAATTTGGAGGGGACAAAACATCCAAACCATATCAGAACCTGAGGGCAGGGAGCAAGTCATTATACTCCAAGTTATTGTCAGAAACTTCCAGAAGAAGAGCCAAGATAAAAGTAGCAATTACACTAAAGCCTGACAGGATGATGATATAACAGAGGCCTGTTTTTAGACAGTGGAAATTCCTGACTCAAATAGAATGAGCAGAGACAGGCTCTCTGTCTATGGTTTCTAGCCCATGGAAGTGATTTGTGAAATATACTGATGATAACTAAGTTTTGTAAAGAGCTATTGTATTAGTCTGTTTTCATGCTGCTATGAAGACATAACCAAGACTGGGTGATTTATAAAGGAAAGAGTTTTTTTTTTTTTTGAAACGGAGTCTGGCTCTGTCGCCCAGGCTGGAGTGCAGTGGCACGATCTCGGCTCCGTGCAAGCTCTGCTTCCTGGGTTCACGCCATTCTCCTGCCTCAGCCTTCCGAGTAGCTGGGATTACAGGCACCCACACCATGCCCGGCTAATTTTTTTGCATTTTTAGTAGAGATGGTGTTTCACCATGTTAGCCAGGATGGTCTCGATCTCCTGACCTCATGTTCCAGCTGCCTCGGCCTCCCAAAGTGCTGGGATTACAGGCATGAGCCACCGCACCCGGCCAAAGGAAAGAGTTTTAATGGACTCACAGTTCATCATGGCTGGAGAGGCCTCAGGAAACTTACAATCATGGCAGAAGGGGAGGTAAACATGTCCTTCTTCACATGGCAGCAGAGCGAAGAAAAATGAGTGCCCAGCAAAGGGGGAAGCCCCTTATAAAACCATCAGAACTCGTGAGAACAAACTCACTATCACCACAACAGGATGGGGAACTGCCCCATTATTCAATTATCTCCACCTGGTCCCTCTCACCCTCTCATAACACATGGGGACTATGGGAACTACAATTCAAGATCAGATTTGGGTGGGAACACAGCCAAACTATATCAGCTATATTGCTAAAGAAATCCCAATACTGGACAACCACAGTCCATGTCTGCCTAAGCCCTAAGGCAATCTCAGGCTCTGTAAAGTTACACACACAGAAAAGGAAAAGAGGATGCTAAAGTTATGCAGCCCCTGGGAAGGGAAACTTCTCTAGATATGGCTATGGAGGTCAATGAACAGAGAAGAGTCTCCCAGAAGTGAAAACCGGAGGCTGCCAGATTGATTGACTAAGATACTCCCCCACTGTCAGAGCATTATCAGACCATAATGCTGAAAGAAAGAAAGAATGTCCTCAGTATCAGCATCTCTAAGTCAGAAGCTCAAGATTCACCCTGACTGATTGGATTGTTTAAGTTATGTTCTCATCCCAAGTCACATACCTATCCTAGGGGATTATGTCTTGTATGTATTAGTGTCCAGAGTGTGTGCGTGTGTGTGTGTGTGTATGTGTGCATATGTGTGTGTGTTCTCAATTCTCTTTGTAATTAACATTTTTTACTGAAGTCATTCTTGTTCTTCTCTTGATTGTGTATTGAATGTGTTGGTGATTGATAAATGTGCTTTAGCCATAGTTTTGTGTAACCACAAAGAACTGTATCCAAAATGAAATAAGATTTCATACCACCCAGAAGTCCTGGACTTGGAGACAGATGCTGTAATTGGATAATACTTTGGTTGTGTATTTTTAAGAGACAGAGTGAGAATGTTTTATTTAAATATGGACGTTTTTGAAAATGAATGTATGGGAAGATGAGTGTATGTAGGTGTTCAATAGTCAAAGAGTTGGACTTTCTAAAACCACTTCTATGTATCCAAGGATTTAGCAAATAGTATATTATTAAAATATTAAGGTCATGTTTCCGACAGTCAGAGAAAGGAGTTACAAATAAAGATGGGAAGCTAGAATGAACTCTGTAGTGTTGAATTAGAATTAGAGGTATCAACATGAACTCATGGTTTTTAATTTATAGATACATATAGAAATAGACACTGATATATGCATGTGTGTTCATACATGTATTTCCTATTTCTGTCTGCAAAGAGAGCCTAGAAGCAATGACACCCAATACCAATTAACATACCAATTGCCCAGATCTTGGTTTCTTAATACCATTTACCAATAAAAGTTACCAGGTTTCTTGGAGAAAGTGGCTGATTCTAGGTCTGAGACAGGGTAAGTATAAGATGGCCATGAATTGTCTTGTAATGCCAGAAATAAGAAAACACACACACAAAAAGGTTGGGAATATGTCAAAAGAACTCAGGAGCCTACTTGAAGAAACTCCCAACGGTCAAATCTGGGACAATTTGAGCAAATAAAATAATGCTAGTAATGGATTATAATCCCAGGAATAAAATAAGAATGCATGAGACTATACTGATATTAACAAACAAATAAATGGGAGAGAAGAAGTACAGTAGAATTCCAACTAATAAATATAAATTTTAAAATTAGTGAACAAAACTATGATGACTAACAAGATATTTACACATGTCAAAATATATCACCTCCCTCATCTTCTATCTGCTGGGTTTATCCCTATTTGAGCCTCCCTGTATTGGTTAGCTTTCACTTCATAAGTTTCATACTAATTACAAAGAAAAAATAGTGACATTATAGTAGGGAAATACGGCAGGCACCATGTTAATTTAGTGATTAAAATTTTCATGACCTATAGTGTTCCAAATTGGCATCATATGTCTGCACTAAGATGGATACAGCATCACTCTGTAATATTTATTCCAAAAATGTATGACCCAAATTTAAATTGTGAGCAAACATCAGACAAACCCAACTTCAGTGCCATTTCATGAAATAACTGACCAAAATTATTTGAAAATACTAAGGTTACCAATAATATACACACAAAAACCTCTTCCAGATTAAAGGAAACATAACAACCAAATGCAAAGTGTGATCCTGGATTATGTCCTGAAGCAGTAAAAAGAGATCATTAGGATAATTGATGATATTTGAATAAGGTCTATAGATTAGATAATAGTATTATGTCAGAGAAAATCTCCTGATCTTAATCATTGTACATAGTCTTGTTAGACCTCAACATTTGGAGAATCTTGGTGAAGAATATGGAGAAAGCCTTTGTACAATTTTGAAGCATGTTTGTCAATAAAACATTTCAAAATAAAAGTTTTTTAAACTTAAAAATTAAATTTAAAGACATCAAAAAAACTGCTCAACCTTTAAAGTATTTCCATGCTTATCCCTTCTTCAAATCCTTTCCTGACCCCTCATTTATTGCAATTCTATACTTATGTTTACTTCTATATTATAATGGTTTCTATTATGACTCAGAGTTCCATAAAGTGGCAGCCTGTGGGCTAAATTGGCCTTCAATTCTTTTCTTTTGGCTGGCACAAAGCCTCCTCCCTAAATCCTATTTGTCATAGCTCCCCACTACTCCTTATTGTCTCAGTTATCAGGCTGGCTTACTCATTTAAGATATTTATTTTTTGTTAGTTTAAACCTTTCTACCAAAATCTTGAAATCTTGTGTGACAACTTATGCAAAATGTATTTCCATAAATAACTTCAGGCTCTGTTCAAATGATCATATTCGCTGATTCATGGGATCTGAGTTAATGTGCACTTGAATTTTATTACATTATGAAAATAAGTGCTATTTCATTTTTGACTCAGAAATAGCCATTAGTCATCAAGTCCTAACACTGATCTTTGAGGTTAATAGCAGTTTAGATCAATCACAAAATATATGAAAATGAGGAGATTCAGAGAGATTCTGTGTTTATTCATTTCTCAGAAACCTGATGGGCCTTGCTCTAGGGATTGCATCATCTCTTCCAGAGTCTTCTCCTACTCCATAATCCAATCACCTGGGAAGCTTTTTATATATTCTTTCAAAGCTGTTTTCCAATGCTTAAAAAATACCTAGACCTTACACTCAGAGATTCAGATTGAATTGCTGTACAGTAGGGTATAGGCATTATTAGTTGCTTCATAAAAGGAGGACCTATGGCTTCCTCTTGCTCAAAGTTTTATTTCTGAATCGATGAATTCATTTCTCCCACCACTTGGTCTCTTCTTAATCCCACAGACTTCCAAACCCAACTTCAGTGCCATTTCATGAAATAACTGACCAAAATTCTTTGAAAATATTAAGGTTACCAATAACACACACACAAAAACCTCTTCCAGATTAAAGGAAACATAACAACCAAATGCAAAGTGTGATCCTGGATTAGGTCCTGAAGCAGAAAAAAAAGATCATTAGGATAATTGATCTAACTGTTCATGCTTCAGTTTCCATCTTCAATTTTCTCATTGAACTTGACTTCTGACATTTTATTTTTTGTGGCTCTCCATTGGCCATAGTAGGGTCACCCTCTGTGAACTGCTTTAGGTTTTCTTAGGAAACTGCCCACACACCTGGGTCCAGAGATTTTGCTACCTCAATGTCACCTCCCCCATCTTCCATCTGCTGCTGGATTGATCTATATTTGAGCCTTCCCGTATTGGTTAGCTTTCTCCGCATTAAAAAAAACACCTTAAAACATAATGGTTTAACACAATCAAATGATCCTATGGAATAACTAATATTTCTTCTAGTCTGAGCCAGTTAGGCTGGAGTGGAACTCAGTGACATCTTTGAGACCCTCAGCTGGACTGGCTGGGACAGTTTGGGGCTCTTCTCCACATAGTCTCCCATCCTCTGGTTGGTCAACCTGGGCTCATTCATGTGGTGATGGCAGGGCTCCATGGAAGCAGCAAGAGAGGACAAGCCCTAGGGAGCGAGTGTTTCTCCAGGCCTCTGCATGCATTGCATGTGCTGATGTCCCATTGGCAGCCATAGTCATTCACATGGCCAAGCCCAGAGTCAATGCGGGAAGGGGCTACTTGCAGACTGAGGGCATGAATCACTGGTGGCCATTACACAAAAGTAGACAATCGCCTTCCCTGTAATTCCAATTATTCATGGTCTATTCACCTGCAAAAATATACTGATTCCCGCCAGGAGCCCCATGAATTGCATTCAATTATAGCATCAATTATGGCAAAGTCTAGGATCCTGTAATTTCTGTCAAGTCCAAACAAGGGTTAGGCTTCCCACATGCATTTCCTTCACTGTGACTTCCCTGGATCCAGAGACATGTAAATTAAAGAGATAAGTTACATGCTCTGCACACACTCAACAAACAATAGTGAGACAGGGATAAGACAATGGCAGTAAATGCGTCCCTTAAAAAGGGGAATTAAAAGAAGACATATAGCAGTCACCAATTCCAATTCATAATCCTGCTGGGCACATGTTGCCAGGTCCCCCTATTCTGACAGCAGGATCCACTCTGCTCTAGGAGAGTAGCTCCCAGTCCATTGTTCTCCATTACTGTTGACTCCTCCACCTGGGCTCTGGGCCTTTCTTCCTGAGACAATCTTCCTTTTCCATAGAAATAGCCCTTGTTGGCAGCTAGTAGCCTTCTGAGCCTACTCCTTACTCAAAAAAAATTGTGGGACCCAAAGTCATTTTTCAACTTGTGAAATCTCAGAGCCTTTTACTCCAATCTGGCTAGGTTCCACACCGCTCCCCACCCAGTAAAATTCTCTTTAAAATATAGGTCTTCTATTATTTTCACTTAAGTCTACCACATGCTCCAAAGTCACATCCAAAATTCTTTTTGTGAGTGGCCTCTCACTGTTTTGGGCCTGTCTGGCTGCTGTGGAACACCTGATGATTCTTAAAAGCCTTTTAGTCTACCTGAGATGTTCCATTGGGAATCACTTTGTAAAACACAAAACCCAAAATTCAAGAATAAGCAAGGTTCAAAAAAAGAAGAAGGGAACGTTTCTGCAAAGGTAGGAATATAGGGAGAGGCCAGGAATTTGCAGTGAACTCGTCTAGGACACTCTGTTCTTGCTGGATGCTATGTGGATGGGTGAAATGAGATGAAAGGAACAAGGTTGAGTCAACAGCCAGAATTTGACAGCTACCATCCCAAGGTATATTTAGCATCCAGGAATTTTTTTTTAATTTAACATTATTTTACAAGTATTTGCAAATTATTGCATGGTATTTATCATATATTATTTGAAATGGCTGGATGGTTCTCCATCAATTTAATATATCATCATTTACCATTCCCCTACAGTACTACATTTAGGCAGTTTTGGTTTTCTGCTGTTTAAATAACTGCTATGGTCATCTTTATACATTTTTATTTTTAAGTCATTGATTACAATGCATTTTCCAATCTTTCAAGAATTAGATCACTGGGTAACATATTTAAGGCAAGTGACTTAAGTGGCCAGTGTTTTCTAGAAGACTTACACCAACTCTCAACCCTTTAATCTACCTGCTAAAGTCCACTTTAACCTGCCTGTTTCCCTGAAGCCTTAGCACCATAGAGTTTTATCACTTTTCTTTCTGTTTTTCAAGAATTTAGCAGACACAATGGCATCTCCTGATTCCTACCTGCATTTTAAAAATATATAAATAGTACAATCATGTTTCCTTTTATTAATTTAACAAAACTAATTTTCCTTGTGTAAAGTCAGCTCTAGTCCTAGAGTGTAAAAGATAAAAGGCCCAGTTGCAAAAGATAGAAATGAAAAAAAAAAAAAAATCAAACAATAAAAAAATTAACAGTGGCTTTTTTCTTTTTTCTTTCTCACATAAAAGAATTCTGGGGATAGCCCAGGGCTGCCAGGAACTCTGTATTGTCAGCAACTTGTACTTTATTAATCTCATCACTCTGTTATCCTAGGTGACAGCTTCTACCTTATGATCTGCATTCCAGTCAGCGGGAAGGGGATGGGGTGGGAATGTGATAAGCCACTTCCCTTGAAGGACATTTTCCAGAAGGTGAATGCCACTTCTGTTTTTATCCCATTGGCCAGCACTTAGATTTATTTCCAAGAAGAAAAAGGAGAACAGATATCATGTTGACCAGCAGTCTCTGTCACAGAAAGCTAATCTTCACCTTCCACTACGGCTGAGAAATTACCAGCATGGGAGGAAAAGGTGGTGCAGTTCAGCAGAAAAAGTAAATGTGAGAAGAGAGCCAAGACTTAGACAGGCAAAGAGAGACAGGTGTGCAGAGGTGGGAAAATACCACCTGTGTGAAGTCAGCTTCTCCCCGATTCTAGACTCTTGGCTGCTTCACCCTCAGCCCTCTCCCATAGACCTTCCACGTCCTCCCCAAATTTTAAACAGTTTTTAATGCCCAGCTCAGATCTCAAATCTTCCCTGACCAGGACCAGACCAAACAGTCATTTGAACCTAGACACCAAGCTGAGTCTTCTTGAATATCACTTCTCTAAGTTTAATTGACCCCAAGAGATTACAAATACATTGCAAACAGACATAGTACCTTGCATTTTTCAGTGGCCACCATCCCCTACCAATGTAGCTTTCTGTGTTCTCTTATCTCAATTTAGTCATCCCTAGCTCTTCCCAAATATTCTGTTTGTTAGGAATCCAGGATTTTAAAGTTCAGTGAATGTAATTTTCCTAAGAAGGTAGCAGATGTTTATTTACACCATCAGCTTTTGTGGACTTGTAGTTGGTAAACAGACAATACAGCACTAGGATAAGAACACTTGGAACTTAGTAATATGACATGATTTTCATTTGGTTGTTTTGTCTTAATTTCCACAGATCTGCTTTTTAGATAACCCACAGCTGCCAAATTGTGTATTTCTGAAAATCACTGTGTGTGGCTTAAAATTATCTATTAGAACACATTATGTATATGGAAAATTGTGAAATGATGCTTGATAATCAAGATGCAATAACCTGCTTCAGGAAAAAGGGGTATTTACTCATTTTTTCACAAATATGTAATATATACTAAGTATCCGCTACCTACAAGGCACAATGCCAGTTCACGTGGTGTCAGATAATATGGGGTACCCAAAGATGAATCAGGCCAGACCAGGACTCTGCTCTCAAGAAGGTTTTAGTCTTCTAGGTGAGAAACACATACATATATGTTAGCACATAACCCTTTAATTGTTCCTTTCACTGTTAGAAGGTGGAAGAACTCCAGTGGCAGAGGGAAAACCTTGCCATGCGTTGATCAAGCACAAACAGGTAAACTAAGAATGGCTCAAAGCAGACCTTGACTTTAGCCGCTGAGTCACCTCTCAGTCTATAGACTGTGGGAATTTAGGCACAGTACTTATTTCTCTTCTGTAAAATGAGGATAATAACACCGACATCACCCTCAATACCTGTCTTGTTAGTCTGCAGAAGTCATTAAAGATTCTGCTAGGCACAACATACTGTAATATAGCTAATGGCCTTATTAAGCAGGCTGTAAACTACAACTTGATACAATTATAAATGAATACATTCTTTTATAGCTACAGAATTATTCAACAGATCACTCATTCCAGATCAAATGGGTCAGCTTGCTTCACTTCCAGAAAGTTCTTGGCACTTCTTGAATTGTCAGGCTGAGGCTTGAAGAAGAGGGAACCCCTGAATTCTGGAGTCAAGGTAACCACAGGAAACCCAGGTGCTTGGGCGTTCCTCTTCCCTGGTTGCCACTAGCAGAGGCCCCCGGACCTGAAAATATCTCTATTGGCAGCCAGGGAAGGGAGTAGGGAAGAAGCCATGTGGGTAGACAGGTTGAGAAATTGGGAAAAGAAGGTGAGAGAATGCCAAGGAAACCGTGTTTGGCCTAGAGATAGTGTCTAAGGTCAATCCTTTTCCTTCTCCCTTTATCGTGGGAAGCATAGCTGAAGACTGAGGAATCACCACCTTCTTCCTTCCCTTTTCTACATCTAGTTCTTTCTGCTCCACTCTGGGAATTCTGATGCTGCAGTAACAATGGGAAGGGAGCGTAGTGGGGGTGGAGGTGAATACCAGCAGGATACCTTGGTTCTAGCATCTGAGCTGCTCATCTGGACAATCTAGCACCCTCTAATTCTGCACTTCTGTCATGACCACCCTTGGGACACTGTTCGTCTTCCTCCATTTCTCCTTGCAGAAACTGGGCTTTAAAGGTGCTTCTGAGCTATGGACCCAGATTACCCAGCAAACAAAGTGATATTTGGGGCACTTTTCTAGTTGGTGCCTTAGGTATTTGGAGCTTATTGTGTATAGCAACCTTGAGATACTGAAGAAGACTGGGGGTAGGTGGGAAAAAAGGCAGAAAGGACGCAGTGGGTAAGAGCATAGGAGTGCCCCCCTCCCCACCTACTGCAGCAACAAGAGGCAAGGCCTTTAGAAACTGTCTACCTCTCAGTTGCAATGATATATTTGGATGAACTCAGGTCATTGTGTGACAAATGAGAAACCAAGGCCTGAAGTCCCAAAAATGAGAGTTGTGCCTAGAAGATTGAGGGTGGGGAGAGAGGAAGACTGCTATAGTGGGGTTGTTGAAATGGGGGACCCTAGATCTTTGGCTTGAAGGAAATGGACATTGGGATAAGTGCAGTCAAAGAACTGATGATTGAGAAAGGGTGCCCCAGAGCAGCCCACTGGTAGGGATTACTAAGTCTCAAGGGGCACATGGGCATGAATAATTTAAAGAATTACATTCCGAATCCTAGTTTCCATATATTACTCTTTCTCAAAGCTGATTACATTTGGACACCCCTTGGCTGTCATGCTAGTTCTCATACTTGATTCCTTTTGTGCAATGGCCTCAGTGGCACTTTTAAAAAGGAAAGTCTACCTGTCATGCATGCCAAATCTCACTAGGGTATACTGTCCCCCAGAGGAAAGCCCTGGATGGTGCCAGAGAGGGTCAACGTGAAATATCGATGCCTGTGTCTCACATACATACTTTGCATTGATTTTAAGTAGCAGGAGGTGAAAGATTAGCATTATAGTTTCAAACTGAAGCAAGCTAGATGGACATATTTTCTTAAACATTTACTCAAACTCATGGGTGAACCATTTCTTTCAACTTTTGCCAAAAGATTGTGTACTGTAAATTCATGTTTATTTTTAAATTTGGATACAAGTCTCCTGTTTGCTTCAACTTCTCTGTAGATTTAGTGGCACAATGGCTCCTCTTTTTTTGCTAATAATTTCCACAAAATATCATCTTATTCTAGCAGTAAGCAACATTCATTCATGATACACCAACTTACCTTTTTATTTAAAGTCTAATTTCTTTTGTATGTTTAATGGTTATTTTAAAATGTTATATTATAATGGCTTTATTTTATGCAAGTATGCACTAATATAAATTGTAATGATAAATCAATGTAGAATATTTATTAACAAGCATAGTCTTCTGGTGACAGACAATTTCAACTAATTTTGTATGAATAATAAATATTCAATCTAGAAAAAAATAAATATGTTAAATTTTAACTTATTAACTTATTTTGCTGCCAAGAATTATGATGTGGTGCTCAATTAAAGATTATCAAGTTTAAAAGCAGCTTATACTAAGATAAAATTCTGTGGGTAACATAAGATAGAAATATGAGTTCAAGGAGAAAAAAATAAATGATGGAAAATTTCTGACTGTTACAAAAGAGCTTATTCATGTGCTTTTTGAATATAAGAAGGTGGGTATTCAATACATTTAATTGAATGATTTAACAGTTTTAAAAGTCAATGTGCCAAAATTATATCCTCTTTAATTATTTAAACCTGCAATAAAATTTTATGTTAATTAAAAAATGTGTGATGAGGATACATAATTTTTCCAAAAATGTTAGGAGGTCCCAGAACAAAGCATCATGTCCAGCTCTGCCCTAGCAAAAAGGAGATGAATGTGGAAAGGGAACAGGGTGGGGGAGGAAAAAAATCCCACGCTGGAATTTTGCCCAGAGGCAGGGAACATACCTGTGTCCCCTGGCCTCTCTGGGGTGCCTCTGCCTTGTGGTGAGGGGATCTTGTCTGGCTTTCTAAAAGAATATGAAGCAGATGAACCTCCAGTGCAGACACTTCATTCTGCATAGTATTTGCGCAAATTGGCATCCCAATGAACTACAGTGGTATGTCCTTGACTCTGTATGGTACCATGCAGTTCATCCTGGAGTGGTCAATACCCTACAGGAAAAAGCTGGTGGAGTGGGATATGGCAGGGGAGCAGCTAATCAGACGCCCTGGAATGCTAAAATCTTAGCAAAACTGCCAGACAGATGAAAACATGTTATGTTATAAAACTGCATAATGGAATGGATAAGACACATGGATGACCTTCTTGTCCTTTGCTGTCTAGAGCCCTAGGAGACTCTGAGCACCGAATTCAGGTTTCTCCATGCCTCAGCCTCCCAGACACAGATGGGCCTCTAACTATCCCTGTTGGTTGTGTCTGCCCAGCCCTCTCCTTGACCTCATCAACCCTCTGCCAGTGCTGCCTGCTCCATTCATTGCCATCTCGTCTCCCGTGGCTCCCCAGAGTCTGGCCGCTCGCTTAGGATTTTTGCCAGCAAATGCTGACTTGGCAGAAGGTGCACTGGGCTTTCTGTGTTAAAAAAAAAAAGGCCAGTCTCATCCCATGGCACTTTTCCAGCTGCTCCAGAAGTAATTTCCATGGTATGCCCAGTTCTCATAAAGTCAGGCTGTGTCCCTGGATGTTGACTTGGGGTCAGGATTGGGAGGGATGAGGCAGTTGGGAGAGAGAGTCAGACCCACTGACACACCCGTTGGCAACAACAAACAGGACACATGGAAATGAAGGGAGTTCTTAGGCAGCCACAGCCCTGTGGTCCCCATGGCTCTGAAGGCCAAAGGAAATATGTGAGAGTGTGAGGTGGCTTCTGCATCTTGGAGTTAAAACAATAACCTCTTCAGTCTTCCTTTTTCTTAATGAAACCTAAAGTTGCCTTCGTGATGGGCAGGTATCACTGTAGCACAGCCCTTTAGATCAGGGGTCCTGAAGGTGGAGTCTGAAGTCAGCAAGGTGGAAGCTATTTCCACCATGACACTAAGATGTTTCTTCATGACCACTCTCCCTCAAGTGGATCATGGGATTTTCCGAGGCTCCATAATACACGGTGACATCTTCGCTCTGATGACAAACAGAAGCTGTGCTTGTGTATTCTTCCATTTTAAAGATTTCTCAGTTCTAATTTCTACTACAGTAAATATCAATATATATGACTCAGTAGATACCACAAAATCTCTTTGGTTGTTTTCAGTAATTTTTAAATGTATAAAAGAGTCCTGAGAACAAAAAGTTTCAGAACTGCTGCCACAGCTCTTATGTTCCAGAATAAGCTTCCAAAAAGAGGATAGGAATTGCTTAAAATAGCACTGAACTTGAGGCAGAGTCAGGAAGAAAACTCTGTACCACACCACACTGTCCAGGTTTGCTTCAACTTTAATGAATGGGATGCCATTAATGTTCATGCCTACCGTGCTCCAATCTGAAGAATGTTAGGTTTCCCTGAATGAAGACAGGAGCAGGACCCTCTGGGACAGGAGCAGATCTGACGGAAGCCAGCAGGAGAATCACTCAGGGCTGCAAGGTGACCACATGGGAACAGTCAAGGAAAAATTTGCCTCATCTCCTGGATTCCAATTGTAATCTAATCTGTCATGGCTAAGATTCCCTTCTTTCTGCTAATGGACTGCTCTTACAGTCTTTCTAGACATTGAGGGACATAACAGTTGGGGTACACATAAAAGAAGTCTTAGAAGTATCTAGTGCATTTGTCCATTGATTCAATGATGTATGTACAGTACCTGCCGTGTGCCTCAGACAGGTGTGAGCCCCAGAAATACAGCAGCCATAAGATAGACGCGGGTCCTTCTCTCTACCAGGATGGCCCATTCCCTCCATTTCAGATGCCAGAGGCTGGAGGGATAATGTGACCTGCCCAAAGCGACACAGCAGTTGGAAAAGAAGCATCTCCTGTGTATATGTCCTCTGGGGATACAACAGAAATAGGTGGCACATTTATGGCCCCAAATGATCTTATGGTCTTCTCAGAGAAATGAGATTTATATTCAAAATGATATAAAGATTTGGATGGCAAAGCCTAGGTATTCCACAGTGGAATAATAAAACAGTTGTTTAACTGCTTTAACTACTTTAAGGGCAGTTTTTTTGGGGGGGAGGAATCGTTCAGGGGGATAGGGTTTTTTGAATATTTTCATTTATTTAATATTCAATTTATTGGCCATGTATGGAGGAATTAAATAAGAAATTATGATGGATATGTATAATCAAGTGGAAAATTGGTGTAGAATTGATTGAGTAGAGACATAGAGTGAAGCTTAGGCTTTTAAGTGTAATCTCAGCACTTTGAGAGGCTGAGGCAAGAGAATTGAGTGAGCCCAGGAGTTCCAGACCATCCTGGGCAACATGAAGAAACTTTATCTCTACAAAAAATTGCAAATATTAGATGGGGAAAGTGGCACTCATTTGTAGTTTGAGCTACTCAGGAGGTTGAGATGGGAGGATCACTTGAGCCCAGGAGGTAAAGGCTGTAGTAAGTCATGAATACACCACTGCACCCCAGCCTGGGCCATAGAGTGAGACCATGTTTTTGTATTTTTTTTTTTTTAGAAAAAGATTCAATTTATCAAACTACACATTTGAAACTCAAGCTCCTAATTGTGAGGTTTTAAGTTCTGCCTATAAATAGAACAAGATCTGCAAGCCTAGCAAATTTTAAAATTACATTTGAAGTCCTTAAATTAATATTTTGTGTCTCTTATAAGTTCAGTTAAACACCTTTAAACATTTTAAGCTGCATGTACAAATTTAATATATTTTATTTCCTTTTTAAGTAAATCAATTGCCTGACTTAACAAAATTATCCGATTATCCTGATTACTTAAATAACCTCTTAAAAGTTAACAAGTCACAACCTTGTAAGTATGGTTAAGCTTAAGTTTCTAGTTTTTTGCTTTTTTTTTTTTTTTTTTTTTTTTTTT
>NW_016815484.1:1444233-1469169 GCF_001698545.2 Rhinopithecus bieti | reverse complement strand
TTTTTTTTTTTTTTTTTTTTTACTTTTCAATATTAGGTAAAACTTAGCAATATTTTCACTTAAAATTAAAAGTCTAAATTAGTTACTCAATTAACATTTTAATTGAAATGTCAAGACTGACCTATTTATAACTCACATGCCTAAAATACCAAATGTGCACAGATTCCTAACACAGAAGTATTAATATTGTTGAGTTGATACTGTCAAACATTTCTATATCCAATTCTACCTCCTTCTGAAATAAGACTTAGCTGGGGAATAATCTGGGTCATTCTGTCAAATTCTGGGCATCACTTTCCCATGGAAATTTTTGCTTTACTTTCTCAACTTATTGGAAGTTGCACAGCAATCAAAGATATCAGCTAGATCTTTGTTAGATTCTTACTTGTTGCCTCAATCTTGAGAACACTCAAAAGTGGTGCCCCTCAGCCATGGCCTTTACATTCAGGTGACAATAACTCATTCTTTTGCTGCTCAAGCAAAACTTCAACTTCTGCTCAAAATGGTCATTTAATTAGATGTTGCTTTTCTTTGGATCCCAAGATATGTGAAAGTATCTTATGTTAAACATAAAACACCCTTGAATTGAGGAAAGCCTGTATTCTTCTATTCCCCCTATTTTTAGAACTTCATAACTCTTAATAATGTTAACATGTGGTGTCTGTTGTGCTAAGGGTAATGACTCTTTTCCATATGTGAGAAATGAACAGTCCTACTTGTACTTTATATTTACATTTTGACCCCTTCCACTCCACTCCCTATAATCACATTTTAATTTGAAGCCCCGGTCTTCAAGGAATTTAGTTGTGCATTCTTTTCTCTAACTCTACCTTAAGCTCTTTAAAGAGTTACATTCACCAAATAGATCACTTGAAATCCTTCTCAGCACCTAGCACAGGATGCCCAGTGTATTTGTTAACTTAGCAATGTTTGATGAATTAAATAAGGTATTACGATAAAAATGTACAATCAAGTGGAAAATTGGTGTCAAGTTGATTGAAAAGAGGCACAGAGTGAAGCTTAGGCTTTGAAGAAATTTAGCAGCAAAGGGGATGTAAAGATACGTAAGGTCTAAGGAAGAATTCTGTGGGTTGCTGGGAATAAGTGAGTCTGAGAAAGAAAATAATAACAAAGGTACTGAGTGGTAATTACTGTTTGCCAAGCTCAATTTCAAATGTTTTATATGTATTAATTAACTCATTTAATCCTCCTAACATTTCTGTAGGGTAGACACCATTATTATTGCCATTTTACAGAATGAAGAAACTGAGGCACAGAAAGGTTAAGTCATTTACCGCTGTACTGTTTGTATGATAATTTACTTTAAAATATTTCAATGTAGGCTAGTCATGGTGGTGCACGCCTGTAATCCCAGCACTTTGGGAGGCCGAGGCGGGTGGATCACCTAAGGTCAGGAGTTCAAGACTAGCCAAGCCAACATGGTGAATGCTGTCTCTACTAAAAACACAAAAATTAGCCAGGGGTGATGGTGGGCACCTGTAATCCCAGCTACTTGCGAGATTAAGGCAGGAGAATCACTTGAACCTGGGAGCTGGAGGTTGCAGTGAGCCAGATCATGCCACTGCACTGCAGCCTGGGTGACAGAGCAAGACTCCATCTCAATAAATAAATAAATAAATAAATAAATAAGTTCAACGTAAACTTCAGTGCAACATTTGTATATATAACTTTAGCCCTTGGGTTAGGTAGTTAGCATTTGAAGTCTACTAATCAGGAATCTGTACTCCAGAGGTGGCCATGTCCCCCAGGCCCCTTCTCCCCAGTCTTGCCTGGCTTGTTGATGTGGTTTGGCTCTGTGTCCCCATCTAAATCTTATTTCCTATTGTAATCCCCACGTGTCAGAGGAGGAGCCTGGTGGGAAGTCATTAGGTCATGGGGGTGGCCTTCCCCCTGCTGTTCTCATAATACAGTTCTCATGAGATCTGAAGGTTTAAAAGCAAGGCACTTCCCTTTTCACTCTCTCTCTCTCTTGCCACCATGTAAGACTTATGTGCCTTGCTTCCCCTTTGCCTTCCGCCATGACCATAAGCTTCCTGGGGCCTCCCCAGCCATTTGGAACTATGAGTCAATTACACCTCTTTTATTTATAAGTTACCCAGTCTCAGGTAGTTCTTTACAGCAGTGTGAAAATAGACTAATACACTGGTCCTGCTGTCAGAGTATTGTTCCATCTACGTGCAAGGTGCTTGTCAGAGTGCTTGAGGACAGAGCAAGCATAAAGCAAGTTTGCAGTAACAGATTTGTGGTAGTTTGGTGCCTGCTTGCCAGTGAATGTTTGTACTTTTAGCAGAATTTGACCTCAGACTTGCTGTCATGGTAACATAGGCTTGTTAGAGGTAGTGAAGGATTGCTCTACCTCTGATCACCAGAGGTTACTAATACCTACTACATTGCTGAAGGCAGTTTGCAACTGCCCCAGGTCACACATCTGGCAGGTGGCAGCACCAGTACTCACTCTCAGGCCACCAGCGCCCTAATTAGCATGCCACACTGCCTCTCTGGAAGGGGATTGAACAGAAGCGATCAGGGCACGAGTGAAGGAGCAGGGTTTTCAGGCAAAGGGAGATGTTCCAGGGCAGAGCTAGAGGCAGCAATGTTTTAAGAGAAAAGATTTCTTTTAGTCAAAAAGGGAGACAGAGAAAAGTATGAAGACAGAGGGTATCACTGTAGGTAAGTTTAGAGGCAGAGGGAGGAAATCAGAGCTTCTGCCTGGTGGATCAGATTTCCTTCGAGAAGTAGAATTCAAGGGCTTGGATTGAAAGTAAAGGTGATGGGGTTGGTGCAGTCTTAAGTTCAGGGGTAATGGGGAGAAAGTCCCTTCTGTGTTTCCCATGTATGTTCTTACGTGAAGAAGGGTTGCCCAGGCCCAGGAGTGTGGAGCTTGTAGGAAGGGAGGCCTACGGAGGCTAAGCATGGCCCCAGGGTCAAGACGGGGAATGTGTTCCAACCTCTAGTACCCTGTCAAGGTATCAAGGCCATCCAGTGGAAGACCTGAGATACAGCCTGTCCTAATGAGCAGCGAGAAGAGAAACAAGGCACAGCCCAAAGGCCCCAGTAGCCAGAGACACCCGCTCAGCAGGACTCAACCTTACCTCAAAGGGGAAGATGATAAGGCCCTTTCCTGTCCCTGTCCAAAGTGTGCTGGAGAGTTCAGGATGCTCACGGCGAATTTGAATATTTGCTAAGGTCAAAGAGCAGGACAGTCAGTTCTGGAGGAGACAAAATGACTCTGCATTTTGTTCCTCTGCAAGAGCTGATTAATAATTCAAGGCAATGCTAAGTAAGTGAGTTCTGCCAGGCAGGCTGGCTCTGAGCAGGGACCTCCTGGCGGGTTACCATGGGACTGTGTTCTCAAAGAAAAGACCCCCTGTTCGTCTTATATTCTCCTTAGTGTCCCTGGCGCTGATCCCACACAGCTCCCAGGGAACTCCTTTTCAGCCAAGGGGATGAATGCCCGCTACAGAAAGGCCCTGGAGGAACTTCCAAACTCAGGCGGAAACAAGAATGGTTGGACAGGCCATGTGACTCTCTCTTGGGTATTTGCATTGTACTAAGAGGACAAATAGAGGGGTCTTGCTAAAGAAAAGAAAAGAGGTAAAGAAAGTGGGCTGCCTGGCTGGGGAATCCCAGGGACCTAACTCATCCTCACTACTGCCTGCTGTCAGTGAAGCCTTCAGAGTATAATATAGTATAATATTCATGGTATTCATATAGGTTTCAGTATAAAATATTTAGTTTGATAAAAATGTGTTACAGCAACTCAGCCATAAACTCATTTAGGAAATACTGGCAACCAAATCCAGGCCTTGCATGGGACAAGGGAGTGGAGGTTGATCTCAATAAATCTCTTATTCATCTTCAGCAGCATTCCCCAAAACACAGAGTAAGGCAGCAGCAGCCGGGGGTGCAAATCCTACTCAGTGAGCTGAGCCAAACCCGCCCCTGCTGACTTAGAGTTAGTCACTCCTTGGAGTCAGTGTGGACTGAGAACTCTCTGGCCACCCAGGGAAAATTAAACATATTATTTTATTACAACAGATGTCCCCACTTTTTTGTAAAGGAGTACTCCCTTTTATTTTCCCAAAACCATGTACCTGCGGGTAGGAGGCATGATACCAGGGAAGTCACCATGTTTGTGTGTGCGCGGGTGAGGGTGTTTTGTATGTGTGAATTGGTGCAATAGACTGAGTGTGTCCCCCCAAAATTGATATGTTGAAATCCTAACCCCCAGAGTGATGCTATTAGGAGGTGGGCTTTGGCAGCTAATGAAGTCATGAGGGCAGAGCCCTCAGGGGATTAGTGCCCTTATGAAAGAGGCCCCAAAGACGTCTCTCATCCTCCTTCTGCCTCATGAGGAGGCAGTGAGAAGACAGCAGTCTGCAGTCCAGAAGTGAGTCCTCACCAGATCCTGACCATGCTGGCACGCTAATCATGGACTTCCAGCCTCCAGAATTATGAAAAATAAATCTTTGTTGTTCATAAACTACCCAGTCTATGGTATTTTGTGATTGCAGCCTGAACGGACTAGGACAATTGGGGTGGTAGGGGGAGGGGGGCCTTAGAAGGAGTTATCACCTATTAAGATGGCGCATTGAGGATGCACTCAATGTAGCAATCAGAGATCAAGCACTCACAGAATGGCTAGAATTTAGGAAAGAGATAAATGGAGGCAATAGCAATAATGATAATAGAATACTTTCTGTGACTAAACTATTTTGAGTCTATATATTTTGAGAAATGAATCATCAGGGGGAGAAGAGCAACAGCATATATCTAATTAACAATAAACTCAGGCTAATGTAATACATAGTATATTTAAGAAAAGAGCTATGAAATTGCAAAGGAGGGAGCTGGAGAACAACATTTTCCAGTTGGAGGAGAGAGACAGGAAAGGCTTCTTGGAGAAGTCTATTTGTGTCGCAACGCCTGACCCCCAGCACACCCAGCCTTCACCCAGAGGGACGGTAACAAGGCAGAGGCCCTCACCCCTGCCGGCCACATGGGAGGCCATGGCACACATTTGGAGGGGCGTCCCCCAACCTCCATTTTACCCCCTTTCTATCTGGAACGGTTGGAAAGCTGAAAGCCTTCCGAGGCTACCTCTCTCTACAGGAGAGCTTGGTTTAGCCAGAGAGCTGCCCTTGCCAGAGATCTGGGAGACAGACAAGAGGCAGAGACCATTCTCCATAGCTGTAGTGGCTGATGAGTGAGCGCCAACAGATGTGTGTGTTTCGACAGCTGACCTCCAGCTTCTGCTTCAAGGGGTGAGGTGGTTGAGGCAGCAGCCCTAGCAATTGCAAAAGCAGCAGCAGCCTGTTCTTTGGATGCTACCCATTGTTTGTACTTGAAACCTACACTCGATCAGCAGCCTCCTGACTTCTGCCCCCCCAGCACCTCCTGCTTGAAATACCTAGAATGGTTTCTGTTTTCTGCACTTTACTCTGAGAAATAAAGATGCTTTGGATGACTAATTAATGACTCCTACAGATAAGTAGTAATATAGAGAAAATGACAGCTAATTTGGACCTGGCCATGATCACTGCATCCATTTGTTAGCCTCCTACAAATTGGCCTCTGTTCCACCACCCTAAGAGAAAGACCCTATCTGAGATATCCAGCGATCCCATCCTTGCAGAGAGACCCCTTAGTGACCTCTCTGCTAATTTGTTGCCCCTCCCTTCCTTAATATGGTTTCTTCCTGTATCTGACCTTTCTGTGACTACCTTCTCTTTTTCTCTGAATTATCTTTTTTCCTACCTCTATCAAACTGCCTAAGTTCTTGGCCTTCTACACTTCTAACTTTGCATTCTGTCTCTTGGGAAAATACATTCATGCTTTCTTTTGTCATTTCTGATTATCTACTATATGCTAGGAGCTATGGCCCAGCTGAAGATAAGCTGCAAGATTCTTGTAAGAGAGGCAAGTCAGTTACAGAAAAGGCACTTTCTAGTGCAATGAGCATTCTAGGGAAGGTAGGCATAAAGGGCTTTGAAAATGGACAGTAGAAAATGGAAGGTAGCAAATGAAGGAGGCTTCATGAAGAAGACAGCTTGGGAGTTGAATCAGAGAGGACTTTTATAGGTGAAAACAGGCCTCAGGGAAAGGAAAACACTTTAACAGGAGGAAATAGCATGAGAAGAATTGAATGGAAGTAAAAAGGTATAGAGCACTTGGGGAAATCCTACTCACATCTATAAAGCAATCCAGTATGCTGTGTGCATCACTTCATGATGGATATACGCCCTGAGAAATTTGTCCTTAGGCTATTTTGACATTGTGCGAGCATCATGGAGTGCACTTGCACAAGCCTAGATGGTATAGCCTACTACACACCCAGGCTATATAGGGTAGCCTCTTGCTCCCAGGCTGCAAACCTGTGCAGCAGGTTACTGTACTGAATACCATAGGCAACTGTAATGCAATATAAATATTTGCATGTATATAAACAGGTCTAAACATAGAAAAGGTACAGTCCAAATACAGTCCCGTATTGTAATCTCACGGGACCACCACTGTATAAGTGATCTGTCATTGACCAAAATGTCATTTTTGGTGCATGACTCTGGTTAGATTGCGAGCTCCATGGGTGAGGAACCTGTTCACTAGCTGTCTCTCTTCCCAGAAGTCAGCACTGCGCCTGGTACATAGTAGGCCCTCACTAAGTATTTGCGAATGAAAGACTAGAGAGGTGAGTGAATGAGTCTAGTTCAGAGCACAACCACTCCCTTCTGCCCACACTGCTGCAGTTATGTCAAGACAGGGAGACAGAGCCCTGAGTGAAGAACTCTACTCCTCAGCATTTTCCATGAAGCCCAGCCAGGGAGCTTCCTCCTTACTTTCCCTTCTACTCCTCCGTAGTTAACCAATCCATTGGGTCAAAGGTACCACTAACCATCAGCTAATGTTGATGGTTCTACCTTTAAAATTTGTCCGGAATATAACCCAGTTCATATTCTTGGTTCTGCTACAACCAAGTACATTGCTCACATTCCACCTTGATCCCTGACAAACACAGCAGCCAGACTGGTCCTTTCAGAAACATCAGTCCCAGCACATTACATCTGTGCCCTTCCCAGCCCCACATGTTCTCCAGGGCCTTACATGGTCTCCTCTGTGATATGGTTTGGCTCTGTGTTCACACCCAAATCTCATGTTGAATTGTAGTCCTCAGTGTTGGGGGAGGGACCTGGAGGGAGGTTATTGGATCATGGCGGTGGATTTCCCCCTTGCTGCTCTCATGATAGTGAGTGAGCTCTCACGAGATCTGGTTGTTTGAAAGTGTGCAGCACTTCCTTATTTACTGTCTCTGTCTTTCCTTCTTTGCCATGTGAAGAAGGTGCTTGCTTCCCCTTCACCTTCTGCCATGACTGTGAGTTTCCTGAGGCCTCCCCAGCCATGACTCCTGCACAGCCTGTGGAACTGTGAGTCAATTAAACTCTTTTCTTCATAAATTACCCAGTCTCAGGTAGTTCTTGATAGCAGTGTGAGAAGGACTAATATGCCCTGCTAACTTCATGAGGAGCGTGTACACTCACTGCTTCAACTTCAGCTATTTCCATGCTAGCTAATTTTCTTCTCATGCATGGTGAGACATGCATTTCAATTATCTTCCTAGTTTCTTCCAACTCTTGCCTATTTACCTCATTCGAAAAGTGTTATTCCCTCTCCTTTCTTGGTCCCATTTGTAAGCCAAGAAATAAGCTGTAGTAAGTCTAATAAATCTAAGAACAGTTCTAGAGATTTAACTACCCTTGGGTTTGCAATGAAATTAAATTAAACAAAGAACCTAGTTGGCATCCTCTGAAATTTGTCAGAATCTTACACCTGTGGAGTATATCAGCATCCCCCACAGAGGTTTCAACTGCCTCCTTCTGCTCTCCTAATTAAACCTGCTATTCTTTTGAAGGCCAGCCTCTTTCAAATTATACAATCTTTCCAAAATAACATCTTACTTAGGATTATTGTTTTTATGATTGTTTAAATAGTAATATAGAAAAATAGGGTTTTCTTATATCTTTCCTTCGCAATAAACAATTTTCAACAGTATAATAGCTTAAATAGGCGATTGTGATGTCACCCTTAGGATATAATCACTGCTTGTCACATCGTTTCTGTAGAAAAACCAACTCACATATAATGAAATGTGATGGGGGTGAAATAACAGCAGTGTGATTTTCGACCACCAGCTTGCCTTGGAAGGGAATTTGGGGATGTGCACCGCTGGAAGCCACGTGAATTTTGACAGTATGTAAATTCAGATGACTTGAGGGAATGTGGTGTGCTAAACAATTATGCAGTGCCTATTTGTGTGTGCATAATTGGTTGCTAGGACTGAGCCATGATTAGTCACCAAATTACAAAAGCATGACTTTTCCTTCAATGGATGTAGCACTTGCCCAGGATACACAGTTTGGAGACAGTAGCATGGATTAGATTTTTGCCCCATTTGCTCACTCGGCAGGGGTCTGTGCGCAGTGTACAATTTGCACAACTATATGTGGGACCTTGCTAAGTTATCCAGAAAAATTGCATCCATATGATGCCCTACAAAATGCCAAAATCTACAAAGCAGTCAACCTGTATAGTCTACACAGAAAGGAAGGACACACTTATTCTAGTGACCCAGATTCAAATCATAGCCAAAGAAGCAGTGAGGATCAAAGGTCAAAGAAAAAAGTCACACAATCCTGGAGTTGGGGGAGAAAGAATGGGGCATGGATGAGGCAAAGGGAGACGAAGAGGAAACAGATTGGAGAGAGAGAAGAGAAAGGAAGGAAGGAAAGAAGGAAGGAAGGAAGAAAGGAAAGAAGGAGCAAAAGAAGATTTATGCATAAAAAATGTAAGTTATTTTTGAAACATTCATGACCCCCCTCCCCTTTTTGAGGCATTGTTGTGGGGAGACAGAGACGAGTCGTGATCCTTAAGCTTGATCTACTCACATGCAAAAGAAGGAGCAAAGCAATTACACATGCACACATGCACACATGCACACATGCACACGCACACATGCACACATGCACACATGCACACACGCACACACGCACACATGCACACGCACACGCACACGCACACATGCACACGCACACATGCACACATGCACACATGCACACACACACAGACACACATGCACACATGCACACATGCACACACGCACACATGCACACATGCACACATGCACACGCACACATACACACATGCACACATGCACACATGCACACACACACATGCACACATGCACACATGCACACATGCACACGTGCACACATGCACACACACACAGACACACACACATGCAATGAGGCAGCCATCTTCATACATTTCAAACTGGACCAAGGCACAAGAAGTCCATATGAGTCAATATTAATAGCTATGCCAATGAAAAGTTCTTGCTTCTCAAACCAGCACACTATTCTCAGAAGCCAAAGGAGGAGAAAGCTTCAGAGAGCTCAAGTTAAATCAGTTCAGAAGAGGAAATGCTCCCAGGGAATTCACTGTTTCATTTCACAACACACCTCCTTGTGTTGGTCCCCTGGGCACCTGATAAGCTGTAAACAAGAGACAGATGGGACATTGATTTTGAGTCTGTGTGTCCCACAGAGAATCTACCCAGGCTAGGTAAGATGAAAATAAGGGGATGGGCTAGGGCCAGGATTTTAGAGCTTGAAAATATTTTGCTGCCTGGGAGAGCGTCTGTAAGCAGATGATAATAATGACAGTTGGCTGCAGGCCTTGGCAGATGCATTTCCCAAGCATTTTCAGACTTAATGAGTCCAGAGAGCATCCCATGGGGCAGGACAGTCACGTTATTAGCAGATTACGGTAAGGAAATGGGGAAAATCTATGGGTTCAAGTGAGCGATGGGGACACCAGAAGTAAGTATCTCAGCCTGAATCTTCACAAACACTTTTGCTTCCAACCTTTCTCCCAGGAGGGGCAGGGAAAAGGGGTGGCTTGAAGTATGAATGTGGTTTCAGGGAAGAGGAGAGTGATTCTCCACATGTGCATTTAGTCCCTTGTCCTCATATTTGCACACATGCCCCTGATGCTGCCTGAACCGGCAGAAACAACCCCATGGCAGTGGGGCCTGTATATATTGTACCACTTGCACAATTATATGTGGCACCCTGCAAAGTTATCCAGAAAAAAATGCACTCATATGAGCTCTAGTCATCCGGCTGCCTAGCAATTTCTCAGTACCCTTCCTTGGTTTGAAGATTTCCAGATTTATGAATCCCACTTCTCCAGGAAGAAGCCAGAAACTCACTTTCCTAAGTTGTCTATAGCTGGACACAAGCAGGGCCCTGGCCTCCTCAGATAGACTGTGCCAGACTCTGACTGTAGGAGAGCGTTGCGTAAGAAAGAGTGCACGGGCGGATCACGAGGTCAGGAGATCGAGACCATCCTGGCTAACACCGTGAAACCCCGTCTCTGCTAAAAAACACAAAAAACCAGCCGGGCGAGGTGGCAGGCGCCTGTAGTCCCAGCTACTCGGGAGGCTGAGGCAGGAGAATGGCGTGAACCCGGGAGGTGGAGCTTGCAGTGAGCTGAGATCCGGCCACCGCACTCCAGCCTGGGCGACAGAGCGAGACTTCGTCTCAAAAAAAAGAAAGAAAGAAAGAAAGAGTGCAGAGTGGAGGAATTCTGATGAGGGTGACAGAGAGACACTTAGTTTGCAGAGTCCAAGGTTGTGGTGGTTCCAGTGGTAGTTCCCCTGCTGTGCTATAACAGCAGAGACTCTCCTGGAGCAATAATTAAGGTACCCAGCTCAGTAGCCTCCAAGCCTGATTGTCCAACTGTCCTAGGTACTCTGTGTAAAAACCAATACAGTTCAGTTACTACAATTGATGTAGCTACAGAGAATTCTGTTGTTTGCAACCAAAAACTCTTATTAATTGTTCTTGTACTTACAGGCGATTCAAAAAAAAAAAAAAAGAACTCAGTAATTAAAATGAAATTTTAATGTAATAATTTTAGAAAGCATTTAGGTATTCAAAATGTTTTGCAAAAGTATAAATATATTTATACGTTATTTTAAAATCAAAGAAACAGATTCCCAGAGAAACCTAGTCATATATCAAGCTGCTTAGCACAGTAAGATAAAAATGAGAATTAGGGCTGGGCGTGGTGGCTCACGCCTGTAATCCCAACATTTTGGGAGGCCGAGGCAGGCGGCTCACCTAAGGTCAGGAGTTCAAGACTAGCCTGGCCAACATGGGAAGCCCTGTCTCTACTAAAAATACAAAAATCAGCTGTGCATGGTGGGTGCCTATCTGTAATCTCAGCTACTCAGGAGGCCAAAGCATGAGAATCACTTGAACCCAGGAAGCAGAAGTTGCAGTGAGCCAAGATTGCACCACTGCACTCCAGCCTAGGGAACAGAGTGAGACTCTGTCTTAAAAAAAGAAGAAAAAGAAAAAGAAAAAAAGAGTTGAATGCAACATTTTACAAATCAAAATTAATGAAAATCCATGATGCACAAAATATTAAAATTTTAAATAAATGCAAGATCAGTATTACTGATTTTTCCCTTTGTCTCAGACTCTGATATATAGTTACTTATGCTGTCTTTAGGGAACTTGCACATGTTATCTTTAAACAAATTCATAGCACAGATTAGACTACTTCATTGCCTCTTCAAATAATCAAAGTTTAAATCTTCTTCTTGCTGGTATGTGAATCTTCTTCAGCAGAATATATAGTAGCATCTCTCTCTGGAAGCATTCCTGAGCCCACAAATTTGGATTAGATCAGAATCTCTGTTTCCAGACCTGTCCGGATCTTGCAGAAATATTAATGTTGGCAGAATCTCTAAAATAACAGAATAAATTGAACCAAATTAAACACAAGGAGACATAAGATCAAATTTTAATGAATATTTGGGCTGCTGGCTACCCAGCACTTCTCCATAGGTGAATGCCTTGATAAATCACAAGGATGGTGGTAATTAGTGTTCATTTCACACTATATGCCAAAGGCCATGTTAGATACTTGAAACAGTGGATGCTTCTTGTCACAATTTCCGTGAGGCAGGAAGTCCTATGACAAAAGTGAGGATGAAGTTCCTAGTTAAGAAGTGGCAGAGCCACATCATAAGCCCAGGGTAACAAATGCCAGGGCTGAAGTCTCCCTGCCACATCATGTTTTATTTTAAGAAAGTGGACTTTTTCTCAAGACGTCTGAGGACCACAAAGCATCAGGCCCGGGCTTCCCCAGCAGTCAAATGGATATTGTTAGAACGATGGCTTGGTGAAAGCCACAGCTTCTCTTTTATGAGTGAAGGGAGTGGAAGGAGAGACAGCTGCAGCCTGCAAGCCTGGAATCTCTGTCCAGCAACCAAGAACCTTCTATTCTCCCTGCCCCGCTGAGGAGTTTAGTCCCAAAGAAGCACCTAACATAATTTTATACTCATTATATAATCCTAGGTGTTCTGATATGAGAAGAAGTTCTTCAGAAGGTGTCTTAATGCATATGGGGAAACTGAGGTCCAGGTAAGTAAAGTAATTTTCATAGAAAACTGAGACTAGAACCCAAGTTACTCAATCCCCAGTTAAGACTAAGTTCGTAACACCATACAGCCATGCAGATTAAGTCCTGAACTCTGTCTACGTAAAAAACTGTGCTTCGTCACTGAGGCTGACAGACCCTCCTCAAAAGGTTTAGTCTGTATACCAAAGGGGGAAAAAAAATTTGGCATTTTATAGGCTAAATCTAGCTTGCAGATGTGGTTGGGTTTTTTTTTTTCTTGGTTTGTCAAGTGTTTTTGAAAATTTGAACTAGTCAATATAATTTAAAATCAGGAGTTTTCACATGCAAATTCAGATTTCAGGCTCCCCTTGAAAAAAAATCCAAGATCAGGACACACTGGAACCACTTTCTCACATGGCAGCTATTGGTTAGAGCAGGTAGTGTGCTGAGCCAGATCATACCAGCTCACAAGAGCCAATGATAAAATATTCAGAAATGTTGTGGGCCACGTGTTAAATGGTAGCTTGAAATCAGCCGCAGGATCATTTACACCAGCCATGTTACCATGGAAACATGGACAATGGAAACATTGGTCCATTGTCCATCTGCTCCTGCCCCCCATTGGTTAAGGACGATGCCACCAGCAAAATTCTCTTGTTCTTCTAGATTGCACATACATGAGTTGTCCTGGAAAATCTCAAGTCAAAGAAGCTGCACTGCAGGAAATCAATATGGTGCAGGCCCCAGGGAAGGCATCACTGACTATACTTGCAAGAAACAAACGCCTGCAAAAATCTGGACAAGATGATTTTGAAGCTGTGCAAAACAGATGTCTATATATTGGCTTTTTTGAGTAGTGTAACTATGAACATTCTTGTACATCTCTCTTGTGCACGTGTATATATTTCTGTCAGATACACGCCATAGGACTGGAATTGCTGGAACGTAAGGTATTCACATGTTCAACCTTAGGAGAAATGGCCAAACAGTTTTCTAAAGTGCTCTTACTTATTTACATTCCCACCAGCCATAAAGGAGAGTTGCGGTTGCTTCAACATTTAGTGCTGCCATATTCTTTTTCAAACCATCACTTAAAAAATCACTTCCTGTTGGCTCAAGATAATAGTCAGTTTGTACCTCTTTGACTATGTGGTTTACTTAGCACCACGTTTTATATCAGGCCGTTTGTGTTCTGTGTCATGGCCACAGATGTGCTCACATATTCCAGGCTGATGGGGTAAGATCAACAACTTCACACTTGACCCAAGTGGCAATCCAAAGTAAACAAGGAGGAAGGAATAAGTCAATAAAATTCCCAAAAGAAGTCACCATAATTGATTACATTTCATTTATCAGAAAACCATTCCAAGTCTTTGACTAACTTGAGACTCCCTGTTGTGAGACAAAATCTCTTCCTCTGTGAGTTATTATAATTCTCGCCAGGAATAGCCAGGGAGCTGCTTTCCTCTGCTCCAAGTCTCAGCGTCCAGGCTGTTTGTAACACGTAATCTGTGATTGAGAAACAGGAAAAAAGGGAGACCATCTTACAAGGTCTGGTCCCAAACCTCCTTTCTCTTTAGTTTCAGCCCCAAATCAACCCTACTTGACTGCTCCCTCACGCCACAAAACAACAGAGTGCTCTCATTCTGAAGTGCTTCCTTGGCTCCCACTGGTCAGGATAAAATTGGCTTCCCAGGAGTCATTCTGGCCTGACCTCCAGCTAGGATCACCTCCTAGGAGATGCACCAAGTCTGGGAAAACCACCCTCAAGTATCTCTGGCTTCTAAATGTCCACTCCAAAGACTGAGCAATAAGGATGAATGAATTGCAAATAGAAGTAGTTTCTGTTTAGGAAGCCCAAAGAAACTCCCTGTGTTCTTCCTCTGAGACCTGCAGTGGACAGCCCACTCTTTGGCCATGATGAACAGTGGCTCTCCAATCCTGCCTCTACCCTTGGTACTGTTCCAGCCCACCTGGGACAGGTGGGTACACTGCTCATCTGTCCCGCCATGCCAGACCATTCATGCCATGCCGACAGGGTGGTATCCTGGGGGAGAGTCCTCTTCTTGAGAAAGGTGCTCTTTCTTCACCATGGGCAAAGGGAGGTCCAGCTGACCCCAACATTTTGTGTTGACAAGCATCCAGGAGATGCTTAGTAGCTGTGAATTATCTCAACACCCTCTCATGTCCTGAGGAAGAAGTCACAAGTCATAGTATTATTCCTTTGACATGTATTCCTTTTCCCATAGGGCAAATCTGGCTTGCTCATGAGCATGTCCACATTTCACACACTCCAAACATGCCAATTCACCACATTTGTAGGAAGCAGGCAGCAATGAGGGTAACAGAAAGACTTCAGAGCTTCATCCGAAAACTCCTTTACTGAAATAACAGCAAATATTTATTGCTGGGCTCACTATGGATACTTACTAAGCACTTTCTATATATCTCATTTAATTCTCACAATGCTTTGAGGCAGCTACTTGTATTAGCCCATTTCATAGGTGGAGAAACTGTGTCCATGAATTCACAATCAGGAAGTGGTTAAGGTGAGATTCAAACCCAGGAAGTTGACCTCCCAAGGCCATGCTCCTAGTAGCTATATTGTAGCAGGATTTCTTCCCCGATCACCCGGCTGTGGATCCCCAGCCCCCAGCTATCTGTTTTCATCTACCTTCTTTGTGGTGCCAGCTCCCAGACTATCCTGAAAGTGTCTCCAAGGCTTTTTTGGTTGGGAGCCAGCCCAACCTCTTGTCTTCTCCCCAAACCCCTAAGAGACTTTCTAAGATCAGAATCCTTGGAGCGTTTTGAGCTGCCCAGCAGCAGAGTCCACACCGGTAGCCCTCAGCTACTAGCAGAAGAGAGTCCACACAACATACCTGAAGTCCTCAGCTTCAAACCCCAGCACCATCACCCAACAGGAGTGAACATTTAGCAGGTTATCTAAACTCTCCAAGGCTTGGTTTCTACGTCAGCCCCACAGTATAATAATAATGCCTGCCTAATAGGGCTTTTCATAGGATCCAGTGAGCTGATGAATGTAAAACACAGTACAGTTAAGGGCACAGTGAGTATTAGCTTTCACTAGTCATAAAATACCCGTTCAGATTTTAGTTTTTGAAATCTTGAAGTTAGAAAGTGTAAAATGGATTCCCTTTTAATTCTGGCTTTTCTCCAAGTCTTCTTTCCCTTGTCTCCATTTTATTCCCTGTTAGAGGTCTCCATTCTAACGTGTAAGTACATAACACAGTGCCTGGCCCTGAGCAGGGGTCAATGCCAGAGTTACTCCTTCCTTCTAGCTTTTGTTCTCCCTACATCATCCTGATACTAACTTATCCTTTCCCTCTTCTCTCGATATTTTTGTTCACCCTTTTTCAACTGCTTGAGAGGGAGCTGAGAGACCTAGACACTATATTTAGAGTGGTTTAGGCAACATCCTCAAGGCCAGAATAGCTCATCTGTCCAGAACTAAAACGAGATCCCTGCTCTACAGACTCTTTACCCAGCCCTTTTATGGGGGTATTCAGTATCTGACTTTGGATCACGATTTTGTCTTACAGAGAGGTGTTATCAATGTCCATTAAAACCACAGAGTGGCTGGGTGCAGTAGCTCATGCCTATAATCCTAGGACTTTGGGAGGCCAAGGCAGGCAGATCACTTGAGCCCAGGAGTTTGAGACCAGCCCAAGCAATATGGCGAGACCCTGTCTCTACAAAAAATACAAATATTATTTGGGTGTGGTGGTGTGTGCCTGTAGTCCCAGCTACTTGGGAGGCTGAGGTGGGAGGATCACCTGAGCCCAGGGAAGTTGAGGCTGCAGTGAGCCATGATTGTGCCACTGCTCTCCAGCCTGGGCAACAGAGTGAGACCCTATCTCAAAAAAAAAAAAAAAAAAAAAAAAAAGCACAGAGTATTTTATCAAAAAGCATCAGTAAGACATTTGTGAAGAGTAGGCTTCTTATCTCAGAAGTGTGTTTCTGTTCATGTCAAATACGCATTTTCGTATCTCTTGTAAGCACATATGATTGAGGTTAAATCTCATACTCATACTACTGCAGTGGCTCTTGATCAGGGAGAGTATCAGAATTACATTTCTGAGATTTCTCAAGATGGCTTTAAAATCACAGAACCAAGGATGTGTGTATTTTGATTCAGACACCGTTCCCACTTCCACAACCTGCTTCTACCTTCTCAGTCAATAACCACTATCCTAGTAGCTTTTTAGATGGTGGACACCCATCCAAATGAACAGCTCTAGAAATGAAAGCTTGAAAAATCAAAATAGGCTGGGCCCAGTGGCTCACGCCTGTAGTCCCAGCACTTTGACAGGCCAGTGTGGGAGGATTGTTTGAGCCCAGGAGTTCCTGATCAGCCTGGACAACATAGTGAGACCCTGTCTCTACAAGAAAAAATTTTAAAAATTAGCCCCTCGTGGTGGAGCGCACTTGTAGTCCCAGCTACTTGGGAGGAAGAGGCAGAAGGATTACTAGAGCCTGGGAGGTCGAGGCTGCAGTGAATACACACACACACACACACACACACACACACACACGTATATATGTATGTAGTCTAATTTCTGTCCAAAGATGTTCTATTTGCTCCTTGATTCTCTGTCCTTTTAAAACAGCCTCTCTTTCCAGTTAACACCTAAGGCTCTGACTTACTTTCTTTCCCCAATAGTTGTCCTAGCCTTCTCCAGCATGTGTTCCTTCTATATTTCAGACATGCCATAGGAGACACAGCAATAACTAAGTATGTACAGCAAATCAAAGGATGGAGCCTCAAATTGAAGCCAAGTCTACTATATCTTGTCAATTTACCCAATACCATTGTCTCTCTCTGTAGAGGTTACCCTTTTATGCACATAAATGTGAATTAGAACATCTCTGCCCTGCTCCTTTCAGCAGTACAGCTCTGCAATGATGCACGCTGCCATCCATTTCACTGGAACGTTTGCCATAAAGTTGCTTTAAAAGACATTCTCTTACAATACTGTCAATGGCCCCTTGCGTTAAAATGAGAAAATATGGAAACATGCATTAAAATATTCAGAAATAAATGGCTTTTTTATTACATAAAAGCTCTCATGTGTCTCAAAGGTACTGAGAATAGAATAATTTATCATAAATTAGATTATTATTGCTGGGAAAAGATCTATTTTAATGCCAGTTTTCTTGGGGATTAAACCAAACCCGAACAGTCCATTGGGGGGTGTTCATAAATGTATAAGTCAAATACTGAAAAGCTTTAAGTGGAAAATACATGCTGATGAAGCAATCTTGGAAAAGACAGAACACGTTCTGTTTGTTCTCATGTCTGGCAGGGGGCAACTATCGCATCCAGAAAAAAAAAAATGAAGATAATGAGTTCTCTGCAACTAAGATGAAGACCCACTGAGCTTTGGGGTTTAAAATGCAACGTCAGAACTTCAGACCCCTGACACCTAGGTCTCCAGCTGCTGGGTGGTGCCAGCATCAGACATACACTCTGCAAAACAGATACTGTCTTAGGAAAATGTGACCTTGCTGTCCTTTCAGGCCCATATTTCACAAGAAGACAAATGGAGAGTTAAAAGGAAAACTGCAGATCTGAGTGAAGAGACAGCAAGTTATCTTTTCTGATATAGCCAGAAAATAAGATGTTCTGGGTAACATGTGCTAAAGATGTAGTGTGGACTTTCAGACTCAGAATGTGATCACATGTATTTCTCACTGAAACTGTATTGAATGTTATTCGACCATTGTTGAATCAGTCATCCTGATAAACATTATCTTCGTACAGTACCAAGCAGAGAGTCAGTGACTAGAATGCCACTGAAACCAGCTTTTTATAGGACAAGGTTTTCATGGTTTTAGGGGGTGGGGAAACTTGCACAGTAATCCACAGTATTTAATGATTTAGGCAGGGTAGGGGAAAAGTGATGAGCATTCATTTTGCTAGCAGTGTAAATTCCGTGGAGGAATGGTATACTGCTAATTGTACTTCACATTCCCTATACTTATAAAGGCTTTACTACATGATCCAGCATTGTGATCAAAGATGGAAGGAATCTCTTCATAGCTCTCCTTCCTTTTTCTATTCATATTTCCTTACCAGTTCCCTTTATTCCTGGTCCTTTTGCATCTTTATTTTTAGTCAGTACCCTGTTACTCTGCTGGAAAGATCTGTGTATGAAGCTGGATAATAAAAATGTCATGATTGCCACTTATTTGGAGGGGTAGAGTGGAGGACTTGGGCAGCATAGCAGCCCAGGCTGGAAGAGAGGATCTGGCAGGGAGGAAGTTTGGCTGAAGGACAGGCCCCTCCAGGACTGATTTCTTGGCAGTCTATCCAAGTCCTTGGGTGTCTGCACTGGAGTTATAATAATAGCCAATCTTTATTAAGCATTTTCTCAGTGCCAGGATCTGTGCATTATCTTATTTAATCCTTACACAACCCCGCAAAGTAGGCACTACTACCATCTCAATTTAAAAGATGAGGGCTGGCCAGGCGCGGTGGCTCACACCTGTAATCCCAGCACTTTGGGAGACAGAGGCAGGCAGATCATGAGGTCAGCAGATCCAGACCATTCTGACTAACGCGGTGAAACCCCATCTCTACTAAAAATACAAAAAAAAAAAAAAAAAAAATTAACCGGGCATGGTGGCATGCGCCTGTAGTCCCAGCTACTAGAGGGGCCGAGGCAGGAGAATGGCGTGCCCATTCTCCTGGGAGGTGGAGGTGGCAGTGAGCCGAGATCGTGCCACTGCACTCCAGCCCAGGCAACAGAGCGAGACTCCATCTCAAAAAAAAATAAAAAGATGGGGGCTAAGGCTCAGTAACTTTAGGTGAATTTCCAAGTTCACACATCAACTAAGTGGTCGATCCAGGTGTTTCATTTCAAAGCTTGAGCTTAGACCATCCCCCTCCAATTAATTAGCTATGCCTTCCTTCTTACGCTTATCTCTTTCTTCTCTCTCCTTTTAAGATTTTTTATAAAGACTTTGGTCCGGCATGGTGGCTTATGCCTATAATCCCAGCTCTTTGGGAGGCCGAAGCGGGTGGATTACTTGAGGTCAGGAGTTTGAGACCAGATTGACCAACATAGTGAAACCCTGTCTCTACTAAAAATATAAAAATTAGCCAGGCGTGGTGGTGGGCGCCTGTAATCCCACCTACTCAGGAGGCTGAGGCATGTGAATTGCTTGAACACAGGAGGCAGAGGTTGCAGTGAGCTGAGATCGTGCCATTGCACTCCAGCCTGGGTGACAGAGCGAGACTGTCAGACACACAGACACACACACAGACACACACACACACACAGATTATAAAGACTTTAGTAAATGTGCTTCTGTGTCCTTTAAAAACTCTTAAAGAACAAAATGGTAGTTCCTGGACCAAAATTCAAAGGACCCAAATCCTTATTTCTGTGTAGCCACCAACTCCCTGTATTACCGTGACACTGGACCACTGGCTCTCAGTTTGCCCATCTGTAAAATTAGGAAGTTTGATTATATGGTATCTGAGGATGATTTGGCCTGTGACATTGGGTGAATCCTCAGCTTCTAGGAGAGGGTGTGGGGCATGACTCACTCGGGATGTGAGTGGCAAGAAGGCAGCACCTATGATTGTAGTGACTGGATTTCCAAGTCTCCGATCAGAACACCCATTACCTGAATCATTGAGTGACAACGAGCTGTAATGGTAACATCAACTCTACTCCCGAAATTCAATGATATGGAAGGTATGGTGGGTAAATCCAGACCCACCCTCTTGTGGAGGGTGAGGCACTTCATGAACTTCTATATTTTTACCACCCTATTTCTCCTTTGACATCCAGTCCCTGAACTTCTCCACCAGCAAGCAAAATAAAGCCAAGAGTGGTGTATGTGTTCTATTATAAAATCATACCCAGGATTCTGGACTCCTTAGCTGATTTCATCTTATTCACATGTGTTTGCATATTGCCTTTGTTAAGTGGTTCCAAATCCAGTTTGTAAAGTACGAGATGGCATCGATGTTCTAGAGAGGGCAAATGCATTCTCATTCAGAGCAAAGGTGACCACCATAGGAAGCAAGTTTTTAAGCCCTTCCCACTTTAGGAGAGAGAAAACACAATTAAGCAAATTTGCCACGGTGAGAGGCCGGGCTCTCCTTCCATTTAATGGGAATAGAGCACTGTGGAGAGCAAAAGTGCCAAATGGTATGTGATTTTTAAAATCTCCTACGCATTTAATAATTAATGCTTATTTTTCTTCTATTTTCCCCACCCCTCAACTCCTTTCCGCACTCATTACAGCTCTTTGATATCCCCTCAGGAATTAGGATATCTCCAGCTGTTTACATAACCAGAGATTAAGTCCAATAGAAGAAGAAATTTAGGCCACAAAAAAATCATGGTAAGAAAGCCAGAAATGGAGTTTCTCTTGGGTCACATTCTGAGATTCAGTCATAGCAACCTCAAAGGGCATCGAGCAAAAGTTTTTTGGTGGACTCATGAATTAGAGGTGAGAGTGGCTGACTATTATTTGCAAAGCTGGATTAAGTGAAAGCAAATGGTAACTGATATGAGTCTCCTCTCTGGAAGGAATCTGCTGTGCATGAGAGATAAGATAAAGCTCTAATAAAAATACTGACTTAGTTTCTGTTCTTTTGTGCTTACCTGCTCTGCTCCGTGTTATCTCATTTTTGTAGGCTTGACCCTGCTGCAGTTTGCAAGTTTCTAGGTGAATAACTGTTGCACCTTTGTACATGGTGGGTTTTGTGCATGGAATGTATGTTGCCCAATCCACTGCCTCTCCTCCCCTATTGCCCCCACCCTTTCCCTGCTCTGACTTGAGCTGGCCTGATGCTGAGGCAAAATAAGCCATTACTTTAATAAGCCATTATTCACAATAGATTGGAAAGACAAGGAGCCCCACAGTGAGCTGACATCGGCCTTGTATTCCTAATCATGAAATAGCAGATAGGGGATGTGCATGGGAGGGAGGGATTGCAGCAAGAAAACTTTGGGGCACTTCTTGGGCGAAAGGGGAGGTGGGAAGGCCGGGCAGGCCCAGGCAAGGACAGCTGCTCCAGTGGACAGTCTGAGTCAGTGCCTCTTGACCTCTATCTGGGTGTAAGAGAATCACTTGTGTTACTTATGAAAATGCAGATTCCTTGGTCTCAGCTCCAGAAATTCTGATTTGGTCCATAGGGAGTAGGTTTCAGATCATTCTAATGCAGGCAGCCTCGGATCAGAAACACTGCTTAAGAACAATTAAGGGTATTAACCCTTCTGTACCAAGAAGGGTTAAGGAGGAAGAAAAAGGGCAGAGAGTAAAAAAGTGGAAAGGTCCCTGAAGGCAGCAAAAAAGTAAGGTCTTTGGAATCCAACTTAGGTTCCAATCTCAGGAGTGTTCCCACTTAATCTTTATGAGCATTCTTCCCTATGTATAAAACAAGGGGAAATAACAATGATAATAATAGTTCATATGCAAGGGTTTTTATAGCTCAGGGTTACATGTTTTAGTGGGTTAGCTCATTTATACGTCCTCACACTACGAAGAAGACATAGCATTATTCTCATTTTATACCTGAGGAAACCGAGGCACAGATGGAGTGTTAAACTGGCCTAAAAGGCCACACCACTAACAAGTGCTGAAGCTGTGATTTGAACCCAGGGAGTTTAAGTTGGGGAAATTTGGGGAGAAAATGTACAGGAAATATCTGGCCGCTGCCTGACACACAGGGCTCAGGTTTGTGTCCTTCCTTCCCAGCATTGCTGAGAGGTGATCAACTGACCACACACGTTGATCAGCTGCCTGCTCCAGTAGAACTCTACCATAATTGCTGGAGGATTGGGGTGGTGGGGGGAGGCAAAGAGCACTGGATCTGAAGACACAACCTGGAGCCTCAATTTCCTCATCTCTAACATGAGGACAGCAATGTCCTTACCTCACAGCAGGTGATGTTCAAATGAGATCATGCCTGTGAAAAGTATTTTATAAACAGTATTTAGTACAAATATCTACTGGATTATGAAGATGAATATGGGCCCAGTCACTGCACAGAACAGCCCAAAATATCCTCTTCAGGTGTCATTCCCCTGTCTTTTAGTGACTCCTGAATGTCTCTTGAGTAAAATAAGAATATGTGCTAATGTGTTTTCAGATAGTGGCTTAGTCTTTCATTCCTAAAGGGGCCTGGCTCTCTTGGGTGGAGAAGGAGGGAAATTAGGTGAAAATGTTGAGGCTGCACCTTAGGAAAAGAAGGAAGACTTTGTCTTTTTATATATGTGTGTATGTGTGTGTGTGTGTGTGTGTGTGTGTATACTTTAAGTTCTGGGATAAATATGCAAAATATGCAGGTTTGTTACATAGGTATACATGTGCCATGGTGGTTTGCTGCACCCATCAACCTGTCATCTACGATAGATATTTCTCCTAATGCTATAACCCCTGACAGGACCCAGTGTGTGATGTTCCCCTCCCTGTGCCCATATGTTCTCATTGTTCAACTCCCACTTATGAGTGAGAACATACGGTGTTTGGTTTTCTGTTCCTGTGATAGTTTGCTGAGAATGATGGTTTCCAGCTTCATCCATGTCCCTGCAAAGGACATTAACTCATCCTTTTTTTATGGCTGCATAGTATTCCATGGTTTATATGTGCCACATTTTCTTCATCCGGTCTGTCATTGATGGGCATTTGGATTGGCTCCAAGTCTTTGCTACTGTGAATAGTGCTGCAATAAACATACGTGTGCATGTGTCTTTATAGTAGAATGATTTATAATCCTCTGGCTATATACCCAGTAATGGGATTGCTGGGTCAAATGGTATTTCTGGTTCTAGATCCTTAAGGAATCGCCACATTGTCTTTCACAATGGTTGAACTAATTTACACTCCCACCAACAGTGTAAAAGCATTCCTATTTCTCCACATCCTCACCAACATCTGTTGTTTCCCGACTTTTTAATGATTGCCATTCTAGCTGGCTTGAGATGGTACCTCATTGTGGATTTGATTGGCATTTCTCCAGTGACCAGTGATGATGAGCTTTTTTTCATATGGTTATCGACCGCATAAATGTCTTCTTTTGAGAAGTGTCTGTTCATATCCTTTGCCCACTTTTTGAAGACCTTGTTTGTTTTGTTCTTGTAAATTTGTTTAAGTTCCTTGTAGATTCTGGATATTAGCCCTTTGTCAGATGGCTAGATTGCAAAAATTTTCTCCCATTCTATAGATTGCCTGTTCACTCTGATGATAGTTTCTTTTGCTGTGCAGAAGTTCTTTAGTTCAATTAGATCCCATTTGTCAATTTTGGCTTTTGACGCTATTGCTTTTGGTGTTTTAGTCATGAAGTCTTTGCCCATGCCTATGTCCTGAATGGTATTGCCTAGGTTTTCTTCTAGGGTTTTTATGGTTTTAGGTCTTACTTTTAAGTCTTTAATCCATCTTGAGATAGTTTTTGCATAAGGTGTAAGGAAGGGGTCCAGTTTCAGTTTTCTGCATATGGCTAGCCAGTTTTCCCAACACAATTTATTAATTAGGGAATCCTTTTCCCATTGGTTGTTTTTGTCAGGTTTGTGAAAAATCAGATGGTTGTAGATGCATGGTATTATTTCTGATTCTTCTGTTTTGGTACCAGTAGTGTGCTGTTTTGGTTACTGTAGCCTTGTAGTATAGTTTGAAGTCAGGTAGCGTGATGCCTCCAGCTTTGTTCTTTTTGCTTAGGATTGTCTTGGCTATATGGGGTCTTTTTTGGTTCCATATGAAATTTAAACTAGTTTTTTCTAATTCTGTGAAAAAAGTCAATGGTAGCTCGCTGGGAATAGCACTGAATCTATAAATTACTTTGGGCAGTATGGCCATTTTCATGATATTGATTTTTCCTATCCATGAGCATGGAATGTTTTTCCATTTGTTTGTGTCCTCTCTTATTTCCTTGAGCAGTGGTTTGCAGTTCTCCTTTAACAGGTCCTTCACATTCCTTGTAAGTTGTATTCCTAGGTATTTTATTCTCTTTGTAGCAATTGTGAATGGGAGTTCACTCACGACTTGGCTCTTTGTCTATTATTGGTGTATAGGAATGCTTGTGATTTTTTGCATATTGATTTTGTATTCTGAGACTTTGCTGAAGTTGCTTATCAGCTTAGTTTTGCGGCTGCCACAATGGGGTTTTCTAAATACACAATCATGTCATCTTCAAACATAAACAATTTGACTTCCTCTCTTCCTATTTGAATACCCTTTACTTCTTTCTCTTGACTTATTGCCCCGGCCAGAACTTCCAATACTATGTTGAAAAGGAGTGGTGAGAGAGGGCATTCTTGTCTTGTGCCGGTTTTCAAAGGGAATGCTTCCAGCTTTTGCCCATTCAGTATGATATTGGCTGTCAGTTTGTCATAAAGAGCTCTTGTTATTTTGAGATATGTTCCATCAATACCTAGTTTATTTAGTGTTTTTAGCATCAAGTGGTGTTTAATT
>NW_016815484.1:1439178-1443495 GCF_001698545.2 Rhinopithecus bieti | reverse complement strand
TTTTTTTTTGGTTGTTAGGCTCTTAATTACTGCCTCAATTTCAGAACTTGTTATTGATCTATTCAGGGATTTGACTTCTTCCTTGTTTAGTCTTGAGAGAATGTATGTGTCCAGGAATTTATCCATTTCTTCTAGATTTTCTAGTTTATTTGCATAGAGGTGTTTGTAGCTTTCTCTGATGGTAGTTTGTGTTTCTGTGGGATCCGTGGCGACATCCCCTTTATCACTTTTTATAGAGTCTATTTGATTCTTCTCTCTTTTCTTCTTTGTTAGTCTGGCTAGCAGTCTATCTGTTTTGTTAATCTCTTCAAAAAACCAGCCCCTGGAGTCACTGATTTTTTGAAGGGTTTTTCATGTCTCTCCCTCCTTCAGTTCTGCTCTGATCTAGGTTATTTCTTGTCTTCTGTTAGCTTTTGAATTTGTTTGCTCTTGCTTCTCTAGTTCTTTTAATTGTGATGTTAGGGTGTTAATTTTAGATCTTTTCTGCTTTCTCGTGTGGGCATTTAGTGCTATAAATTTCTCTCTAAACACTGCTTTAGCTGTGTCCCAGAGATTCTGGTACATTGTGTCTTTATTCTTCAGAGAACTTATTTATTTCTGCCTTAATTTAGTTATTTACCCAATAGTCATTCAGGAGCAGGTTGTTCAGTTTTCATGTAGTTGTGTGCGTTTTTGAGTAAGGTTGTTTTTTTTGTTTGTTTGTTTGTTTTTTGTTTGTTTGTTTTACAGAGTCTCACTCTGTCACTAGGCTGGACTGCAGTGGCATGATTTTGGCTCACTGTAAACTCCACCTCCTGGGTTCAAGTGATTCTCCTGCCTCAGCCTCCCGAGTAGCTGGGACTACAGGCATGCACCACCATGCTCAGCTAAGTTTTGTATTTTCAGTAGAGATGGAGTTTCACCATGTTGGCCAGCATGGTCTTGATCTCCTGACTTCCTGATCCACCCACCTCAGCTCTCCCAAAGTGCTGGGATTACAGGCGTGAGCCACTGAACCCAGCCGAGTGAGTTTCTTAACCCTGAGTTCTAATTTGATTGCACTGTGCCTGAGAGACTGTTTATGATTTCCATTCTTTTGCATTTGCTGAGGAGTGTTTTACTTCCAATAATGTGGTCAAATTTAGAATAAGTGCTATGTGGTGCTGAGAAGAATGTATATTCTGTTGATTTGGGTTGGAGAGTTCTGTAAAAGTCTATTAGGTCCACTTGGTCTCATGCTGAGTTTAAGTCCTGAATATCCTTGTTAATTTTCTGTCTCATTGACCTGTCTAATATTGATAGTGGGGTGTTAAAGTCTTCCACTAGTATGGTGTGGGAGTCTAAGTCTCTTTGTAGGTCTCTAAGAATTTGCTTTATGAATCTGGGTGCTCCTGTATTGGATGCATGTGTATTTAAGATAATTAGCACTTCTTGTTACATTGATCCCTTTACCATTATGTAATGGCCTTCCTTGCCTTTTTTGATCTGTGTTGGTTTAAAGTCTGTTTTATCAGAGACTAGGATTGCAACCCCTGCCTTTGTTTTGCTTTCCATTTGCTTGCTAAATATTCCTTCATCCCTTTATTTTGAGCCTATGCATGTCTTTGCATGTGAGATGGGTCTCCTGAATACAGCATACTAATGGGTCTTAACTCTTTATTCAATTTGCCAGTGTGTGTCTTTTAATTGGGGCATTTAGCCCGTTTACATTTAAGGTTAATATTGTTATGTGTGAATTTGATCCTGTTATTATGATGCTAGCTGGCTATTTTGCCCATTAGTTGATGCAGTTTCTTCATAGTGACAATGGTCTTTACCATTTGGTACGTTTTTGCAGTGGCTGGAACTGGTTTTTTCTTAAGTGCTTCCTTCAGGAGCTCTTGTAAGGCAGGCCTGGTGGTGACAAAATCTTTCCACATTTACTTGTCTGTAAAGGATTTTATTTCTCCTTCACTTATGAAGCTTAGTTTGGCTGGATATGAAATTCTGGGTTGAAAATTCTTTTCTTTAAGAATGTTGAATATTGGCCCCCACTCTCTTCTGGCTTGTAGGGTTTCTGCAGAGAGATCCACTGTTAGTCTAATAGGCTTCCCTTTGTGAGTAACCCAACCTTGCTCTCTGGCTGCCCTTAACATTTTTTCCTTCATTTCAACCTTGGTGAATCTGATGATTATGTGTCTTGAGGTTGCTCTTCTTAAGGAGTATCTTTGTAGTGTTCTCTGTATTTCCTGAATTTGAATGTTGGCCTGTCTTGCTATGTTGGGGAATTTCTCCTGGATAATATCCTGATGGGTGTTTTCCAACTTGGTTCCATTCTCCCCATCACTTTCAGGTACACCAATCAAACGTAGGTTTGGTCTTTTCACATAGTCCCATACTTCTTGGAGGCTTTGTTTGTTCCTTTGCATTCTTTTTTCTCTAATCTTGTCTTCACACTTGATTTCATTAAGTTGATCTTCAATCTCTGACATCCTTTCTTCTGCTTGATTGATTTGGCTATTGCTACTTGTGTATGCTTCGTGAAGTTCTTGTGCTGTGTTTTTCAGCTCCATTGGGTCATTTATGTTCTTCTCTAAACTGGTTATTCTAGTTAGCAGTTCCTGTAACCTTTTATCAAGGTTCTTAGCTTCCTTGCATTGGGTTAGAACATGCTTCTTTAGCTTGGAGGAGTTTCTTATTACCTACCTTCTGAAGCCTACTTTTGTCAATTCGTCAAACTCATTCTCCGTCTAGTTTTGTTCCCTTGCTGGTGAGGAGTTGTGATCCTTTGGAGGAGAAGAGGCATTCTGGTTTTGGAATTTTCAGCCTTTTGAGCTGGTTTTCCTCATCTTTGTGGATTTATCTATATTTAGTCTTTGATGTTGGAGACCTTCAGATGGGGTTTCTGTATCTGGGCATCCTTTTTGTTGATGTTGATGCTATTGCTTTCTGGTTGTTTTCCTTCTAACAGTCAGTCCCCTCTGCTGCAGGTCTACTGGGGTTTGTGGGACGTCCACTCCAGACCCTGTTTGCTTGGGTATCACCATAGAGGCTGCAGAACAGCAAAGATTGCTGTCTGCTTCTTCCTCCGGAAGCTTCATCCCAGAGGGGCACCCGCCAGATGCCAACTGGAGCTCTCCTGTGTGAGGTGTCTGTCAACCCCTGCTGGGAGGTGTCTCCCAGACAGGTGGCATGGAGTTCAGGGGCCTACTTGAGGAGGTAGTTTGTCCCTTAGCAGAGCTCGAGCACTGTGCTGGGAGATCCTCTGCTCTCTTCAGAGCCAGCAGGCAGGAACATTTAAGTCTGCTGAAGTGGCACCCACAGTCACTCTTTCCTTTAGGTGCTCTGTTCTAGGGAGATGGCAGTTTTATCTATAAGCCCCTTACTGGGGCTGCTGCCTTTCTTTCAAAGATGCCTTGCCCAGAGAGAAGGAATCTAGAGAGGCAGTCTGACTACAGTGGCTTTGCAGCACTACGGTGGGTTCCGCACCCAGTTTGAACTTCCCGGCAGCTTTGTTTACACTGTGAGGAGAAAACGGCCTACTCAAGCCTCTGTAATGGTGGATGCCCCTACCCTCACCAAGCCTGAGTGTCCCAGGTCAACTTCAGACTGCTATGCTGGCAGCAAGAATTTCAAGCCAGTGGATCTTAGTTTGTTGGGCTCCATGGGGATGGGATCCACTGAGCAAGACCACTTGGCTCCCTGGCTTCAGCCCCCTTCCCAGAGGAGTAAATGGTTCTGTTTTCCTGGTGTTACAGGTGCCACTGGGGGGGGGGGCGGGGGGGAACTCCTGCAGCTAGCTCAGTGGGAAGACTTTATCTTAAGGAGGCTATGAGAATTGCCAGCACGTAGGATATCCTATAACATTTCAGAATATTTCATGTATGGCAAAAGGTGGAGGAGTTCACCACACAGGTCAAAACTTGAGATCTCAAAGGAGAGATCACAATCTGATACCCAACCCTTGTTGTGGTAAACCCAGTCCAGTTGGAAAAGCTGATACATCTTGGTGGCATTTATACATTTTGCAACATTTTTGACTCAGACATAGTCGATGTTTTATACCTGCCACTGGAGGTTTGGCTGAGCTCTGTTTGTACTGTGGTAATGCTTAAATCAGAGCCTCCTTTTGGGGGGAGTTGACCCAGACTAGCAGCTAGGAATGTGACAAGAGCCACAGTTTCTAGACTGGACAACAAAAGCAAACCAGAAAAACAATTACTCCAAGTTGCTGTCTTCTTTTTCTAGGAACCTCCTCATCATGGTTGTTAGAAAACCTCAGAGCTACCAAAGTAAAATAATAATAATAAAGATTTTAGTTTGCGCATAAAGAGAGTTTGCAAAAAAAAAAAAAAAAAA
>NW_016815484.1:1390173-1438810 GCF_001698545.2 Rhinopithecus bieti | reverse complement strand
AAAAAAAAAAAAAAAAAAATGTGGTAAATCAGTATCATCACCCAAGTGGGAGACCTATTCACTTCTTTCTAGAAGAGAGAGAACCATTTTCTGCTGGGAAAAGTAGACAGCAGACCTGGGAAGAGTTCAGTTTTCTTTTAAAAAAGAAATTTTTTCCCCCAATTTCCTTCAGCAATGGGTAAAACTCAGATGAGACCCTCTTAGCTGGTCTTCCCTCAAGGCAGCCCAGAGTTCAGGAAGGGAAGAGTCAAATTCACTTTTCAGGAATTCAATCTAATTTATTTTTTATTCTATTCTGTTTCCTTCAATACAGTTCGATAAACACCCAGGGAAGTGCTATTAGTTGGAGAAACATATAGGTGCTGGGAGACAGAATGGGGAGAGGCAGGGTTGTGCTCTCCTCTTCTGAATCCAGATTGGAGATGGGCATCACTTGACCAAGGAGTTCTCTTTTGGACAGGGTGAGAACAAAGAAGATGAAAAAGCCATCAAAAAAAGCAGGATCAAAAAAAGATTCAGACTGGTATCTAGGCAGAAGAAACTAAAGCAAGGAGATACAAAGATTTAACTCTAAGCAGACCAACTGAATGTAATCCCCATGCATGTTGTTTCATCAATGAGATAATAGAATTTGAGAGTTAATGATTCTTATGGTTTGAATATGGTTTGTCCCCACCAAAACTCATATTGGGTGGATGAGTTCCCTCAAGAGTAGGTTGTTACAAAGTGAGGTTGGTTCCTGTGTTTTGCCCTTCTTTCATATACACCCAGTTCCCTTTCTGTTTCTCTGCCACGTTTTTTTTTTTTTTTTTTTTTTTTTTTTTTTTTTTTTTTTTTTTTTTTTTTTTTTTGAGACGGAGTCTCGCTCTGTCACCCAGGCTGGAGTGCTGTGGCCAGATCTCAGCTCACTGCAAGCTCCGCCTCCCGGGTTCACGCCATTCTCCTGCCTCAGCCTCCCGGGTAGCTGGGACTACAGGCGCCGCCACGTCGCCCGGCTAGTTTTTTGTAGTTTTAGTAGAGACGGGGTTTCACCGTGTTAGCCAGGATGGTCTCGATCTCCTGACCTTGTGATCCGCCCGTCTCGGCCTCCCAAAATGCTGGGATTACAGGCTTGAGCCACCGCGCCCGGCTCTCTGCCACGTTTTTGATACAGCACAAAGCTCTCACCAGAAGCCACCCAATATGGCTGCCCAATCTTGAACTTCCCAGCCTCCAGAGCTATGAGCTAAATAAATCCCTTTTCTTTATAAATTATCCAGTCTCAGGTAGTCTGTTGTAGCAACAGAAAACAGACTAGGACAATATGTACTTTCACATACATCGCTCGACTTCCTACTTAAAACAGCCCACATTATTACCTCAATTTTGCAGAAGACACTAAAGCTGAGTCATGGCATGCCAAACATCTTGACATTTCTACAGGGCCAAGATAGGACATTGACCCCCATGCCTTCTGTCTCCCAATCTAACATTCTTTCTGCTCTATTATATTCTCTATCAACTTGCGTTCATAGAATATCTGACTGTGCTAAAGCTACATTAAATTATGTTGTCCTATGTCTACTTCATGGGTATTTTGCTTAAATCTCATACCTGGAATAAAGTAGCCTTTGGGAACTGTGGTTTTCAATATTACTTTGTTAATGAGAAACATAAGACAAAGGATTATCTTCCTCAACTTTAAAAGTTAGAACTGGACTAGGTAATGTCTAGCACTGTTTTAATTCCAGAATTCTGAAATCTGTTATTACATTGGATCAAACTTCATTTTTTTAGTCTTCCAGAAACACAATAATTACAAGTAATGGTGTTCATGACAAATTCATTAGAGTTTGAAAACAGAGCTATATTTCAGCTCTTTGGAGGCCAAAAACGATCTTTGATATTTTTGCAAGTGTGAAAATTCTTTCAGCTGTGCCAAATTAACTCAAAACATCTGAATGGTCTGCCTCCAAGTAACATAAAATTTTCTCTTTTATGCTTCGAATTTTATTCTAAAGAAACTCTATTCTCCTAGATGTTGTATTAAGAGGCTGAAAAGTTACAGGGAACCTTGGTGGAGTGACATTTGCTGGGTAGGCTGAAAGCCAAACTATTGTTCTTGCTATTTCTCAGTAGAGAAAAGTATTTGCTAACTATCCCTGGAATCTCTGTCAATTAGCTTGGAATTTAAGGGATTTTCCTGATGTGCTTTGTGGAGGTCATTTAATGTCTGGATTCCAGGTGAATGTTTGGGACTCTGCAGTAGAAGATAGGTTGGCCCAGACGACTAGCTTAGTGGAGGATCCTACTTTATTGTAATCAATGATCTGATGAGTCTTTCTAAGGCAGCCATCTTCCCCAAGCTCAGCTCTGTCAACCACCATGGATGACACAGAAACGTTTTAAGACCTGTCTACATAAATAGCTTGCGAGTAACTTTTTCAAAACGCAGTCCTCCAATCCAGGTTCCTAGGCCTGACTCCAAGGAAATAACATTTCTGTGAGTGATGGTGGGAATCTATATATTTTAATGACTGTCCTGGTGATCCTTATGTGTGATATAAACTGATAACCCCAGGCATGCAGTTTTCTAAAAACCCAAAATTTGTATACCCACAGAAAACAGTTATCACAGCATAATTCTATACCTTATGGAGTCACAAATAGCAAAGCAGCAGCCAGATGGTCAGCTTCTGTGGAGTTGCTGGAGAGGTGACTAGAAGACCTCTTAGGATCCCAACACCTGCTAGAACCTATGAGACAAGATGCATCAAAGAGGCAAAGAATAATGTGGACAGAAAAGTGCTGGTTGGATAGTGGCAGATAAATTAATGGATGCAACAGAACCCATGCTTGACCTTGAGAGAGGGAGAGAATACAGAAAGCTAACATTTTGTTGAGAAGATACTCAGCTGTTTTTCAAATGTTTAATATCTTATAGGCTAAGGCAGATATACTGAGACATTCAGTTAAGTAGCTGCCTTCATGGACCTTGGCAAGTGAGGTGGAAAAGGAGGTCAGGGAATTTGGAAACAAATGGTTTTCCCTTATGGTAAAATGTAGGTAACAAACAAGACCCCCAGAAACACTAAGGTGATCACAAGCAAGAGCCACGTCACTCAGGGTTTCAAGTTCAGAGGTGAGTGAGAACACTGCAGAATGAAAAAGTAGGGAGACCGGGGAAAACTGAGCTGAACTCTGAGGAGTAGGAGGAAGGTTCATAAAATGAACAGGAAAGAGAATGAAATGAAAAGGTTTGCTCTCCAGCAAAGATCAGGAGAGGAGGCAAGGGTCCTGAGGGGCATCAGATTCTTTTGTCACAGTTGACTCTGAGTTAGAATTCTAAGTGTTTACCATCTTACACACCAAACACCATCTTCCAGAAATCATCGCCCCCTTGCTTTGGGCTCAGTGGGCAGAGCAGTGCTGTGTTCTATGGAGAGTCAAGCTTCGCTGTCTCCGAGGCGATAGCAACCCCAGCTTCAGTTTACAGATCCAGCTTTGGGGATGACTGGGTCTGACACAGACCCGCCCATTGCCTGCTTGGAAGCTTCCCTTCCTGACTTCTAATTACCAGTTCATTTGTCGTTTATCGCTGGCTCTTAGTTTGCAACAGGCAGCCAAAATGTTAATGAACACAAAAGGTTAAGCCATTGCTTGACCCCTTTGTTCTGCAGATGGGGGACGAGGAGGAAGAAGGTAATGCGATCTCTGCTAGCCTTTGTTTATAGGAAGTGCCTTGCACTCACTGAGTTCACAGCCTAACTGTAAAAGATGCGAAGGGTGTGATTATCAGGCTGGCGGTAAATGGGAACACACTGTGGCTTTGTTTGGGCCTGTGGGGAGTTTTTGGTAAATTTTTTGCTTTCAACCCCCCTATAAAAATATTTGGGGATTCAATAATGCTGACTTTACATTTCTCACTTGCAGCCCATACTTTCTCTCCCTTTAATATAGAAGTGGTGGTGTTTTTCTTCCTCCTTGGCCACGACAGTTTCTCAGTAGCCCTTGCTGACCCAGTGGGCCCACTCCTGCTAACTTTACACAAACCAGATGGTGTCCAAACAAGTCACCTCTATTTCACACAGGCTCGGCCTCCCTCCTGAAAATGAAATGAAGTCAGGGAACGTTGGTTCCTGGAAGCTCACAGGGATTCCTCTAAGCCAGCAGGACCTGTTTATTTTATTTATTTATTTTTTACTAAAAAGGAGATACTGCTCCCATTCAGAGGCTCACAAATTCATTGAAGTCAATAGAGTTAAGCAGGGCTTGAAGTGAGTAGCAGCAAGGCTGGAAGCTTCTGCACATGGTGGGTTGGGGCTGCAGAGGTCACCTGTGTAAACCAGTAGTGACAGTCTAGACCAGCCTTACCCTCAGACTCGGGGTGAAACCAGGAATTACTTCTCTCAAGTTCCTAGTTTCAAGAATTTTTTCCAAGGCAGGTATTTAATGTCTCTTATTTAGATTTAGCTGAGACCTGGCTCTGGCTGGCACCAATTTTGATCCTCGTCCCCAAGCTCAAGGCCAGCTTAAGGGAATTACTGCCTTCAGTAGACACAGATTTCCCTCCCTCGCCTGTCTCCAGAGCCCAGGCCTGTGGTTTGGACCAACTCGTCACCTAGCTCCACGTGAAATGCACATGGGCTCTGCAGCGTCAGGCTTCCGAGCTTCTCTTGGAAAATGTGCCATTAGAGCAGACCATGTGAAAAGTCCATGGGCTTGGGAAACGACGGCTTTGAGTTTCCCCTATTGCTAACCCAGCTGGGTTAGCCCCGCACACTCTCAGGGGATCTCACCAACCAATCACAAATATCCCAAAGGCTTCCTGGGTGGTTTTAGGGCTTATGGATAGGCCCCAAAACCTCACAAACCCCTGGGTCTATGGCTCAAATACTCAAGGCAGGAATAGATATACAATCCACGCTTTTTTGGCATTGCCAGGGACACCCCATACCCCCATACACACACACACACACACACACACACACACATACACATACACACACATACACACACACACATACACACACATACACACACACACACACACACACATACACACACATACACACACATGCGCCTGTTTAAAAAATGGCAGCAGAGGGAATGAGTAAAGACCTATATAGTTACACAAATATGAGAGGAAAGATCCATGTTCCATAAGCCTAGCTGGAGTCCAAAGAGTTGATACAAATGACAGCTACCATTAATGTTCATTATGCACTAAATACTACTATTATACCTGCTTTACAGATAAGGAAATTGGGTCTCAGAGATGTTAAATGACTGGCCTGTGATTACACAACTGGAAAAGGGCAGAACAACCCAATGTAGGCTGATGCCCGGACCAGGACACTTAACCTGCATGCTGTCCTCCCTCTGCAGACACAATGGCAGTTAATGGGCCACACCAAATCTACAGTGAATACGCAGCAAGAGACCTGAGCCAAGTAACCCCAGCACAGTCTGAGATGTGCAAAGCAGAAGCAAATTTAAGGAGAATGAAAGGGAAAGCAAGGCCCAATTAAAATCCAAATGGACAGGAAGCATGATGCAAAAGCAAACTTGGAAAAAGCTAAGGCAAGAGAGGAACACTTTGGAAGAAGGTGAGACAAAAAGAAAATGACAGGAGTAATGTCCTCTGCAGCCCAAACTGGCCCCATCCAATAGCTCTGGAACAAGTTTTTATCTTCATAAGTTATAGCTGGCTGCAGCCAACTGTTTGCATAGTGTGTGGATTGAAACGTTTTATTGCTTTATGAATGCAATAAAACAAATGTGATTAAAGGCAATGATAACATTTGCATCCTGGTGAAGAAGATAGGAATGCTGTTGCCAGGGCTTTATCTGGAACAGGGTGTTTTAATCAGAGAAGAGAAACCTGTTTCCCATTCTTTTGTTGGGGAGACAATACAGGAATGGATGGAAGATAGAAATTTTTAAAGAGTCAAGATCTAAAAAGGATGATGAAGGTGTTGGGATGGGGATGAGAGCAAACATGGAGAGATACGAACAGTTCAAAATATAAGCAGGGTATGCTTGGCTTCTTAGAGGAAACCGACATGGCATCTGAAGCACGTAGGGGAACGAGATGGAAGAAATCTTGACCATGCTATGATGACAATGCTTCCAAAAGGATTAGAGTAGAATGTTTCTTTGCCAGCAGAGGAAAATTCTGGTTCAAGAAAATGTAAAGAATTCAGGAATTCAAAGCAAGATAAGGGCAAGGGCCCACTGTGGGAAGGAGAGGAGAAGCAAGATATTTTTGGGATTCACATTCACAGATAAGGGGAATCATGAATTCCAGTAACAGTGCTGGGTGCTTGGGCCTAGAGGAGGGATTGGGCATGAGTAACATTGCAAAAGTGGTTCAGATAAATGTCTTCCATCGTGGTTAAGGATGTTATACCCCAGTGAAGGAGAGAGTGATAGTAACACCACTGTTTATTGTAAGATACAGAGTTGAATAAACTTAAAATGTAGTCATTAAAACAGGAGTTTGGATTTTATTCACTAAAATAGGAGTTTGGATTTAATTTAATTTAATTAATTAATTAATCAATTTAAGATGGAGTCTCACTCTGTCACCCAGGCTAGAGTACATTGGTGTGACCTCGGCTCATTGCAAACACCGCCTCCCAGGTTCAAGCGATTCTCATGCCTCAGCCTCCAGAGTAGCTGGGATTACAGGCATGCACCCCATACCCAACTAATTTTTGTATTTTTAGTAGAGATGGGGTTTCACCATGTTGGCCAGGCTGGTCTCAAACTCCTGACCTAAGTGATCCACCCGCCTTGGCCTCCCAAAGTGCTGGGATTACAGGCGTGAGTCATTGCACCCTGCCAGAGTCTGAATTTTAAATAGAGGAGTGATGAGATTTGTATCATGCTAGGGGACCATGGGGAGTGTCAAGGAAGGTTTCAGAGAGGAGGTGGTTTTTGGCCAGATCTTGAAGGAAGAACTGAGGATGGAATTCAAGGCTTCTAAAGTGCCTTCTTAGCAAAGTGCATGAATGCAGGACAGCTGAGGGCATTTTGGTTGAGGTGACAACGTGAAAGTCTGGAATGGCTGCATCCAAGGCTGTTTGGAAGCTATAAGGGAAACAAAATGATGTGACATTATAGAGGCCACAATGGGAAATCTGGATTTTATTTTATAGGCTAGTGTTTCTCGACCAATTTTCTGCCTCCATACCATTAATATGCACAATACAACAGTCTCAGCTCTCAACAGACAGAGGCCCTGCTGAGGAGTCTTATCAGAACTGTGGAGTGCTGGATCTTTAGGAGGCAAAAGGACAGGATCAGAGCTAGTAGATAAATTACCAGAATGGAGACTGAAGTCAGGAAAACCAGTGTGGAAGCAATTCAATTTGTCCAGGTAGAGATGATAAAGGACTGAACTCGCCATGAATGTGGAGCAGTAGAAATGACTGGGCTTTATTCGTTTTTGCCTTTATTGAATACTCACAGTGGGCCAAGCACTGTTTGTTATTGGAGATACAAAAATTTAAGCTCATGACCTACCACCCATGGCTTCCTATAGATGAACCAAGTAAGCCAATAGTGACATGGTTTGGATTTGTGTTCCCACCCAAATCTCATGTTGAATTGTAATCCTCATTGTTGGAGGAGGGCCTGATGGGAGGTGATTAGATCATGGGGGCAGACTTTCCCTTTGGTGTTCTTGTGATAGTGAGTTCTCATGCGATCTGATTGTTTAAAAGTGTGTAGCACCAGGCCGGGCACGGTGGCTCATGCCTGTAATCCCAGCACTTTGGGAGGCCAAGGCAGGCAGATCACCTGAGTTAGGGAGTTTGAGACCAGCCTGACCAACATGGAGAAACCCCATCTCTACTAAAAAAAACAATGCAAAATTAGCCAGGTATGGTGGCACACGCCTGTAATCCCAGCTACTCATGAGGCTGAGGCAGGAGAATCGCTTAAATCCAGGAGGTGGAGGTTGCAGTGAGCCGAGATTGTGCCCTTGCACTCCAGCCAGGACAACAAGAGCGAAACTCTGTCTCAAAAACCAACAAAAGTGTGTAGCAGCCCTGCCCCCTTCTCTCTTCCTCCTACTACAGCTATGCAACACGTGCCTACTTCCCCTTCACCTTCTGCCAGGATTCTAAGTTTTCTGAGGTCTCCCCAGCCATGCTTGCTGTAGAGCCTGTGGAACCATGAGCCACTTCAACTTCTTTTTATTATAAATTACACAGTTTCAGGTATTTCTTTATAGCAGTGCAAGGACAAACTAATACAAATACTAAACATAGGGGCCGTGACAGTGGCGAATGAGGGACCCTCAGGAGCACCAAGAAGAGATGTTTAACTATATAAGGTTTCAAGGAAATAGGTTAGTTAGGTTGAGGCTTAAAGATAAATAGGCACTGCTTAGGTGGAAAAGGGGAAGAAGGGGCCAAGAGGAGTGGAAGGATAGGAGACAAATACATAGCAGCATGAAGTGGCATATGAAATAAGAGGAAGACCAAATCTCCAGGCTGAAAATTGAACATAGCTTCTAAATGTTGAGTCAGGCCCTCTATTGGCAATTTGACATGTGTTACTACACAGGATCTTTGGGGCATGCATAGTGTGGACTAGAGACACAGTGGCCAAAGGTTGGATGATGACTGCCCTATCAAGGAGGTTGGACTTTATATGGAAAAGCTATGTAACTCAGACACATTATTTTAGAAAGATTATTCTGGCAGCAGTGTAAAGAATGGATGGAAAGGGCATAATTTAGGAAGCAGGAAAATAAGTTAGGCAATAATGAGATAATAGACATGGCAAAGGGGGATGTATAAGTCTGTTCTCACACTGCTATAAAGAACTACCTGAGACTGGGAAATTTATAAAGAAAAGGGGTTTAATTGACTCACGATTCCACATGCTGTACAGGAAGCATGGCTGGGGAGGCCCCAGGAAAATTACAATCACGGCAGAAGGGCAAAGGGGAAGCAAGCACATCTTCACATGGTGGCAGGAGAGAGAGAAAGTTAAGGGGGAAGTGCCACATACTTTGAAACAACCAGATCTCATAAGAACTCACTATCATGAGAACAGCAAGAAAGAAATCCACCCCCATGATTCAATCACCTCCCACCAGGTTCCTCCACCAACACTGAGGATTACAATTCAACATGAAATTTGGATGGGGACACAGAACCAAATCATATCAGGGGACTGTATGAGAAAGCATGAATAGGAGGCAGTCAGCATGAAAGGTGATTGGTCAGTCTTGATAGAAGAGGAAAGAATCCAGAAGGAGCCCAGTTTCTGATTTGATGACTGTGGTTGATAATGATGTACTTCACAGTGCTAGAGGATGAGGCAGGGGAGGAAGGTGGAAGGTTAGAAATGAGACATGATGGGTTCTATTTGTACCTACTGAGGAGAAATGGTCTGGGAGTGAATTCTAGCAAAGAGTTAGATATGATATCCTAGATCTAAGAAGAGAAGACTTGGCTAAAGGTCTGTTATTGGGAGGCATCATCCTATGTTGGTGGTTGAAGCCAAGGGGGTAGGTGAGATCACTTAGCATCATGTGAAAGGAGAAGCGGGCCACAGACAAAGACTTGGGCACTGATAGCGTTACAAGAATGGGCTGAGGGACAGGTGACCCTGCAGAAGACCAGGAAGGAGTGATTTGTGAGGGAGGAGGGAAACCAGGAGAGGGAGCTGCCTAGAAAATGAAGTTGGCCTCAGTAAGGAGGGAGTGGTCAACATTGCCTGGATTATACCAGAAGCTGGAGACAAACAAAAGAAAGGGCTGAGTCAAGACCTCTAATCTGTGAAACAGTAGACACCTGCAGCTGAAAGTGAAGCACACACATATATTGTGAATGCTGGGAGCAGGAAAAAATAAAAATAAAAATGAGAAATAAAAAATAAAATGAGAAAGAAAAGGAAGGCAAGTTTAATGGTCTGGAAAATAAGGCTCTATGAGACAGGTAGAAGGAAATTATGTAAAAACAAGACAATATTCTAAAAGAAGTACATAAAATGCACAAAAGACATTCATATTCCTTTCCTTGGGGAAGTAGGGGTTGGGCAGGAGGTGGAGGAAGGAAGAATGAAGCAAGAGGAGCCATCTAATTTTAGAGAAAATGGTACACTAGCGTAATTGATGGAAATTTGGGAAGCTGATGCTTAGAAGAAAGAATGTTATATAACTAATAGGAATGAAAATGGGCTAAGACCACATAAACATGGAAGTGTTTTTAAAAAATATTTCCAAATCCATACAATGCTATCTCAGAAAAAAAAAATTGAGTGTATGTAGTTTTTAAGAATAAACAATTGGCTGGATGTGGTGGCTCACACCTGTAATCCCAGTACTTTGGGAGGCTGAGGTGGGAGGATCACTTGAGGCCAGGAGTTCAAGACCAGCTGGCCAACATGATGAAACCCTGTTGCTACTAAAACTACAAAAATTAGCCTGGGGTGGTGGCGCATGCCTGTAATCCCAGCTACTTGGGAGGCTGAGGCACAAGAATTGCTTGAGCCCAGGAGGTGGAGGTTGCAGTGAGCCAAGATTGAGCCACTGCACTCCAGCCTGGGTGACAGAGTGAGACTCTGTCTCAAAAAGTAAATAAATAAAATAAACAGTGGCTACCAACATCACAAAAAGAGAAACAACAATGATGTGCCTCCTGAAGAAAGCACACAACACCATCAACACCGTCTACAAAGTATTCACAACCACAACAAAAAATTGAACCGGAATTAGATCATGCACACCTCTAGATCCATCTTCAGTTTACAGGAAAAAGGAGACAGAGAAACAACATATACAACAGTATGGAAATGAGATTAGCAAAATCCAGACAGTGGGAAATTCTGCAGAATAAATAACATGGTGTCTTCAAGTCCTAAATTGAAAAGACAAAAGAAAAGAGGAAGGTAATTATAGATTACTAGATTTGAGATGGGCAACAAAATGGAGTGAGTGAAATTTTTGGGTTCTGATTGCAACAAAGTAGCTATGGGAACAATTTTATGAAATTATTGGGGGAAATTTGAGCATTATTTGTGTATTTTGTAACATCAAGGAATTATTTCAAATGTTTTCAGATGTAATTTTTAGAATGCTTACCCTTGAAAGATATATACTGAAATATTTGTGGATGAAATGATATAATAGCTGAGATTTGTTTCAAAATGACTCAGTGAGGCTAGGACAGTCAATGAGATTGACTGTGAACGGATAATTGTTGAAACTGGTTGTTAGGTTCATAAGGATTCATGATACCGCTATATTTTGTGTGTGTTTGAAAATTACCATAATTAAAGACTTTTTAAAATTAAAGAATAAATGTAGGCATGCCCATAAAGTCCTTTGAGCACTGTGAAAGGACTTGTAGAAGCATAAAGTGTTAATATTTCACAATTGTTATTATTTCCTTATGATGTGGAATCTCTTCTGGTTTTAGATGTTCCTAATTAAAGAGCTTCCACCAATTCTTAAAAGTTAAGTATTGGCTGGGAGTGGTGGCTCACACCTGTAATCCCAGCACTTTGGGAGGCAAAGGCGGGTGGATCACAAGGTCAGGAGTTCGAGACCAGCCTGGCCAATATGGTGAAACCCTATTTCTACTAAAAAAAAATACAGAAATTAGCCAGGTATGGTGGTGTGCACCAGTAGTCCCAGCTACTTAGGAGGCTGAGGCTGGAGAATCACTTGAACCCGGGAGGCGGAGGTTGCAGTGAGCCGAGATCAGACCACCGCACTCTAGGCTGGGCAACAGTGAGACTCTGTCTCAAAAAAAAAAAAAAGTTAAAGTATTGCTGCTGGCTACTGTCACACAATGAAGCATGGTTGGTTTGTGCACGAATGTGGGTGTGGTGTGTTGTGGGGACAGGGCAGGGAAACGTGCTTTAATGTGGTGGTTTTTGGCATTACTTTTGTCCAGTTAATCCAAATGGACTGTGCTGGTCCAGTCTTCTGAGAGATGGCAGAAAGGGGCAGTACAGGAGAAGCCAGTGATGGAGGTCAGATTGACACATTTAGGAAAGGAAGGTTTTGACCGTCTGCATTTCAACAGAGCCTCAACCAAGAAAACAGCTACTGTAAAGAGGGGTCTGCTATTGACTCTAGAGGGCAGAGATGAATTCAGAATTGGGAAATTTCTGGAGGACAGGAAGCAGTTCCTATGTAGGCAAATTGGAGTCACCAGCTAGAGGCTCAGAAAATGCTGAAAGCAATACAGTTTCAGAAAGGAAAGTCAAGAGGCTAAACCCACATTACAACAAAGAACATCCCCAAGATGAGAAGGCAGGTCCCCATAACAGATCCAATAGGCTCACCACCACCAATTCAAGAGAAGAGATGCAGAGCAATACCTCATCCTGGAGTACAAGAGGGGAAAAGTTCCAAGGCATCACGCTGATTATTTGTGGGGAGGAGAGCCTAGGAGTTTGACATTGCGTAGAAAGCCCCAAATGTCCAAGAGAACATTTTCAAAATTCCCCAAGAGGACAGTGTTTTATAAAAGAACAGAGTCTAGTGATGCATATAGCCACAGTAAGAAGTTGGGAGAGTTAAAACCACCTTTGAGGAGCCTAACAAGAATTGTGACACCGATGGGCAAAAACTCGATCTCTCCTCACTCTTCCCTCCTTTCATTTCCCTTCTCCTTGCTGTATCTTCATGAAACAGCAGCAGTTATGGCAAAGCAGCTATCCTGTACCACCATGAAGGAGAGGGTGGTAAAGGACCCCACAGAAATGGAGGGAATGATATTGGCACAAAAATGGCAACAAGATCTAACTCCAGCATCAAATTGAAGTAACAGCAGCTGCAGCCACTAAGGTAAGCCACCAGGAGTTGGAGTTGGGATAACCAAAGGTGGCTTATAGCCGGGAACTTAAAAACCACCATAGAGAATTCAAGAACAATGTTGGTATCCCAAGGGAAAGGAGAGACTTAAGGGAATATGGCAGTTAGAACCCCTTATGTGAAAGCAAACAAGAAGAGCTACTGATCCCAACTGGTACTTGTTTTCCCTGAATATCCTCTCACAACTGGGTGGCCAAGGGGGTCTTGGAGTACATTTCAGTCACCAATTCTTTGATGCAAGGTTATGATTTTAGATTCCATTTTCTAGCCTAAGTTAGAAGATCAAGATTCATCTTTCCTTCCACGCACTTTGTCCGCAAAGAGGATAGGTAGGCTGCAATCAGGTGAACAGTGGTGTCTTGGACCAATGATTTCTGAATTCGAACCACTAGGCTGGGAGTGGTGGTTCATGCCTGTAATCCTAGCACTTTGGGAGGCTGAGACGGGTAGATCACTTGAGACCAGGAGTTCAAGACCAGCCTTGCCAACAGGGTAAAACCCCATCTCTACTAAAAAAATTTTAAAAATTAGCCAGTCATGCTGGTACATGTTTCTAATCCCAGCTACTCAGGAAGCTGAGGCATGAGAATCACTTGAACCCAGGAGATGAAAGTTGAAGTGAGCCGAGATTGTGCCACTACACTCCAGCCTAGGCCACAGGGTAAGACTCCATCCCCCACCAAAAAAGAACCACCAGACTTCTCATGAGAACAGTTGACTTTTTAAAAACTTAAGCTAAAAAAAAAAAAAAAATACTCAAATAAGAGCACAGTTTTTATGAAAACTAGCTAAATAACCATTAACCATTAAGGCACACTCTGAGGCAATACATAATTATAAGAGAATTTAATAAATGAGCATCTATTTATGAGTTTAGCTTTTCCAAGGCAAGGTTGTCTGAAGAGACACAGGGAGGCCTTGTATTTCTTTTATATATACGATCTCCATCCTTCTCTCAGTGCAGAATGTGTTTTTCTCCAACTCTGTACATCAAACTGTTTGGTGGTGGTTCTTCCTTGCCATGCAGAGCCACTAGCCTTTTGTAAGTTCTGGAGATCCTCACTTTCCTCCACTTCTTCCATAAGTAGTCAATTGAAACTACTCTGACCTTGCAAAATGTGAGATTTTTCTTGTGTTTATCCATTTAATGTTTCTATAACAGAATACCCGAGGCTGGATAATTTATGAAGAAAAGGGGTGTACTTAGCTCCTGGTTCTGCAGGTAGGGAAATGCAAGAAGGACGGCACCAGTATTCTCCTTAACTTCTGATGAGGCTTTTTGTGTTGGGTCAAAATATGGTGGAAAGGAGAAGCAGACAAGTGCCAAGAGGCAAAACCCAAGGGGCACCTTGGCTTCATGACAACCTGCTGTTATGGAAACATTCCCACAAGAGCTAATGCAGTCTCACAAGAGGGAGAACTTAGTACCACTAGAATGGCTCCAAGCCCTTCGTCAGGGATCTGCCCCCATGACCCAAACGCCTTCTGCTAGTCCTCACCTCCTAGCACCACCACATTGAAGATCAAATTTCAACATGAGTTTCAGTGGAAGCAAACTCAAACCATAGCAGTTTCCCACTGGGAGAGCTTGCTCTTCACTTTCTTTTGATGATAGATCGATGGACTGAAATTGCAGAAAAGGTTTTGTTTAGACTTTCTACAGTCCATCAGAATGCAATGCCAAATGACAGAGGAGAGCTCAGAGCTGCATAAAGTACAAGGAGCTGTCAGACGGCAGAATAACTGCTGGGAGGACAGCTTTTTGCACTTCTCTTTGTCATCTTTTCTTGAACCCAGTGTCAAGATTATTCCAAGTCACTTTAAAAAATACGGGCCAAGATTATGGCAACCTTGGAAGGCCTTATTTTGGACTTTAGCCCCCTGACATTTGATTATTCTATTCATCTAGACCAGTCCTAAAGATTTCATGGGCACCTGAGCCAACTTCAGATCTTTACTGCACAGTTCAGTAAGGACCCCTAGGTCCACTCCAGGTAGGGTGGTGAGAAAAAAAAAATCTCATAGTTGCCCCATAGTGATCCAAGGCTTAAGCCAAATCTCAGATGAATATGGACTACAATGCCATGACCACACCTCACAGCTCCCCGTCTCAACTGGCCTAAAGGACGTGTGTAGACTTTTACTTTGTAATGTACAGCATTATTTGAATTTATCAGCTGGCCAAAATGTAGGCATATACTGAAAATTAATGTGAGCCCTTCATCACAACTGAGCTAATATCAACACAGTCATGCAGAAGAAAAGGAAAGAAAATGCACTCTAAGGAACAGAGGGACACTGTCCAAAGTTTGGTTCTGCCCCATCTCAGGTGTGCGATCCCGAGCAGGTTACTCTAAGCAAGAAACCCACCTGTCATGAGGATACATGAGATAATGCAGGTGACACACCTGGTTTGTAGTAGGTATGCTCATTGACTTTATGATTAATATCATTGCACAAAACTAGTCTTACATGGTTTTATAGTACATGCAAATGAGCTTCCAGGGAGCATGTTTCTCTAAGCCAATTTTTATTTTTTCCCTTCGTCATCCAACTCTCCATTGTTTCCCACCCTTTTCTCATTATTACCAATTAGACACAGTTTTCAGCAACAATTTCTTAGCATGTGCTTTCTCCCTTGAATAAAATTACAAATTAAGACCTGCCTAAGGTGACCTCTCTGTCCCTAGTTCATCCTCGTAAGATTGTTTCCAAATAGCTCTAAGCCAGACTCTCAGAACAGAGAGCCATCTACAGAGAGAGCAAATACCAGCTAGCTGTAGATTTCCCCAGGAATGCTGGAGGAGGGGTAGAAGATAGTGGAAGATGTTAAACAGGCAGTGAGGAGACTTGAGGGCCAGAGTCCTAGATCTACACTTAGTAGTTGTGTGACCCTGTGCCCACTCACCTCAGTCTATTCCCTGGTAAATTGGAGCTAACAAAGCCTGCTTTGCTTACCTCCTGTGGCCTCTCTCATGGGGTTATTTAAAGGACCCAACATAACAGATTTACTCCAAATGTAGTAGGGATAGAAATTTGTATGATGTGAGATGATTTTACACGATCAATGGCCAGTTTTTAATCTACTTTTTAATTCTATATAAAATGATTTATTTGTTCTTACATGTATTTGGAAAAAATATAACTAGCATACAACAGTCATGATTTTAGAGATATAATTGCTCAAAAAGAGGCATAAGTAAAAATCATGGTACAGCTATATATGTACTCGTGTTTGTGTGTGTGTGTGTATAATGTGCAATTGTGACAAAACAGGAAGGCAGTGTCCTCATAATATATGGAACTCTACAATAACAGAATAAATAAGACAGCTGTCTGAAGACTTTATGGAGCTAAACAAAAGCATCATTATTACTCCTTTGTAGGCCCTGAGTTTCCTCATCTACAGAATTCAACAAATGGTTAGTGGCATTTTCTACATACCAGATACTTTTCTGAATTCTGAGGATACAAAAGCAGGCAAGATAGACAAAGTTCTTCCCTCTAGGAGCTTACATTTAGGTAGAGAAGCATATTTAAACCCACAAAATAATTGCGCAGATTCGACCCAATGATGTACAAAGAAAGCTTTTGAAAGTTATCAGGACTATATCAATGTCTGGTACTGTTGTAGTGAGATGCCAGAGGCAGAAATGAGAACTTGATTTGAGAATATCTAAAAAATGTCTGGCAGAAGGCAGAGAAATGCACTAGTGTGGGCAAATACAAATTGTTTTTGTTTCTGTTGGGTTTTCCTTTGGGATAAATTCCTGAAATTTTTTTCTAAACTTTTGCACAGTAAAAGACTTATTCCAAATAACTCCATTTGGAGATATGTACTCTTCAGAGGTAATGGGAAATATGAATCAAAGAAGTATCATATTAGAATCATGTATTGTAATAGTTAACATGCATTATTAACTGCATACTAACTAGTTAAATGCATTCAAATAGTTAATGCATTATTAACTGCATATTAACTAGTTAAATGCATTCAAATAGTTAATCTGGCTTGAATTAATCTAACCATAGAGTTACTTTTCTAAATCAAATATTGTTCTGAAATCCAAATATGTGAAGTCTAATTTGTTTTCCTTCATTCCTTAATTTTTAAGTTCTTTCCAAAAGAATTAGCAAATTTCCCTGGACTCATTTTCTCTTTTTAAATCCCCAAAGTCATTTATTTCTTAACTGGTTTTGGTTGCATTATAACTGCGTTTGTTGGATTCTTCCTATCAGCTCGAAAGTTGGCTATTTGACAACATATAAAGGGCAGCTAATTCTATTTGGGAAATTACTGCCTCAGTGAACTTACTAAATAACACCCTAGTGAATTGAAAGAGTTAAAACAAGTTTCTAAGCAGCCTTATTTCCAATCAGGGAATAGCTTATGTGCTGGGAGCTTGTGTCAAAACATGAAGAGTTATGAATTCATAACAAAATAACTGTCCAACAAAGAAGGAAACAAGCAGATAATATATGAAGAGAAGGCCATGTCCTGGAGCCAAAATGTAAAATGGAAGATGTATTCACCAGGCCTACAGATGAGGCAAGTCTATATAACTTGAGCTTTCAGTCCCTCTGCAAGTGAACAACTGAAGATAATGATCCGGCACCCCTGTGCTGATTGCATCACGAGCTTGCTTGTGTTCTGATGTTTAGCATTGTTACTGGAAGGATGGTACCACTATTTTGCCAAATAACCCAAATTTAAATACTCATTTTTTGTCATAGGTTCTTGCCAATGTGCATAGCAGGTTTGCAAATTGTACTTTTGTTTATAGGCTTAGTCTCAAAAACAAAAAAGCTTAAGGTTTTCTATTTTGATTGAAGTAGAAAGCACGTGAAGATATTTGTTCAATCTGGCTGCCTGGTATGGCATGCAAGGTCTGTATATTTTAAATGTGGGGTAGGAACATAAAACGATATTTTAAAAGTAATCTCCGAGAACTTAGAAACCCTAAGGAATTTTGTCTCTTTTCAGCACATTCTCATTGGGAGGTCATATACTGACTCTAATTGTCTTGTTTTTCCTCTAAACATTTGGAACTCCTCTCACAGAATTGTCTTCAGAGCCCGCAGAGCATTTTTCTGAAAGTCTTACTCTGTGCCAAGTCTTCATCCTTTGGGGTGGGATGGGGGATGGGAGTCAGTGGAAGAGATTGAATTTAATGATTTCTGGAAAGAGCCAAAAGTCATCCAGAGGCCAATCCAGTCGATGGTGTGAGTATAACCATTTGGGGTTAAAAAAAATAAGAAAACAAAAAGATTATCTATAAAGTGTGGAGCCTGGCCCTGTCATCTGGCCTGTGAACTGATGATTTGAAGGCAGTCCTCCAAGAGGCACTCCCAAGCAGTTTGACCCATGACTATCATTCTCTTAATAAATGTATAGAAGCTTCAGAAGTGGCTACTTTTGAAGTAGTATTTCAAACACACTCATTTTTATATGATCCAGAGTTTGTTCACAAACCAGCATGGTCATACGTAGAGAAGAGTCATCATTTGCTATGGATCTGGAATCAAGATAAAGATTGTTCGGTAAACACATTTTCTTGATAACCCAGAGAAAAGAAAATAATTTGTTGTGAATGTCTTCATTGTTCTTCCCCCCGGAAGCTTGGTTAGGATTCAACCATTGTTTATGCATCTACAGTATATGCCCTAGTAATAAGGCAATGTCAAATATGAGACACTCCCATTGCCCAAGTAAATGCTCCCTTCCCCTCATCAAAAATTCTAGGAACACAGCTAAAAATCATGAATCGCCTGCTTAAAATAGTTAATGTATTAATTTAGTTATATACATATTATAAATAATTTTATATGTATTTATAAAATTGATGTGTTAATATCTTTTTTTTGTTGTTGTTTGTTTTTTGTTTTTTTTTTTTTTGAGATGGAGTCTCGCTCTGTCGCCCAGGCTGGAGTGCAGTGGCTGGATCTCAGCTCACTGCAAGCTTCGCCTCGCGGATTCACGCCATTCTCCTTCTTCAGCCTCCCGAGTAGCTGGGACTACAGGCACCCGCTACCTCGCCCGGCTAGTTTTTTGTATTTTTTAGTAGAGACGGGGTTTCACCGTGTTAGCCAGGATGTTCTCCATCTCCTGACCTCGCGATCCACCCGTCTCGGCCTCCCAAAGTGCTGGGATTACAGGCTTGAGCCACCGCGCCCGGCCAATGTCATTTTATATAAGCATATTATCTTTTATTTTTTGAGACAGGGTCTCACTCTGTCACCCAGGCTGAAGTGCAGTGGCACGATCATGGCTCACTGTAGCCTCAACTACCCCAGGCTCAGGCGATCCTCCCACCTCAGCCTCCCACATAGCTGGGACTACAGGTGCACACCACCATGCCCACCTAATTTGTATATTTTTTGTTGAGCTGGAGTCTCACCATGTTGCCCAGGCTGGTCTCAAACACCTGGGCTTGAGAGAACTACCCACCTCGGCCTCCCAAAGTGCTGGCATTACAGGCATGAGCCCCCATGCCCAGTCCCATTTTATATATTATCTTATATTTCACATAAAGATATCTTGTAATCGACATATTTTTCCTCCATCATATCTCAATTTTATCCCAAGCCACAGCATAGTATTAGGACAGTTTTCTTTCATTCTTCCTGACGTTGCATATTCTCAACGTTTACTATGCAATCACTTACTGTAATACTTCAAAAAAAAGCGATATTTAAAAGGCTCACTCATATTAACACCCATTCTTGAAAATGTCAGGCCACTTACCCAAATGAAAGAATAATTAAATATTTATTAAAGTTCACAAATTCTACTTATAGACATCCGAATCTAGCATTAATTGAGGGTGTTTCAGGGTAATGTGTCTTCCCTGAAAAGAACTTTGTTAGTCAAAATTAAGTAGTGAAGAAAACATCCTATGATAGGTGCCAATGAAAATAAAATGGTTCCTTCTTTCCAAGAAGAGATTTTGGGACATCAGTACCTGGTAGTTGAGTGTACATAGAGTTACAGATTTGCTCTGTCACCCTAAAAAAGATTGTACTTTTTCTTTTTTTTGAAGACAGGGTCTCACTGTGTCACCCAGGCTGGAGTGCAGTGGCGTGATCTCAGCTCATTGCAACCTCCACCTCCCAGGCTCAGGCAATCCTCCCACTAACTGAACATCTTTCTGTATTTTCATTTCTGTTGAAAGGGCTAAAATAGATAGCCAACAGAAGCCAGAGTTCACAGAAAGAATTGTGATTAGAAAGACAGTGTTGAATGGACATGAGTCACTCAGAAGGAGGGAGGGTAGAAAGAGGCTAGGAATAAAAAACTACATATTGGGCTGGGCGCGGTGACTCACGCCTGTAGTCTCAGCACTTTGGGAGGCCTAGGCAGGTGGATCATGAGGTCAGGAGATTGAAACCATCCTGGCCAACATGGTGAAACCACGTCTCTACTACAAATACAAAAATTAGCTGGGCATGGTGGCACATGCCTGTAATCGCAGCTACTCGGGAGGCTGAGGCAGGAAAATCACTTGAACCAAGGAGTCGGAGGTTGCAGTGAGCTGAGATGGCACCACTACACTCCAGTCTGGTGACAGAACAAGACTCGGTCTCACACACACACACACACACACACACACACACAAAACTATATATTGGGTACAATATACACTACTCAGGTGAGGGGTGCACTAAAATCTCAGGCTTCACCACTATACAATTCACCCATGTTACCAAAAACCACTTACACCTCCTAAGGCTACTGAAATAAAAAATATGTATATAATAGGTAGGTAGGTAGGTAGGTAGGTAGGTAGATAGATAGATAGATAGATAGATAGATAGATAGATAGATAGGTAGATAGATAGATACAGTAGACAGCCAGCCAGACAAAGACAGTATTGTAGACAGAGAACAGAATAGGTTTGTTTTCTTTGGCATACAATTGGGAAAAAAAAAAAAACAAAACATAGCACAATTGTTTGCCCCTAGAGATGGGAGTCAGCATCTCTATGCACTGGATTACAAAGCAAGTACCAAAAAGCTCTGCATTTGTGTGTGTGGAAAAAATACTAGAAAATAGCTGAAGGAGAGAGGGAGCAGAGAAGTAAGGCAAAAGGACAGGAATCTATTAATATTTAGTTAAATAATAATGCCCCTTATACCAGGACATCATCGAGACTTTGGCTTGGGGTTTTTAAAAGATTTTCAGCTTTGGGGTTCTTATAAACATCCTGTTTTGATGCTAACCCCCATTTAAACTTTCACTATCTTTATCATGGCTGAAGCCAATATTCTCATCCTGACTGGGTCCCCAGACATTGTATGGCCTTGGTGGCTGTTCTCATGTGTTCAAAACGGTTCATGGCATTGACCATGAAGTTGGCGTCCACCAACTTAAATGCGAATCTCTTCCAGAAACTCCCTCACAAATGCACCCAGAAATAATGGTTAACCACCTATTTGGGTATCTTTGACCCAATCAAGTTGACAAACAAAATTAACCATCACATAAACTCTGGTCCATAATCATCTGTGTTGTGATTTCCTCTTCCCAACTCTGTAGGCACTTTTCCTTCTAATCTGTGACAAGCACTGGTAGGTTTTGGAAACAGCATTATAGAGTTTAAAAAGAGTGGATGTGGATAAATAGCCTTTTCTATGTTCTGTATTGTTTATTCCTTTCACAACACTCCATTGGCCAGAAATATTGACAGTTACATGGATTTAAACATGTTATGAATAAAAAATCCTTTTAGTCCCAGAAAAAATGAGTTTGGATATATCTTTTTGAGCCCCAGGAGGTGATGAGGGGTAGTGGAAAAAGCTGGACGAAGAGTGAGTTGAGCTGTGGTCTTGTTTCAATCCCCACCCCACCCCCCATCTCTGGACTATAGGCAAGTCCCAGACTCCCTCCTGTCGTCCTGCCCCACACTCATGGAATAAGAATTAACTCATTCACCGCTCAGATTTTGTCAGGGTCTAGTATTCTTTGTTTACATATAATAATGGCTGCTGGGTACTGGCCACTTATCTGAACCAGACACTTTTGGGGACCTACATGGTCACCCTTTTAATTTACCATCAGACCTGTAAGGTGAGGGCATTATTTACCGGTAAAGAAACTAAGGCTTAATGAGTTAAGCAACTGTCCTAGGGAAGACACCTTCTCTTCAGCTGGATCCTAATGAATGGGCTAATTCATTTCTGAAGAAGTGGAACAGAGGTTTCAGAACAGAGACAGAATCAGTAGGAAGGGTTTCTCAACACACCTTTTGTTTCTTTTCTTTCCTTTGCTTTATCTTTCTTAGCCCTCAGGTGGGCAGAATTGAGCCATTAAAACTCTTCTTTTTATGACTCATTATCGACATTCATCTATGTCTATGTAAAGCCCCTCATATTATTTTCATTTTTTTCCTCTTCATCCCCCGTATCACACCCCCATTGCTTTCTGCACTCACTACAGTGTATTTAATCTATGTCTTTGCAATCCACTTTCCCTGTGTTTATTTAGACATATATGCCCTTGAAAAATAACATTATTTAGTGTCAGTGGTTTTGATTTACATAAATGCTATGAAGCTTCTAATCTCATCCTTTTTTTCTTTTTGCACTCAACACTGTATTTTGAGATTCCATCCCTGTTGCTCTGTGTAAATAAATCTTGTTCATTATGTGGGATGAACTCATAGTATTCCATATATTATATCACATAGTTTCCTTATCAATTTCCCCGATCAATAGACATGTGGATTGCCTTCAGATCATTGTTACCACAAACAGTCTGGGATGTGCGTCTTCTAATATGTCTTTGTACCCACTGATATTGAATTTATTTGAATTGTATGCCCAGGAATTGGATTGTTGGCTCACAGTGTGTGTGCAGTCACAATTTCACCAAGTTTTGCCAGGTTGCTTTCTAGAAAGGCTATGCCTCTTTAAGCTTCCCCCAGTCGTGTATGAGGATTACAGCTCCCCATATCCTCACAAGTACTTGTTATGGTCTGACTTTCTAATTTTTACCAATCTCTGCATTTTAAATGGTGTATCATTTTTTATTTCATTTGTATTTATCTGATTGCCAGTGAGGTAGAACATTCTTCATATAAATTTTAGCCATTTGGTTTTCCTCGTTTGATTGGCCTTGCCATACCTTTGCACATATTTTTATTCTTGCTGTTTCCTAACTTTGCTGGTTTGCAGAATTATGACTTTCTAATTTGCCTGATTACCTCATAGGGTGAATTTTTCTCCCCACATTCCTGCTTTGAACTTCACTTTCAATATTTACTTAACTTGATTAACAAAATGTTTCTTGTATTTTCACTATATATCAGTTTTGCATGTTAAAAATCCTTCTGGGGTTGGGCACGGTGGCTCACGCCTGTAACCCCAGCACTTTGGGAGGCTGAGGAGGGCGGATCACGAGGTCAGGAGATCAAGACCATCCTGGCTAACATGGAGAAATCCCATCTCTACTAAAAATACAAAAAATTAGCAGGGCGTGGTGGCGGTAGCCTGTAGTCCCAGCTACTCAGGAGGCTGAGGCAGGAGAATGGCGTGAACCCGGGAGGCGGAGCTTGCAGTGAGCCGAGATTGCGCCACTGCACTGCAGCTTGGGTGTCAGAGCGAGACTCCATCTCAAAAAAAAAAAAAATCCTTCTGGGATTTTAATTGTAATTACACTGAATTTAGAGATTAAGAAAAATTAACTAAAGGCTAAAGCAAGCTGTTAATATGGTATTTAGAGTTCCATTTATTTAGGTTTTCTGGTATGTGCTTTCATAATTTTAAATTTTGTCTCTGTAAACATCCTGTGTTTTCTTTGGTTAATGTCTACATACTTTATAGCTTTTGTTGCTACTATGAATGGTATCTTATATTTTATATTAAATTATTGTCTTTTATGGGAACACTGAGTTTTGTATATTGTTTTAAAATCTAACAAATTTGCTGAACTCCCTTATTAATTTTAATATTTTACTGATTTTCTCAGGTTTCCCATGCATCTGATCTGTATCTGGTAGTATAGCTGTAAATAATAACAATTTGGTTTCCTTCCTTCCTGTTTTTAATGCATTGATCAGGGTTTCCTGTACTTTGTTGGAGTGGCAATGACACCAAGCTATACATGTCTTATTCCTAACTATAAAGGAAATTGCATCTAAAATCTTAAAATTAAATTTGATGATTGTGGTAGATCATTTCTACCACTTGGGGTTTTCACCTTCATGGTAAGTGAAAATGATCAATGAACAGTTTTTTCTTCTTGTACTGGATTTGGTATGAAGACCATACAAGCCTCACAAAATGAAGTATACTTTCTCCTTTGTATTTTTAATTAGTGCAACAATTTGTGTAAGACAGGGAGAATCATTATAAAAACAGCCATTCTCTCTGTTTTCCCCACATGAATAAATGGCAACCAGTTATGAGGCTAAAAACATTGATTCCTCTTTTCCCCATTCGTATTCTATTTCTGAGCAAATCCCACTGTCTCTGCCTTCACAATACTTCTCAAATCCAGCCAAGTACATCTCTCCACCACTACTTCCACCCTCATCTAAGCCACTGTCATATCTGAATAATTTCATGACTTCATACCTGTTTTTGGTTTTAGCTCCTCACAGTTCATTCTCAATAGTTAAGCACAAATAGTACATACTAAAGCAATCCCAATTTAAAGCAGGAATCAGATCACGTGACTCATGTTGCCTCCTATTCACTTCCTTGGCGAGGGAGGGATTCCAGCTTTAGGGTTATGGGCATGGCTAATGGTAAACACATGGCATCCAACACTGGACAGATGAGACTGACACAATTGATTAGTCATGTCTACTCACAGTCTAGGGGAGGAGAACACTGCATGCCACACCTGGCCACACAGGGTTTGCACTGGAGAACAGAGTAGACTATCAGGTGCTGTGGGAGGCAGGCTCTGCAGTAGCAAGAGGGTGTAGTGCCCCCTGGTTCCCACAGGAGGATGTGATTGGTTGTTTGAATGATTTCATAAGCTAGCAAGGAATTGAAATCCACTTCTCAGAGAGAAGCGGTAACTGCGCCTGGTTCATTTGATAAGAGGACTGTATGCTTGGGGAGCATAGTTGGGAGGGGAATTTGTAATTAGGCCATCTGAGGCCCTACTTTTTCCAAATGTTGAGGCAGCACATAATACTGGGGCTTAATTTCAAACCTTATACCACAGATTCCCTGGTCAAAGCTTTCCAGTGGCAACTACAAAGTTCTTCATGGTCTAAAAACTGGTTAGCTCTCTGGCCTGATTTTCTATACTCCCTATGCCCCAAATACTCCACTCTCCAGTCACAGCAACCTACTTATTCTCACTCAAACACATCAAACAGGTTTCACCTCAGGCCTCAAGCTCTTGCTTTTTCTTCTACCTTGAGCCCTCTTCCCCCAAATATCTCCATGGCGTATTTTCTCACTTTCTTCAGATCTCTCCTCACTCCCTCAAAAGATAATAAATGGCATTATTTTGCATCCTTACAAACTTTATTTAAATGGTATATTGCTATATGTTGCTTTTCTTTTTTATTACTGTATTTTTTAAAGTCATCTGGATTGCTAACTTGAGCTGTGTTTCATTCATTTTATCTACCACGTGTATTCCATTGTATGACTACAATAACATTTATTCATTTCATCTCCTATGGATGAACATTTACATTGTTTTCAAGTTTCTTCCATTAAAATAATGCTTCAATGAATAGCCTCCTGGTCCTCTTTGTGAATACATATGAGATTTTCTCTAGAGTATATAAAATATGTGGAATTGCTGATCAAAGAGTTCTAGAGACTTGCTGGGAGTTGACCTCTGTGGTGGTGCTGAGAGAGTCCTATGAGGTCTTCCTCCCACTGAATAACACAGAAACTACTGGAAGATCTGAGAGACCCTGACACCTAAAAGAGACATGGATATAAGTAAGTGCAAACAGTTGTCTCCATGATTCACAGGAGGAAATTCTACTCTCTGTGAGAGGAGTCCCTCCTTCTGGTACTACAGCCAAGGGCCACACTTAGTGAAGCATCTGTTGCCACTGTGGGAATGAACTCTGGCAAGACGCTGCCACTGGCATGGAGCAGCTGCTATAACAGAGTGTGAAGCTGGGAGGTCTTAACTCTTAAGATATGCTGCGTTTTCTCCCTCAGGCTTGTGTGAGTCACTGTTTACCTACAGAGAAGAAAGAGCACTGGCCTTTGTCAATAGCCTTCACTGAGTTGAGAGATAACAATTTCCCCATGGGAATCCTTGGTATGGATTAGATGCCTAGAAACTATGGAAAGAAACTCAAAACAGCTTCAGAGCTCCTCAGTCCGAGTCCAGCTTTCAGATTCCTGGTGAAGAGTGTGGCCAGGAAAAGATGGCTGCAGGGACGTGTCCATCTGTTTACTCTTCCCCTTCTCTTGTCTTTATTTTGTATCTTCTCTCCTTTCTTCCTCCTCTTCTCTCTTCCTTTCTCACTTTCTTGGTGTCCCGTGTAGGGGATTTCACCACCAAGAGGATTTCATGACTCCACTTTGCCTCTCTAGTGTCCACGTTTTGAAACCAAAGGAAGCCAGTGGAAGAAATGTTTAATATTTTCCAAAACCATTACAATTCAGAAGAAATCCATGCACACTGAGCTAGCCCCTCCCTAGCTCTTGGCCTTTGGCTCATCTGTAAGAGCCATGTTCTTGGTATAGATCTCTTTGGTGCATTGTAGGAGTGGGTTCCCCTCCAGGATGTTATCATAGAGACCTCTGGGTCCCAAGAACCTCACAGAGACCCAGGAAGATGGCTTTTGATCTCAGAAAAAGACTAGCTAAACATTTCTCCATATACAGCACCACAATACATATACATCCACTTCCTTCAGAAACAGGAACCTGATGGCACATGGAGTAAGAGAGAAAACATTACATTGAAAGTGAGGAGACTTGAGTTCTAGTTCTACCTCTGCCACTATCTAGTTGGTGACTGGGTCAATTACTTAGCCCTCTAGGCTTTAATTACCTTATTAAAACATGAGGGATTTGGTATAAAAGACCTATTCCCGGTCCAGTATGGTGGCTTACGCCTGTAATCCCAGCCCTTTGGGAGGCCAAGGCAGGCAGATCGCGAGGTCAAGAGATCGAGATCATCCAGGCCAACATGGTGAAACCCTGTCTCTACTAAAAATACAAAAAAATTAGCTGGGCATGGTAGTGTGTGCCTGTAGTCCCAGCTACTCGGGAGGCTGAGGCAGGAGAATTGCTTGAACCCAGGAGGTGGAGGTTGCAGTGAGCCAAGATCGCACCATTGCACTCCAGCCTGGTGGAAGAGCGAGACTCTGTCTCACACACACAAAAAAACACACATACACACAAAACCCATTCCCTCAAAATGTATTAAGCATCTACTTTCAGCAAGTACTACCCTTCACAGTCAATTTTAGCTCTAAAATGTCTTGATGTTGGAAGGTATTACAAACTGTTTTTCTGTGTCCAAGGTCACTTGAATTATAATCATTTGAAGTCTTTAAGTGAATTTACAGATGCCATGTTACTAGGAGATTGCATGATTTCTCTCCGTTAAACTCATTCCAGGGCTGGTTGGAGGATCTCTGCTGTTTTCTCATCTTTGCAATTACCACATAGTTGTGGGATGGAACATGTTGTCAGCCTTCTTGGTTGATGTAGCTGCCTGTTCCCTGGCTGTCTTCCCAGGCATGTACCTGTTGGGTACGCAATGTCATTGGAGTGAGGGAGCTCTGTCTTACCATTACCCCTCTATTTCCCAGCCCCTCTGCCAGTGACTCATGAGGATTATGTCCCAGGTCCACCATACTGCACCTAGGAGAATAAAATCTACTTCCAAGCTTAACAGTGAGTGGCATTGTTTCAATTAAATATTTCCCACTAAATAAGGACTATAGTCTCCTCCAGTAGTTTCCCAAAGGGCATTTTCCATGAAATTGGAAGGAACATTCTTTTAAGGAGGCTGGCAAAGGCATTCATCTCATATTAACCATTGTAAGAACAACTTGCTTCTTGAATGTGGCTGCAATATTTATCTTGCCAAAGCGCCAAGTTTCTCATGTTACTCCCCATCCAAAAACTGCCATCAACCCCTATTGCCTATAGAATTCAAGATGTTTACCTGCCCTTTTCTCTGTTTTAAGGAAAACCCTCTATTGTCTGGTCCCATCTTACTTCTTCATTATTATTATTTCCCATTGTTCCTGTCTGAATATTTTTTCATCTATTCTCATATAAACATACCTCTGTCCCTGGGGGAGGGGAAAGTACAAAACTTACCTACTACTGTTGATTACCTACTACTGTTAATCACTATCATAAATATTTTCACATTTGTTATTTTATAGCTGAAATATTAAGATGCAGAGAAGTTATATACATTGCCTGACTTATCAGTGGGCAAGTTGGAGCTGTCCTCAAGGCCTGTCTGACTTCAAGCTCTTAATCGTTCTGCTTTAACACACTGCCTGTAGTCTAGAGATCCCATACTCCAGTCTGCTAACTGCAGGGTTGTTCTGGAAGTCACTCCTGGAAGATGCCCCGGCACCTGCTCCTCCAGCCCTTCCCATTACCTTTGTAATGTCCCCTGCATTAAATTTATTTCTGGTGAAATAACTTGGGAGACTTCTAAATCCTGACTGATACACGTTATCATCAGGGAATGTTTTTATATAAACATTAATATCAAATAATCATAGAGCTTATATTTCTTTCAGCCCTGCCTCTTTATTTTACAAAGGAGTAAACTAAAGCCAGAAAGGTAGAAAAACATGTCCAACATCACATAACCACTTTGTGACAAAGTTCAAATATCTTTGCCCAGAAAAAAAGGGACCAAAATGGCAGATTCAATAAATGTTTTAGAGGCTTAGAGGTATTTAGCCTGGGGCCAAATCCTGACCAAAACTCACTAGCTGTAGCTCCTTGGGGAAATCCCTTCACCTCCCGAATCCTCTGTTTCTTCATTTGTAAAATGAAAATAATCTTTTGCAGCACTGTGGAATACTGGGAGGTTATATATGTAAAATGCCTAGTACAGCATCTGCCTCATAATATGTGCACAATAAATAGTATTTAGGTGCATTATTCTCAATTTCCCAGAATCCACAAGGCCAAACTCCTTCACACTGGGGTCTAATAGGGAAATGTCCAATAAAAACAATGATCCTTTAGTTCTCACTCCTGCCTGACTCTAAGAGGCTCAACGAATACCATGAAAGCAAATCAGGTGCCCTGTGGACGACAACTGATAATGATACACCACATCTGACTCAAACATTTCGTTTATTTTTGCATTCAGCAAAGAGTAAAATGTTTTCTAATCAAGTAAAGAATCCTAAAATCGGATTCATAGCATATAGTGCTGGGTTCAAAAGGGGATAAAAACATTACTTTTTTAACATTCTCGCTAAAGAAATGTTCAGCATACTTCATGTTACTCTTCCTCAATTCTTTTTTTCTTTTCTTTTCTTTTGTTCTTTTTTTTTTTGACACCGAGTCTCATCTGTCGCCCAGGTTGGAATGCACTGGCGCGATCTCAGCTCACTGCAACCTCCGCCTCCTGGGTTCAAGTGACTCTCCTGCCTCAGCCTCCCGAGTAGCTGGGACTACAGGCACCTGCCATCACACCTGGCTAATTTTTGTATTTTTAGTAGAGATGGGGTTTCACCATATTGACCAAGCTGGTCTTGAACTCCTAAACTTGTGATCCACCCACCTCGGCCTCCCAAAGTACATTAATAACTTTTTAAGACTCTGAATATAATAGGCATTAAAGATTTCTAGAATGCCTTGGGTTCTGAGTCATGGGGAGCTGCAGGTGTTTCTAATGCACCGATTCTCACAATGCTGAAATGCTCTCCCTGCCCATTGACTCAAGGAAGCCAACCAATGAACTACATCTATTCATGGAGAGATGCACGTAGGGATCAGAGCATTCCAAAGATGCATTTCTCTAGACAGTACCTGGTTGCTGTACACCAGTTACTGGTGCAGGAAATTTGTGAACATAGCCAAGAATTTGGACAGAAATTCGGAAGGCTTTTAATTCACTATTGGTAGTGAATATTTCTGACTCAAGTCTCAACAGAAAACAGAGTGCATTCAGCATGGTAACCAAAGAACATTAAAGAAGAGACTATCTGTAGAGGACTAAATGGGATCAGAAGGGACTCTGAGGCACCAGGGGACTGATGAAAGTGGGCAGCCATTACCACCCCCAGGTTTGAAGAGTCAAGGAGAGAACTGGCAGTTGCCAGAACTCAGTAAAAGCTGTAATGTGGAAGAGGAGGCTTTTGATGGGAGTTTGCCCATCAGTAGAGGAATAGAACCACCACACCCCAGCAAAGAGGGGAGTCAAAACACTGACATATCTCTTTCCCACCCTCTGACCGCATACTAGTGCCTTCCTCTTGCTGAACCAACAGAAGCCCATTGATACAGCCCATACAGGAAGTCTCCTGCAGCTCAGGGCACAGCTAAAAAAGGTGGAAATGGATTTGGAGGGGCAAATCGAAAATATGGCAATTCTGTGAGTCCAGGGAAAGGCACAAATACAGTTTTGTGGGTTTTTTTGTTTGTTTGTTTGTTTTGCCTTGGTTTGTCCTGTATTGGAAAGGCTATGTGATGAGTTCACACTTACTGATGGGAGAAAGTTATCTACTACATACTTGTACACAAATTAGATATGGCAATCAGAAGATCCAGTTCAATTCTCTAAGCAGCTGAATTCTCTTAACCACCTGGGAGGATATGTCACATTTTAAAGCCATACAAATATCTTCAAGGCTCTGCATTTCAGACAGTATTCTTTATTTGTTGGGACTTTCGGAAGCCCAATGAGTGACACTCCTGTTCCTTTCGATCTCCCTATATTGGGAGATTGAAAAATCACATTTAATATTTAATGCTGATATTAGACAGCAAGGTTTAGTAGGAATGCTAAATGAGCTTACTAAAATTGTGCTGCAGAATAAAATGTATCCACTCAGTCACAGGCAAAGTAGGAAAACACAGGTCTTGCCCACAGGGGCAGAGTCTTTACTGCTAACCTCTTGAGCAGATGAAAATACATGCTTTTTGTAAGTGGACAGACCCCTAAAGAGGAGAGGTAGGAGCTGAGGCACCATGCTCAGGTACTTACCTCATTAAGGGGTTAGGTCTGTCCTTGTTCCTTGGTGGAAGAGTGAGTCACCTGCCAACAACATGAAGGATACATGCAAACAGACAAAGCAGATGGTCCCATGGTCCATCCACCCATTATTGCCCTTCTGATAGTAACCCCCGGGGTGTTCTATGGGAGAAGGTGATCTGCTTGTCCCTCAGGCTTTTAAGAAATGTATCAGTGCCCATGTCCGACTTCCCAAAACCCTGGCTTGACCTGTTGACATTGATTTGTACAACTTCTTGGAGAAACCAGTTCCTTTCATTCCTCCCATGGATCCTCTGTGACCCCAAAGTGTGGGGGAGACAGCAGACCAGCCTCCACCTCCACTTCTGTCCTCTAGGTGGCAGGAGCACCTTCTGGACTGTTCTACAGCCTCAGACCAAGCCAAAGATAACAGTGTGTTCATGCATAGGAACATGCTGTGCTTCTCCAGATTCCCAGGAAAGCAAATCCCAGCGAAGGTCAATAGTGGTACCCTGTGTATAACTCAACTTCGGGTAGGAAGAACAAATATTAGGCCTCAGAACTTTCTTTGGTCAAGGACTCATGAGCCTTCTCCTTGGTCCCGTCTGATCCTTTGTTAACTGGGTTCTTTCAAGCCCTGTTTATTCAGTGTCAAAAATTCTTGAGCAGTCGAACTCTAGTACCTGGTCTAGAAAGCTGCTATAGTTGCTCTGGAGAGAGCAGCAAATACCCTCCTGCCCAGGTCCCACTGACTCTCGTCTCCAGGCCACCTCTCCAACCCCACAAACTCATCCAAAAGATGGTGCAATACAATGCAACAGAGGCTACCTTCTCACCCTAGTAGTCAGAAACTAGAGCCATGTGTACAAATGCCTACTTGATATTTTTTCTTCAGTGTCCCAAAGGACCCTGTCCCACCTCTGCCCCAAGCCTGGTCCTTCTGTAGTGTTTCCATTGTCAGTGAAGACATTCCCATCCAGCTGAATGTGCAAGCCAGAAACCTAGGAGTCAGGCCTTTCTCAATCCACATCGAAGTCATTGCCAAGTTATTTCTATTTAGTCCCCAAATCCTCTCTTGAATCCCTCCACTCCCCTCCATCCCCTCCTCTACTACCCTGGTCTATGCTGCAGTAATCTCTTTCCCTACCTATTCTGCCTGCATTCATTCTCATCCTGCCCCCAATTCAGCCCCATTCTGCAGCTACAACTTTTTTTTCCAGAACGCAAATCTCATTGTCTTACTTCTCTACTTTAAAGCCCTTCAGTAGCCTCCTATTGCTCCTGGGAGAAAAATGAAGAGCCTAAAATGATCCACTAAACCTTCATCCAGCCCTTCATGCATGTGCACCTCTTTTTGGGCGGCACTTCTATTGGCCTCCCTCCCTTTGTATTCTGGTCCTGCAGGTACTGTTTTTTCTCCCACCAAAGGGCCAGTGCATGTGCGCTGTCTCTGTGTTGCCCCCCTCTGTGGAGGCTGAAGGCTTTAGATCTCAGCTAGCAGGACTTCCTCAGGGGCCCCTTTCTGACTTTCTGGAAGAGACAAAACCTCCCCCACTACATTTTTTCTGTGACAACCATGGGTATATCCCCTTCAGAGCACTTGCCGTAGTTGTCATTTGTTGTCACTTAGGTGGATTATTTATTAATGCTTATCTCCCCAACTAAAAATGTATCCCCACATGGGCAAGAATGACCTCTATATTTGCTCAAAATGAATTGTGTTTGCAGAACCTGGCATGAAGATTGGTAGGGTTTCTATAAACATGTGCTGAGTGAATTGCAAGGTTTTCCTCAAACATGCGCAGAGCAAGACATATCCCTGTGGTGTTACTTTCACTCTGGGTTGATCTTCCCCAGCTCAGCCTGGCTCCCTGGTTTAGCCAGCACCCAGCCCTGGGGAAAGTGTGCTCTTCCACTCCACTCTGTGCCTATCCGGGAGGGCGAAACTACTAAGGTGGGCTCCGGGGCCAAAAGGACCAACACGAAGTTGCTCCACTAAGACCACACCAAGCTCCCCAGAGCCATCTCACAAACTTAAGTACTGTCACTACTACAGGAAGTTCCTGCTGCCAAACCGCCAATGCTGCCTCTGTGTGGGTAATTAGGCTGTGCCAACCAGAGCCCTGCTGGTCTCTTTCTGCTTTAGGCAGAAAGAGCTCTCAGCTGTGTAATGGGTATCAGAAACTCTTAGCTCTCTCTCAGTCTGCTCTTCTCTCCTTTTCCTCCTCTCCTTTCTTCCCCTTAATTCCTTAAATGACCCCACTGCTTAAACATTTTTCCTGGCCAGGGAAAATGTAAACCAAACCCTCTGCATAGAAACCAGCTGTGAATAACCAGGTCAACATGACAGTGTCTTCCCAGTACATACCCATAGAAGTGGGGGACTTTCTCTAATGCATATTATTTTGTAGAAAGGTGTCTTTCAGAATACGTAGTCTCCCACAGTGTGTGTGTGTGCGTGCGCTCAAGGTACATATGCCCATAGTGTGAATGTGCATGAACCCATGTGTATGTGTCCATAGCATGTGCGTGTCTAGGGAACCTGGGGAGGGATCCATCTCTGCTTTCCACAGACAGCCCTCTCACTTCCACAGCAGCTGCCTGAGATCCCCATGGGACATTCTGGGGCAATTAGCGACCATCTCCTGGAGCAGTCATTGGAATTCACTTCACAGACCACCAACTATAGGGAGCAAAACTGCCTGTAGCTGATGCCATCTGAGATTCAGCTCATTGTTTGCACCAGGCTCACACTTTCTCGAAGCTATTCACAGCCAATGACTCTACTTGGCAGGGATGACAAGGTACGCTTGCCTGTTCCTGGCTGACATAGGCCTCTTCTGAAAGCTGACTTTTACTCAAGGACCGCCTGATGGTCTGAGTGAGTCTTTATAGGCTGCAAGGCCATCTCAGGAGCTTCCATCAATCTTCTTTCCCTGCTAAGCTTGCACTGCAGTCGATGGCTCTCCCAGCCATGCCACCTAGGACACCACACATGCTCTCTCTCACAGGCACTCCCCCGATCCAGTCCTTGCATGGTTCATCTCATGTTAGGATCTACTCCTTAGAGGTCCCAAATTAACACAACTTCTTACCCATCTCTTTTGGAGAGCAGCACATCCAATAACAGCAAGGCCTTCTAGCCATGCTTTTCTGGGACTTACAGACCTTGAGACAAGAAAGGATGAAAAAACAACATTCAAACCACCCCTATTGGCTGGGTGTGGTGGCTGACACCTATATTCCCAGCACTTTGGGAGGCCAAGGTGGGCAGATCACCTGAGGTCAGAAATTTGAGACCAGCCTGGCCAACATGGTGAAACCTCATTTCTGCTAAAAATACAAAAATTAGCTGTGCGTGGTGGTGGGTGCCTGTAATCCCACCTACTTGGGAGGCTGAGGCTGGAGAATTGCTAGAGGCAGAGGTTGTGGTGAGTAGAGATGGCGCCATTGCATTCCAGCCTGGGTGATAAGAGCGAAACTCCATCTCAAAACAAGCAAACAAACCACCCATATCTAATGCATGTACATATAGGTGGACCATACACAATACTTTTTTTTTGAGATGGAGTCTCGCTCTGTAGCCAGGCTGGAGTGCAGTGGCACGACCTTGGCTCACTGCAACCTCTACCTCCCTGGTTCAAGCAATTCTCCTGCCTCAGCCTCCCAAGTAGCTGGGACTACAGGCGCACGCCACCATTCCCAACTAATTTTTGTATTTTTAGTAGAGACAGGGTTTTACCATGTTGGCCAGGATGGTCTCGATCTCTTGACCTCATGATCCGCCCACCTTGGCCTCCGAAAGTGCCAGGATTACAGGCGTGAGTCACCACAGCATGTTTCCAAAAATGTCTTTCAAAAGTAAGGAAACAACTCTACAACATGCCGGGATTTGTCAGTCCTTCATCCTGCTAAATTTCTTTTGGATTTTGAAGGGCATCTTAAATAGTGACAAGCCCTTTGGTTACCTCAGCAAAGCCCAGGTGTTGCATATATAAGGCCAGGGCCACCTCAGTGTTTAATTCTAGGCTGCAAATACTCTTGACTTTGTGGTCTTCTCCTTCACAGGGTCAGAAGCCAAAAAGGAATGCTTCATCTTACAAACAGAAGGAAGGAAACTAGCTGAGGGAATGAACAAAGAATCTCTTTTGAAGTGGTGTTGCCAAGGCTGTGCCATGGAAGACGAAGATGAAGTTCATGGCTTCACAAACATTCTTGGATCAAATAGTCCATCAGAAGAATGATCTCATTTGCATATGTATGCCATTTATTATCATTTGATATTCATATATGCACATATAAATGAAGTCATTTTAATCTAGGAAATGATTGATCTGTCATTCTAATCAGAGGGTGTTTATTATTATAGAAAATAACTACAGCATTTATTAAACACTTACTTGCTATTGCCAAACATTATGTTAAGCATTTCGCATACAATTTCATTTAATTTTCAACTTACAGAAGAGGAAATCACATGCTGTGATAGGATTCTGCAAACTAAAGACACAATTTTGTCCCCTCAGACTTTTTTTCTAAATTGATTTATTTTTAATCATTGAATCCATTGCCAGACCAACTAATCACAAGGTTCTAAGAAGGGAGCTGCATGGGCCGCTTCCAGAATAACCAAGGCAGGGAGAGTGTAAGCCCTTGTTCTAGGTCACACCATGAGCAAGGGCAGAAACAAGATGCAAACTTAAGATAGTTCAGCTCCGAAGATTTCTTTCTGTTCCTTAGAACAACAGTGAGCACTTAACAGTAGAGTTAAATTCTTTAATAACAAAGTCCATGATTAAATAAATTGTTGTGCAACTGAACACAGAAATGGAACTTTGGATTTGAATCTCAGCTCTGGCTCAGTTGTTCAATAACCTTGACAAACTGAACTTTCTCTTGGGAAAAACGAGCCTATATTCCAGAAGGTGCAAAAGGGCTAATGATCCTGAAAAAGCTCTGCCTCTCTCAGAGGCAATAAGAGGAATAACAAAGAATAATGAAACACTATATCAATATAGTGTGCAATGGGATTGCTTAAATCAAACACAACATTTTAACTTCTTATAGCATTAGGAATCATATTATCACGGTTCAGTTATGTTTTACTCACTTCCTCATGGCCGCAGAAATTCCAAGTTGCAAAATGAACTTAAAAAAAAAAAAATCCTTCACTTCTTTGAAAATTATTCACTCCTTTCCGCCTGTTTGCTCCCTGAGAAATATTTTTGAACAGTGTTTGCTACCCCCTATTTATAGCTTTCCAGTTTTGGCAGGTATGGGAAAGTTTATAAGTGGTTTGTTTTCTTTGCTATATCCAGTGTTGATTTAGGTCGCTTAAGCCACTGAAACAATTGGAAGCACTTTCAAGGAAGGCAAAGTCTGTTGACGACTGATAACATTGTAAAATCCAGAGAGTCCGAATCAGGATTTCTTTGGGGGGCTCAGATCAGTTAGAAAATCTTAGCAGCACCATGATTTGAATAATTATCTTTACTTCTTTTTGTGTGTGTGTGGCTGTTGTGGAGGAAGTTTGCCCTTGACATCGGTAGGAAAAGCATCTCCCGAACATTTTCCCAGTCATTGGTGACTCTGGGTTTGATGCTGACTTTGACAGCTAGGTAAGAAAACGTGCCTGCGGCGCTCTGTATCTGAGCTGTAAAGATCTACCTTATGAACCTATGTCTAACATCTTGGTTTTCACCATTTTTCATGCTGACCAGAAGCAAACATTCATGGTTCTTTTGTTTAGGAGAGATACCTGGAAGTTCCAAGGTTTGCTTCATAAACGTCTGAACTAAATAAATACCTTTGAAAGCCATGAGAATTATAGGCATCTTTTCCTCCCATCTGGCATGTCTGTATGGGTGGTATGGTTGGGTTTTTCTTTTTTTTCTGGATTTTTCCACCCTTTGCCTCCCTATAATTTGTGGGTCTTGAGAAAAGTCACGGTTTCCCTGTAAATGCAGAGGGTGAGCTTGTTAAATTGGGGTCATTCCATTTTTTCCTGTCCCTTAGGCTCTTGTCTGCAGTGCTCCAGGGGGTGGGACCACAAGGAATAAAAAGCTTCAACACAGACAGGTGGATTTCCCGCTTCAAAAGCTGGAAAGATGGCAGTGTTTCTGAGATTAAATGGTCCTGGAAAGTAGACCTCACTGGGCACAGGAGCAGAATGTCGAGGCTGCCCACCAGCCTGTCATCTGATCCAGTGGCAGCTCAGAGGGAATAAAACCATCAGGTCTCCTAAAGACACTTAGGAGGATAGGAGGCCCTTGAATAGCTCCACCCATCCATCCATTGGGACTGCAGAAAAGGCGATTAACTCATATACACCTGGGAAGCTAGGCATTTTCCCCCACTTTAAAATGAGTAAGGGACTTTCTCCAAGGTCATTCATTAGCTCAATTCTGGAAATAGATCTTGAGGCAGTGCCCACCATCCCCCACTCCCCACCCCCACCCCTACCCCCGACCCTTTGCTCCACCCCTCCTCACCTGGCTTCTTAATTTGCAGGTCAATTCTTTCCTTTTTGGCTTGTGATCCTGATTTCCCCTCTCCTTTCCCCCTTTTTAAAATTTATTTTTTCCATATTTTCCTCCAGCTTTATTAAGGTATAATTGACAAACTGTATATATTTATGGTGTACAATGTGATGTTTTAATATATGTATACATTGCAAAACATTAAACCAAGTTAATTAATACATCTATCACCTCGCATACTTATCCTCTCCCCTTTTCCTTTTCTTTATTTAGAAATATTTAATTGACAAATAAAGATTGTCCATCCCCCTTTTAAAATGTGACTAGTAGTTTAACAGTCTTTAAATTTTTTAATCATGAAAAAATTCAAATATACACAAAAGTAGAAATGAAGTGGCATCTTGTCTGGGGTAAATAACTGAGGTTCGTCATCTCATGTCAAAGAAATCGAGGACTCGAAAACACAAGAAGCGAGTTTAAGGGTAGAGGTTTTAATAGGGAAGAAGAAAGAGAAGAGCACTCTCTCCTGCAGGGAGACAGAGAAAAGGGGACTCCTGGGCGGGTCTTCCGGTTTCGTAGTGAAATGTCCAGGGTTTTATAGAGGAGCTTGAGGAGGCGGTGTCTGATTTACATAGGGCCCAAACATTGGCTGGACCAGGTGTGTCATTTACGTAGCACAAGAAGCTGGCCACTCCACCCTGATCTTTTATTATGCAGATAGGTTCTCTACCTTGCCGGCGCCATGTTGCCTGTTCCTTTACTGTACTCATGGTTGACAAGGAAAACGGAAGAGGGAATCTCCATGTTGAACATGGCTGGCCCCCAGGTAGTCTTTTCCTATTGGCACAGCTGCCGGCATTCACCCGTGCAAGCTTCCAGCTGGTTTACCTATGCCTGCAGCTCGATTTTACAGGCTGATCTTTGTTAGGAAAGAAATGATTTGGGGCTGCTTTTGTTAAAAGGGAAACCTTACCAAGGACTCTCTTACCCTAACTGCCTAAATAATTTATTTTTAGCTACTGTTTTAGCCCAGACCTCAGTCATATCTGGCCTCATACTTCTTAGTAGACATATCTGAGCACTGTAGATATTTTCATGTGTAGCCTTATGCCATTTCCCACCCATAAAAATCGTTAATATTATCTCCCACACACTTGTATCTAAATGTCCCTAAAAAAAAGTCAGTTTGCCATTGATTTGATTGAACAAGAATCCCATCAGGCTCCTTTCATTGCATTTGCTTGTAATATATCTTCTGTCTGTTTTTTTTTATTTTTTATTTTTTTCCCTCTGTCGCCCAGACTGGGTTGCCCAGACTGGAGTGCAGTGGCACGATCTTGGCTCACAGCAACCTCCACCTCTCGAGTTCAAGCGATTCTCCTGCCTCAGCCTCCCTAGTAGCTGGGACTACAGGTGCATGCCACCATGCCCTCTAATTTTCGTATTTTTAGTACAGACGGGGTTTTACTATGTTGGCCAGGCTGGTCTCGAACTCCTGACCTGAGATGATCTGCCTGCCTCAGCCTCCCAAAGTGTTGGGATTACAGGCGTGAGCCACCCTTCCTGGCCTCTTCTGTCTGTTTCTATTCATCTTTTCCTTTCCTGTCAAGTATTTATTTAAGAAACCAGATCAACTGGGCAGGGCACGGTGGCTCACTCCTGTAATCCCAGCACTTTGGGTGGCCGAGACAGATGGATCACGAGGTCAGGAGATTGAGACCATCCTGGCTAACACAGTGAAACCCCGTCCCTACTAAAAATACAAAAAATTAGCTGGGTGTGGTGGCGGCCACCTGTAGTCCCAGGAGGGAACACCGGAGGCTGAGGCAGGAGAATGGCGTGAACCTAGGAGGCGGAGCTTGCAGTGAGCCAAGATCGCCCCACTGCACTCCAGCCTCCAGCCTGGGCGACAGAGCAAGACTCCCTCTCTAAAAAAAAAAGAAACCAGATCAATTGTCCTAGTGCTCGTTTATTTTCCCACTGTTATTATACATGTATTATTTTGAGGATGAAGACTTGGAAAATCTCTTCCACCAAAATCCTAGCAATAAATAGAAAGCATTAAGTATCAAGAAATAAGCTATTATTAATATGTAGATGAGGCATAGGTGATGATGATCCATGTAAAAATAAGAGAATATCTTTAGATTTTAAAATAGATGAGTAAAAAGGGTTATAATATAAACCACTTGTTGTGGCTTAAGTGTAGCACTTTTCTAGAGATACAAAGTAAAGCACCTGGACAATAACTCATTTTTGAGGCACTAAATTGAAACTGAAAAAGAATGTACACTCATAAAATTGTCTGGACTGACCCTGGGAGAAACAGTCGATTAGTCGCCTTTTTTCTCTCCTGGTCAATTCCCCACGCCCTGTTATCTATTAATAATTTATTTTTAATTCCTGAATTTTGAAAACAGCTTCTTTATTAAGTTACAATTGACATACAGTAAAGTGCACAAAGTTAAGGTATACAATTTGATAGGTTTTGACATTTGAATATACTTATGAAGTGATCACCACAATTAATATAATGAACATATGATTCAACCCCAAAAGTCTCCTCCTGCTCCATTGTAATCTCTCCCTCCTGACCCTATCTACACTTGCTCCCTACTCCAGACAACAATAGATCTGCATTCTGTCGCTATATATTAGTTTGCATTCTGTCACTATATATTAGTTTGCATAAATGGGATTATGCGGTATATACTCTTGTCTGGTTTCATTGAGCATAATTATTCTGACATTTGTCAATGTTGTACTGAGTATCAATAGTTCATTTCCTTTTTTGGCTGTGTAGTAATTCTTTGCATTCTATTCCTGATTAACTGTGGTAAGGATTTACAAAAAGTCTCTTACCTGGATGACTCTTGAGCCTTTAAAGTCTTCAGTACTTCTGATAAGCCACTGGTCTTTTAATATGCTGGGGCAAATCACAGTTCTCTAAAACCCACTCCCAAAGGAATACATCTTGCACTATCATACTCTTTTGAGCTTTCCTGATCCCAGTTCAGATACGTAGGGATCTGAATCACTATTCTCCTCCAATGCTATAATTACGTGAGTAGGTAGATGGTGGGAATGAGTAGCATCAGGGGAAGAATGACATTCATTTAATAAGTCATAGTAACACCAATTTTTTCTTAAAGGCAACCCCCAAATCCCTTTATCCACCAATCCTCTGAGTGCTTCTAGTGCTATAGAATAGTTGAAGTATCCTATTTCTTTTCTTTTTTTTTTAACTTTTTGAGACAGAGTCTCTCTTTGTCACCCAGCCCAGTCTGGAGTGCAGTGGCATCATTATGGCTTATTGCACCCTCAAACTCCTGAGCACAAGGGATTCTCCTGCCTCAGCCTCCCAAGTAGTTGGGATTACAGGCATGCACCACTATGCTTAGTTAATTTTTCTAATTTTTTATAGAGATGAGGTCTTGTGTTGCCCAGGCTGGTTTCAAACTCCTGGTCTCAAGCTATCCTCCCGCCTCAGCCTCCCAAAATGCTAAGATTACAGGCACGAGTCACCACACCTAGCCAATCCTATTTCTTTAGCTACTATAAGTTCTTTCACATTTTCAAAAGATTAAAACAATTATGGTAGAGAGAATACTTTTTTTTATATCTTATGCAAAGAATGTTGTTGTTTATGACTCATTATTACTTAAGATACATTAAGCATCCTTCAAAGATGGTGTTGATCTGATGATCATGAGACATATCCAGAGACAATAGTTCCAGAAAGAGAAGATGAACATAATCATGGTGAGAAGAGAAAGAATGGGAAACACCACTTTTCTTCTTGCTCCTAATCCACATTATAGAATGAAAATAATGTTTCCCCACTATCTCCCCCATGCCCCACCCTATTGTGATTTAGTACAGTTACAGGATGTCTTTTCACTGGAAGAGCTTATCTTTTCAAGAAAGCAGTCCTGATTTGCTTGGCACATACTGGCCATGAGCATTCAGGCTTTTTCCTTAAAGAGTCAAAAGGGGAGAGTGAGGAGGGAGTGGCAGGGGATCCAGGGTCATGATGATCTTTTATTTCTTCCTAGAATACGATATTCTTTGCTGGTTGCCAGCATGCTTATTTTTATGTAGATTTGACCTTCACTGCAACCTTGAACAATTAAAATAGAATAAGATCACTATAAGCTACTTCAAAAGCTTGGCTCTTGAAAGTATATAAAATATAAGACAAAGGCAGGAAAACTAACCAGGCCACAGCTTTGAGCAAAGAATCATAAGGCTTCTTGGGTCTAGTTAAAATATCAGCTTTGTGCATATTAGATTCCATCCTGTTTGATTATTTCTGTAGTGAGTGCTGCCTTTATCGATTGTTAGAGTGAAATGTTCAAGAGCATTATATTACAATCTGTCTCTAAATGGCTTTTCAGAAATTTCCTGTAACTCAGAAGCAGAAATTATGCAGGGAACTGAGAGCAAAGCGACTAGACAGTTGAATTTCCCCCAGACTTTTGCATATGGCAAAGTGATAAAGCATGGCCAAAGAGACTTATATTGGTTTTCTTAGTAAAGAGGGTCAGTTTCAGCTTATTATTATCTCATCATCAGAAGCTATGCTGAATACTATATAAAGTCAAAGTGACAGGGGTTGTGGCTTTGAGGATCACAATACTTTAAAGATGTCTTAGAGTCCAGAGCCTTTTGGCTCATGTTGCTCGCTTGATGATCTCCTTCATCCAGCTACCTCCTATGTGTTCTTGCCTAAATCTCACCTCCTCCATGAAGCCTCTCATCCTTTTTCATTGATTTCTTCTTCTTTGAAAACCTTATTTCTTTTAGCCACTGGATGTCTTCTATATATTATTTTCTAATATATATATTATATATGTATATACACTAAGTATTTTCTAGCAGTTTCACGTGCAGTTATTTTATTTTATAATTAAACTACCAAATTAAGAGTACATCTTATACACTGTATGTCCTCCGAAGAAAGGTATAATGGATCATGAATAGATTAAGAACTCTTTCTGTGTGTATATCTCATCCCCCCCACCCTGCCTACCAAACACATACACGTTGGTTCTTTTAGTCAAAGACATGGCTTATCCAAATTAATAATCTTTAGGTTGTATATATCAGAAACTCCAACTCAACTCAGCTTAAACAATAAAAGGAATTATTGACTCAACGCAACTGAAAAATCTATTTGTAGATATTTCAAGTGAGGCTCAATCCAGTGGCCCAAAGACCTGATTTCTTTCTGTCTCTCTGCTTTACTTGCCATGAAATTGGCTTAATCTCGTAATTCCTTTGGTCACAGATGGCTGCTAGCAACTCTTCGGACAATACGTGCATCATCATTCACACCTAGACTAAGGGGTATCATTGTCCCAGCATCCCCAGCAAAGGTTCTGAGAATCACTTGCTTGAACTAGTTGAGGTTACATGTTCAGCTGTAACCATTCCATAGAAAGAAGTATGGATCAACTGATTAACTCAGTCTAGCTTCTCTGGAACTATGTGGATTCCCAAACCAAAATTGGGAAGGTCATATGGGCACATGGGAGCTTGACAAATGAACAAAAAATGCTATAAATCTTCAACCAATTTTATCAACCTCCCATAATCTGCAAAACATTGCATCTCATATACAAGGGATTTGTTTGCTGGCTTTTAGATATTTTTATTTTAGAGAAAATAAAAGGAACCAATCTACAACTTTGGCATTGGCTGGTCTCCACAGTTTGGCAAGATTTCAGTGGGCCACATCAGTAGAAGTTTTTCCAGGGATGGTAGCTCCCTTCTGTTCACTGCCCATCACCACAATTTTCTCTACAAAAAAAAAAATGTGAAGGAGGAGAGATGGAAAGAAGAAAGGGAAAAAGAGGGAAGGAAGGAAGGAAGGGAGGGAGGCGAGGCGGAGGGAGAAAGGGAGACACGGGACAGGGAGCGGAGGCGAGGCACGAAGGGAGGGCCGAAGCGGGAGGCAAGGAAGCGGTAAGGAAGAAGGAAGGGAAGGAAGGAAGGAAGGAAGGAAAGAAAGAAGGAAGGAAGGAAATGAATAAAAGAAAAAAAAGCAGTGCATTTTCCAGGCAAACACAGAAGTGCCTGTGGCTCTGGCTTACTCAAGCTGGGGAGACTCCCTGGACCAGGTCTGTGAATACAGAATTAACAAAGTGCAATGAACGACCGGGTGCGGTGGCTCATGCCTGTAATCCCAGCACTTTGGGAGGCCAAGGTGGTTGGATCACCTGAGGTTGGGAGTTCAAGACCAGCCTGACCAACATGGAGAAACCCCATCTCTACTAAAAATACAAAATTAGCCCGGTGTGGTGATGCATGCCTGTAATCCCAGCGCTTGGGAGGCTGAGGCAGGAGAATTGCTTGAACCCGGGAGGTGGACGTTGCGGTTAGCCAAGATTGTGCCTTTGGACCCCAGCCTGGGCAACAAGAGCAAAACGCTGTCTCAAAAAAAAAAAAAAAAAAAAGGAATGTACAATGAAAAGCCACCATCATTTGCTAGATCTTCCTTGTAACTGCTAATTTCTTGTCAAATGAATACTAGGTATTTTTTAAGGTGGAGTTGAGTTCCTTGAGGTAACATTCTCCTTAAATATGAACCTTGTTTCTTCTTGGCTTCATTTTAAAACTCTAGAGGGAAGCTACATCCCATAGATTTCTATTTCTATGTTACTATTTCCAGCAAGATCTGGGGTCATTCCTGCCGTCTGCCATAAGCTATAGGTCTGTGAAAGGACTAAATGTACTTTCTGTCTGTGTGATTGACAAGGCAAAGCCTGGTTTTCAGGGCACTGCCCACAAAAGCTAAGTAAGAATGGCAGAGAAGGCACACCAGGAAAATGATGATTACTTCACTGATTTGGGAATAATGATCTCGCCTTATGAAAAAGTCCATCTTCCATTTGAATTGAGTGTGGGAAGAAAGGATGGCAGGTAGGGAAGAAGATAAACCTCTTCTAAGGAGGGTCTGTGTAAAAGACATAACTACCTCCACATCCTTTTGCATAACAGTAATTATTTTTTAGTATAAATTGCAGACTTAGGAACATTAAAAATATTTTTCACTTTGCATAACCCAATATTGGAAAATACGATGTACAAAACATCAAAGAAAGAAAGGAAAGGGGATGAGGTAAAAGTAGAAAGAGAAATTCTTCCTTTTACTAAAAGATGTCTATGGGTTCATTTAAATGACAAATTCCTTGGCCTTATATGGTAGTTCAACTCTCCCCAAAAGTTTTTGGAACCCATCTACTTTGTAAAAGGAGGTAAGATTCAATCTTCAGTGGCTTGTTTAAGCTTGAATTAAAATGTGACATACCTGTTTCACTTGTTCAGAAGACTTCAGTTTAAAGAGATCTTAAACACATTTTTAAGTGTCTTCTTTAAACTTCTGCATTGAAAGAGATCTGGAAGATAGGAATAGTGCTTGCTTTTTGGAAGGAATCATACCAGATGAGAGGCACAGACTTCACTAAAACCAAAATGATGTTTGGAGACACAATGTTCCATCTTCAGGAAGGCTTGTCTGGACTGGAAGAAACTGCTGCCTAGTCCTGTCACCCGGAACAAGGGGGGATTTCATTTGCCAAAGAGGGGCCCTTTAGGCCCTGCCAGTCTTGGAGTTTGTGTACCTGGGTCAGCCAAGCAAGAATCAAGGAGGGTACAATGCATGCATTCAAAGATCGGTGTGTTCTTCTTGGCAAGTGTGCCTTCTGGGCACTGTTTGTCCCCAGCACAAGGCAATCCCCACATTCTCAACCCTGTGACATTCAAATGTCTGCTAACTGCTTTCTTCACACCAAACGCTTACAGAAGGAGCACTCTACAATCACAAAATTAGAAAACTCATTTATATCTAATCTTTAGACAAGATAAACTGGAGGTCATTGTGGTAACTCCTTACCACAAATGGTAAAAAATGGTAACTTAAAAGTTTAAGAATAAGCAGTTAAGCCAGGCATGGTGGCTCACATCTGTAATCCCAACGGTTTGGGAGGCTGAGGCAGGAGGATTGCCTGAGGCCAGGAGTTCAAGACCAGCCTGAGCAACATAGTGAGACCCCCCCATCTCTACCAAAAATAAAAAATAAAAAATAATTAGCTAGGTGCAGTGGCACAAACCTGTAGTCCCAACTACTTGGGAGGCTGAGGCAGGAGGCTTGCTTGAGCCTGGGAGGTCAAGACTGCAGTGAGCTGTAATTGCTTCTGAAAGACAATAGTGAGATAGAAGCTTAACAGGTGCTTCTAAGGTGTTTTCAGTTCTTAACAGAGTGTTCATGGCCTGATGTTGACCTATCATTGTTAGAGTATCAAGTGCTGCATTCTCTTTGCAAGAAAATTTTCATAGCTATGGTACAGTAGAAATAGCACCAACCAGACCCTTCCTTTAATGTTAGGTGCGATTCTGGATATCAAATGTTAGTTGGACCCAGAGGGAACTTGCAAAAGGCACAAAGAAGACTAAAAAGTCTGCTTAAAAAATTAGAAAAAAATTAAAAAATAAGAAAAGAAAGAAGGTGGTATAAAGGTCTTGGACTTATTGAGCTCAGGAAAAAACAAAGGTTGTTCTGAATTGATGATTGCTGGCATCTGTAAATCTTCACATGTAGCATGCAGGCTGGATGTGGTAAGAAAATGTGAATGTCAATATCGAGGAGTTTGTTGAAGTCAAAATAAGTTCCTAACAGTGATTGAGGACAGGTCTTTCCAACAAGAGATACTTTATGAAAAACTTTGTCTAATAGCTAAAGAAGAAAAACTCCTTAGAAGCTTCTCACCCTTGTCAACTATTTCTCTCTCCATGGACCTCATGTTTTTAAATATCCTGTAAATCAATTGCTTATGAATAATCATATATTCACTCTGGTTTTCCTAGGATAGTCTCAATTTGTGAATTTTGTCTTGTGTGATTATCAATAGCTTCCCCTTTCAGTATCTGAGTATCCCATTTGAAAAATAAGGCATATGATTATTCTAATAAGAGCTAACATGATTTGATTTTGGAAATATATATGGATTCCATAGGTTATACTCTGCTTAAAAATGGCTCAAAAGATTCTATTATTGTGAAATTGGCCTAAACAGATGATCTTTTAGCCTGCAAATACATGATTCTGTGACACCATTTACATTATGGAAAACAACTGTTCATCTCATGAGAATGAAAGGAACAACAAACCCTCTGAGGTCTCTTCAGCCTCATTTGGAACAGGCGAGAATAATAACAAATGTCACACTCTCAGCCATGAGTCTAAAGAAAGAGAAAGCATCATTTCACCGTCTGAGTTGGGAACTTTGTGGTTTTCAGATGTTCAGGAATCCAGGCCCCTACCCATCCTGATATTCTGTGAATGCATGATTGTGAAAAGAGAATCAACACAAGACTTCCACATTGAATTATTTAATTAATTCAGAAAATACTTATTGAGCATCTCCTTGTGCCAGGCACTATTCTAAGTACTGGGATTTTGTTCACAAAAGTGAACAAAGGAGTCCTAATCCCATCTTCTTGGTACTTACAGTTTCATAGGGAGATAGACAGTAGGTCCAAAAAACGAATGGATAAATGACAAGTAGGTAGCACTGATATATTGTAACATAGTTTGAAAGAATGTGGGCCATGAACAATAGAATCCATGCCACAAGAAAGAGAGGAGCAGAAGAGCATACTCTCCAGTCCTGCCTTTGTTGCACACTGTCCAATCCTGGTTGTCCTGGGGACTACTAGTTGCACACTCCAGCACACTAACATTGTCCCTTTAATGTAAATAAAATGAAAAAGTGCTGGTGGCGAAAGCCAAGTGATTGTCACTATTTTCCACCATGCCGGGGAGTCAGGCTCCCCAAATGCAATAGTAATGGCTGTGGTAGTCTCCTGAGGGCTCAGTGGGAATGGCCCTTGCAACAAGCCCAGGGATTCTGTGTTCTCAGAAATAAAAGTAAGCAAAAGAGACACAGGCTTTGTTTCTGAGAAATAATTGGTTTGGGGATTTAAGTTTATTATTTTCTTCTCCATTCTCATGCACTGATTTCATCTTTAAGCCTCTCCTCATTTCACTCTTTGGAGCACTGGTCGAAGAGAGCAGTGTCAGCTAGAGGGTTTGAGGTTTGTTTTGTTTTGTTTTGTTTTGTTTTGTTTTGTTTTAATCATGGAAGAATTCTGAAAGGAAGAATGATCAAAATTAAATTTTTAAGAGTTATGCTATGACTATGATCATAATATTTTCCACAAATGAGGTACAAAATGGCATGAAGTTGTTATTTGTGCCCTAAGCAAAACTGGAGCATTCAATCTGGATTTTATAATACAAGATTGTTATAGGTGGATAGATGGTGCTTCACGATCAACTGACTGAGTTGAATCTACTTTGGGAAACAAGAGTTGTTGTAGATTGAGAGCCTCTCCAGCGTTTTGCTCTGGATGCATTCCAAAAGTTGTTGTCACTAAAGGTTTAAATATATAAAGATGGTACAATAGACTCTATTTCCATGGAAGTAAACTGGTCTCTAATTAATACACCAGAAGCTGAGTCACTTTGTTTTTACAGGCACGTAGAGAGGAAGTGCCATCTCTCCTCAGTTGACACACTGCCAGTTAGCTGATGTATAGTTCTTTTTTTCTTTTTATTAAGGAGTAGAAAAGAAACTGAACTGAAAGTTGAAACAATTCATACAAGGAAGAAGAAAGCCTGGGAAGTTACCTACATTGCCTAACATCACAGAATCTAAAGGAATCAAACTTTCTCTTTCCTTCTTGTATTTGAGGAAAGGAGCCCTCATCTTAAGACAAGAATTCTTCCAGGTTTCCCTGAACAGCTTCTTTCATTCTCCACAGTGTCTATTTCAAACTTACCTAGTTGTCTCAATGTCTTCACGCTCACCCATACCTTCCTGGCACACGCAGGGAAGGACTTTACCCGCTACCGTATAGATGATGATGTGAGAGCAAAAGCCCCCCCAGTGCAGCACTAGGCAGCCTGCTCCCTCACCTGCATCCATCCCCCCACCCCGCCCCAGCTCTCTTTGGGCAACAGAAGAGGGGTCCTTCCTCCAGTCTCAGGCAAGGCTCTCCACCCATGCTTTAGATCTCATTCCTTTCCACATCTCTGGAAATTTGCTCCTATAATCACCCGCACTCTTTCCTGTATCTTCCACTCACACAGGAACGTTCTCAAATCTCCCCCCCTTAAAAAAAAAAAAAAAAAAAAAAAAAAAAAAAAA